>NC_054058.1:63214237-63527071 GCF_017639655.2 Falco naumanni | reverse complement strand
TCATTCCTGGGAAAAGTTCATATTTGAGGTACAATTTCTAAAAGATGGGTTTGCGCACAGCTTTGCCTACTAAAAATGTCTCCTGACTCGGTCTACTTTTGAAACATAGGTAAGGCTTGCAGCTCTTTGTGTCTGGCAAATGGGTGAGCATGGGTACTTTCTCCAGCTTGTTGCATCAAAAAAACCCACCCCGGGTGCTTTGTCTTTGCTGTCAAAAGGGGGCACTACGGTGAAATAAGGCCATTGGTTTTCTTTCTGCTGCATGATGACTGTTCGGAGCAAGAAATTTGTTAGTCAGCTAAGGAATGCAACTGTAATGAGTCAGATGTGAAGAAAGGCAGCAGTGGTACAAATTGGAAGTGTAGTACAGTTGAATAGAACCTGTGGGTGGAGGACAGGCAGAAATGTGTATGTCAATGAATGTACCCTTTCAGAGCAGTCATATACCTTTTAATAATTAAAAAAACCTCCAAAACCAACCAAAAAACTCCCCCAAACAATAACACATAAAGAACAAAACCAGACCAAATACGCATATGCCAGAGTGTGTGTCTGAAGCATGCTGATGGTCTAGAAATGCCATCGTTATCAGATGTCTTCAAAAGGGTGTGCTGACAGCTTGCCTGACTGACTTAGTACACCATCCATGACTAATCGTGGGCAGGCATTTCAGGTCTAAAGGAACACTTGAGTTCCTGTGATAAAACCTTTTGGCCCTGGCTCAGGTGGTGTGTCAGAGCTGTTGGTCAGAGGGAGAATTTCCTTCTGCAAGAGAATCATGATCATCTTATATCCCTTGGCATCGAGTAACCTTCAAAGTCAAATGAAAACAAGCCTTTAAACATTCTTATGGCTCCTTTTAATGGTGAAGTAGTTCTTAAGAGCAAACTGCAGATATTTTTTGAACTACCAGCGAAGGTTCCATGCCTCTTGCTGGGGCAAGCGCTCATTCCAGATGCAGAACTGTGCACCTGAGAGATGGGCCATGTCCTGGATAAGTACCACGGACAGAGGCGGTGCAGCCCAGTCCAAGAAATCCTGGATTAAAACAAGAGAGAATCAGAAAAACATTAATCAAAATAGGCAGCACAGCTAGTTCCACATAGCCAGGATCCAACTCAGACAAGGGGTCTGGATATCCCATTTTGATAATCTGCTTGTGACACTTGACAGGGTTTGCCCTTGTCCAGTTTCAGGTCTACCTTGCCAGTGGCCAATGTGTGTCTTTCCATGGAAGTACTTTGTTTTGTGAGGGACCTTATGGGCTCTTCATCCTGTGAGGTGCTTCTCTGAACCAGTCTCAAAACACTTTCTCTGACTGTGAAGGTGAGGAGGAAAGCAGGCAGTCACCAAATTCCAAGTATGCATTACAGAGATGGTACAGCAGTAGAATTTCATGCAGATTTATTAACTGGCCTGTTTTTTCCAAAATCTCACGTTGCTTGGGAGAGAACTGAGTGTTGAGGTTTTGCTTTTTCAACATGACAACCGAACTGTTCAGACGGTCTCCTTAGCTGCCCCTTGGCTGACGGCCAAATGCAGTCTCATCATGAAAAATCCCAGAGGATCATCATTATCTTGCTGTGCCAACAGCTGGCCTGTATGCAATCACTCATCAAGGTTTGCTCCATTAAAGTTCAGGGGAGGTGCTGCTTCAGTTTTATGTGGGTTACAGGTACTGGTATGGAGTAATTTGCTGACCTGCTGCTTTTTTAAAATTAATCTATTAGAGAGGTGCCAGGTTCTGGTAAACAGCAATACCCATGTGATGTAGCTTTCTCCATTTCTTTTTTTTAAATCTGAGGCATCACAAGGAGGGAGGATACTTACAAGTCACTTGCAGTGGGATTAGCAGTAGCGTGTTGTGAGGGTTTCATAACTTAGGAGGCACTAAAAGGCTGTCGGTGAGCTTGCTTCCCTTAATTATCCTTCATGAATCCTTCAAAAGTGGTCTGTGGACTACAAGTTCTGTATCCTTGTTTGACAATGCTGTCTTTCAAAGCATGTTTAAAAACGTGCTATAGTATCCCCTCAAATGTGAAAGATGAAATTTAATTCCCAAACTTCTGTCTAGTACTATGAGAACCACATCTGTGAACTCCAGTTTACTCTTTGCAAACTCTGCCTCTGTAAGGCTCTGTTTTCTTGCTTAAATACTGGCAGCAGCCAGTGTGTGCTTGAAACAACTGTAGCTGTTTGCACATACAAGCCAAAAAATACTCATCTTGCTGAAATGATCACTATGATCAAATAGATGCCTGTAAGTAGGGACTGCGGTAGTAGGAGCATCTGTTTCATGATTAGGTTTCATTTTTGTAGAACAGCTTCTCCTGTGTGTTGTATTTAAATGGAAATTATATTGTACAGGGTTACACAGCATCTTATCTCTTTGAGGACTTATTGTTTATGTAACTGGCTACTAACTCAAGGCCTGTGTGGCTGAATATTGTTTTCACATGTTGAGGCTGTGAGCTTTTTTGTTTTGCTATATAAAAATGAGTGAAAATGTGCAGTTCTGGAGAGAGGATTCAGAGACCTCTCTTTTTAGTTACTGCACATCTGCCCTCCCCTGAGATTACAGGGGAAAAAACCGCAGTGGCACAAGAAAAGCAGTCACCATCTACTAGACTTTTTAGGATTGTATTGTGTTCAGTAATTTCTCTGTACAGGTCTTCCCCTTCAATCGGTAATGTATTATCATGGGACCCAAGTTAACATTGCATAGAGACAGGCCAGTGCCGTGTTCAAAACAACCAGGGCTAAGTCTTCACTTGCTGCTTTATGTCCTTCGAGCTGTTTGCCCACAGCTGACCTGAGTGATTACTGGGCCTGAGAGGTACTCTGGAAGGTGTGAAATTGGTGGGGGCTTGCTCCAAAGCTGATTTACATCTACATTTATGGGGAGAAGCAGAAGAGCTGGGAACTTTCACGGAGCTGTTCTTACCACTTTATGCATCCCTTGGACCTAGTACGTTGCAAACAGTAGTTCTTGCAGTGCACTGGCATTACTGTGTCTGATTCTTACCCCTTATTGGTTTTGAGTTGTTTTACTCGAGTCTCAAAATTTTAAACAAATATGTCCTAAGCAATCAGTTACTATCACAGGGTCAGTTTTCTCTCCCATGCAGAATTAAATTTCCTTCCCAACATATGTTTCGTTAGTGAAATACCACAAGTACTTTTCACAAGTTCACAACCTATGTCCCTCTCTAATATGCTGACTGCAATCGCTCGAATTATATCCAGCATTTACTGCAAGTCTGCTGCACTTCCAGATTCTGAAGCTCTCTTACCCTCTAGTGGAACTGTTTGTCAGCTGTGAGGACTTTATGTAGCCCTTTTGCTCTGTTGAGGATCAGACTTCCTTAGTAAACAACCTTTTGATGTGTATGTTGCATTTAAAAAATCACAGGTTCCCCCTCTTACTGTGTAGTAGCTTGCCTTTTCTGTTTCAAGGACTTGGCCAAATTTTTGTCCTGTGTTGGTTTTTTAAATTATATTGCATCAAACTTTGTAGTTTGAACTTCCTCTGCAAAAGACTGGATGTCAACTTTGTGTAGCCGAAGGCACTACTTAAATTTGGTTTCTACACAGTTGCTTAGATAGGTCAAAGAGTTTATGTAAGTTGCTGCTCATCTCAGGCTCTCACTAAATGTAGGGATTTTTATTTTTTTAATATTATTTTTCTAGATGTTCTGCATTTCAAACAGTCTCAAAAAAGATTGAGTTACAACTGAGGGAAGCCTGAAATTACTTGACTTGAATTTGGTTTTGATTGCAGTTGCTGCAGATAAATCCCATTGTTACTATCAAGATTAAAAAAAAGAGGTACTGAACTTTGGCTGCTTTTCCCTCCATTATTTAAATAATAATTTTAGCTTCAGAAAATCAAGCATGAACTAGATACAAAATTCACTTATTTAACAACATTTCAGGAGGAGGGATGGGACTTTGATAGGCAAGTTTCATGTGCTTTCTGTATGAATGCTAATACAGCAACTGTATTTGTCATGATTATAATAATTTTCATTTCAGTGAGCCTGAGGTATTAATGCTGTAAAGATTTGTATGCTTTTTTTCTGAAAACTCAGCATGGTCTTAAATGTTCAAAGCAGCAGATAGTATTGCAAAGACATTTTCTATGTACATCAGTCAGCATTGCTGATCAAATTTAGATGGCTCTTCTGCCAGAAATGTCTTAAATGTGCCTTGAATTTAATCCTTTTAAGTTAATTTAGTCCATGACTATGCAAGCAAACATATTCATGATACTTCTCAAGAATTAATGATATTTAGTCTAATTTTCATCTTAGTTCTCGATTTCCTTATTGGGTGACTTTCACAGGACTCATTAGTCTTATTAAAAAACTTCATTGTGGTTTGCAGGTAAAACAAGGTATGTAGCTTTGCCAGCATTGTTTTCTGCTTTTTTTTTTCCCCTTTGCGCTGCCACCAATTTGCTTATAAACTGGATTAATTTTCCTTTGAAACTTTGTGGCAAAATTGGAAGTCAAAATAGGCAGGCTGATGAGGGCTACAAGCGCTCTGCCTTCTGCTTTTTTGTGCAACCATAAACAAGGATTTTGTCAACACAACTCTGAGATTGAATTATCTGAATGTATTTCAGTTTAAGTTTACATAAGAATTATGTTGGGTTTTTTGAGAAACATTTGGGTCTTTTGGCTTTGCTAAACATTTTGGTAGGGGCTTAAACTATAGAAAACCAAATGCCGCTCAGAAATTTTTGAATTTGTTTATTACTTTCTTGGCTTACCAAATGAGAAGAGTGAAGTACAAGACTGAAACCTATTACCGAATGCGCTTGCAAAATACTGTTTTGTGTGTTCTGAAACAGCAATATTTAGTGGTTTATTAGTGTAGGTCTTGTGTGTGCAATTCACAGTTAATTGCAGGGAAGAATTCACAAAATACAAGAGTTCTGAGAATTTTTCATGCCAAAATCTTGACCAAAGGCCAGGAACTTTTACCAGCCTTTGTAAACTGACCCAGAAAGAGAAATGAGACAAACAGGATCTGTAAACAAAGATCACGTGCCCTTCACAAATACATTTTGGAAGGAGGGTTGCCTGGGGAAACAGGAAATGGGGAATTATACAACAAACAAAAAGGACTGCCAAACAAATTTGCTGACCTTTTTTCGGGGAATTATGATGAAAACTGCTGGAATCTTCACTGTTTCACCAGATTTTTAAATCTGAAGATAGAACAGAAGAATAGCTTCTTCTTGGTAATTATACCACAGCTATTTAGAAAATAGAAAAAAACTTCCTTGACATCTTTGTCCTAAAGAAAGCAATGCGAGGTCGTGAGCTATGTAATTCTGAGTTCATCTTGAATTTTTTTGAGTTTCCCAGCTTTTGCAATTAAGCTTTTTGGAATGAATGCTTCCTTTTACAGATGAGATAACAAAATCACTCCATATCTGCAAGTGTCATCTAGGTCTGTCTTTAGGCAGCTTAATTCTCATTTCTGAGCTGGTAGTCTCCCAGATAGCTCTGTTCATACCTTTCCTTAGGAAACAGCAGCTCAGAACGGTTTTTGTGCTCCCATGAGTAACAAATAGGAAGAGAAGAAGAGAATTTGCGTTGGAGTTGTCCTTAGCAGAGAAGTAGTCAGCCTCTGGATGGTGTTTCTTCCTTTCCACCTTCTCACCCTGCTTTGGAAGGCACGTGCAAAAAGAATATGGTTTGCTTGACAATGCCTGCATGCCTTCTCTATTGAGATGTGCCATTTCAGTTTTAAGTTGTGGTAAATAACGAGGTTTCTGTGGAGGAGTGGTCGTAGAAAATACTGGCTTGGGATCATTCAGTCTGTTGGCTGAATGATATGTTTTATATGAAAGATGAAGGGGTGAAAGGAATTAAAAAGAAGAAAATGAGGAAGCAAGATAGAGAGGTTAAACTTAAGATGCTCTTTATTCCAGAATACTGAAGAGGTAGTTACGTGCTGTCTCATGCTTGTACCATGGATATGAGGAAATCTGCTGACTTGCAAGGGGAGGGAAATGCATTTGTCTGGTGCTTGGACCTTTTCCTGTATCCTCTGTTATTTTCAGTGTGTAACTTTTTTTTTTTTGTCTTGTCAGTTCCAATGACAGGTTTCACTCAAAGGGCTACCATTGATCCAGAACTGAATGAAATCCATGTCTTGTCAGGGCTCAGTAAAGACAAGGAGAAGCGGGAAGAGAATGTAAGGAATTCCTTCTGGATTTATGACATTGTGAGGAACAGCTGGTAAGCCCATGAAAGGGGTGTTATTTCTAACATCTACTCTGACTTTCTTTAGAAAGCAATCCTGTCTCCCAGGTAACTCTCAAACCTCTTAAAATCATGGAATGGTCATGTTGAAGGCAAACTGCATTCTCCTGAGGCACTTATTTTTTTCCCCCTAGTCTTTAGACACACCAATGTTAATAAGCCAAATGAGAGAGAGAAATCATGTGAACTTCCTTACTGGAGGCAGGTGGAGGAGGTGAGAAGCAGCAAGCCATTATGAAAAACTTGTCCAGTAAGAAATTTTCAAGGCCAGGATTAATCATCGGTGCAGCAAATTCAGTCAATTACAAGTTAATAGTAGCGTTCATGGTACAGTGGTATTTCAGGTAGCTGCTGGATCCAGGATTTTGAGAAAATTATTTCCTCGTCTCTTTGCTGTATTGTATTTGGTAGCTGGTTGCTGCCGTCCTGTTTCAAGAGCTGGCAGCATTTTTGTATTCAGAGTCTCTTTTAATGTGGGACCGATCACTTTGAAAGGTGTGAATGTTGGTTGGTGGTAGTGTTTGTTTGGGTTTTTTTAACAGCTTTTCAGTTACAACTTAAGTCTGCTTGGAAATTGACAATTGAAATACTAGCTTTGCTGTGGCCTGTAGCTCTACTGTGTCCAAGATGGTATTCTCCATAATGAAAAATCTTCACAAATCAGAATTCTTCTAGCAAATAATGCAACATCTGAAGATACCTCCCAAGCTCATGACGTAGATTTTTTTGCTAGATTTTTTTCCTGTTTGGCTTGTGACTGTGGACTGTGCTCAGCCAAGATGACCTCTGATTGTGGATGGGTTTCTTTGTAGAGCTAAGAATGAGGATGGTATAATAGGGACAATATATAAAGAAGTAAGAAAAATTTGGTGTTCTATGCCAAGCAGTTCAAACTGACATCTTTTGTACCTTACAGCCTTTCAGTAACAACTTCTGCTTTCCTGTAGGTACTACTGATCATTACTGCCTTGTATTTCAGGTCTTGTGTTTATAAGAATGACCAAGCAGCAAAAGAGAATCCAGGTAAAAGCCTTCAGGAGGAGGAGCCCTGCCCAAGGTTTGCCCACCAACTGGTGTATGATGAGTTGCACAAGGTATGAGGGCCCAGATACATACATGGTGACTTTTTTAGTCGTATTGCTCTTAAGGTGTAGTTGCTTCTTCAAAGATGGTACAATGGATATAGCTTTTTGTACGTGGTTAATGTTTGAGTTAATGTGGTGGGTAGCATTCATTTAACTTATCTTTTGAAATAAGGTGCTAAGCTACTTTTTATGACTATGTGAAGTAGACATAATAGCTTCTAGATGAAATCAAAATGCAGACAGTGGGATATACTAAACCTCTACAGAGCTGTCAAGTGGCTAGCTCCTAGCTGTTGTCACACTTGAGAACACTTGAAGCTTCATTCATTGTCCTCAGGGACTTGATCTCACAACCTGTTAGTGACAGGTAGTAACCAACATTTCTAGGGGGAAGTGTGTTTGAATGAACTAACCACTGTTAAGAATCTGCTCTAACACAGGTGTATTACTTTGCCTGGCATGTCAGATGCAACTGGCATTCTTAGCACTATCTGACTTTTTAAGCATGGGTGTGTCCATTATAGACTTAAAATTGTTTATAGCATACATAAAATATATTTATAGCATACATAAAGCTCAGTAAACTTAGGACTTTTTGCATATATAACCAAAAAGCACAAACCCATGGATTGTTACTATTTCATTATTTCATTAACCTATGAATTTAAATTACTGTGGCACGTGTAACGTTTATTTTACAATTAAAAAATAAACTTTTTCTAAAATGTGTTGTTAGTCTGAAACAGTCTGAACTGAAGAAGACAAATACACTTCAGTCTTACCATTCCATGGGACGTTAATCAGATTTGGGAAACCAAGCTAGCCCAAAAGTTTAGGGGTTAAGGGCGATTTTAAGGTGCAGCTTCTGTGTGGAGAACTTGTGTGCTTTGTCGTGTTCATGAACTTGAATGATAAGACTGTCACTGTTCCTCCTTTAATGGCTTACTTCTGCGTGTAAGGTACCATGAGATTCAGAGTAGTATTTTGTAAGGTATTGTGAAGGTTGATAAATCATGGCAGTTGCCCAGCTTTATCTGAAGAGCTATTTGATGTGCTTGTTTTGAAGAGTCTTATTTTTAGAAACCTCTGTTCAAATGACCTTTCTAAACTCCTCTGATATAAATAAGGAGAGCCTACATCAGTGGGATGCAGAATACATTGTTTTGAGTGATTATTTTTAAAGCTGTGGAGAAAGGTAGCCTGTTGGACTTCTTGAACCTCAGTATTTAAAGACCCTTTGTGGAAAGCTTAATATCAACAGTTCAGAGTCGGAAATACCAAACGATGTGAAGAAAAAAAGTGAAGAGAGTCCTTTTTTAACACTTCCAATTTTCTCTGTAAGTCTAGCCTTGCATTTCAAAGGTGTTGTATTCTGAAACTATCAAAATGGCTCTTAGGCTACTTTATTTGAGCTGCCGTGAATAAAAAATGAATTTTGCATACAGGTATGTTTAGTATTTCTACGATTGGCATCTCAGGGTTACTAGAACCTTTTTTGAAGCAATGGTTGTGGCTTCTGTTTCTTGGTAAGACTGGTGTTTTCTTCCATAGTTGTTCTTAACATTACAGTTTTGGCTTTCTGTTTTATTTTTGATTCAGTTAGCTCTTTGTGCCTGGGTGGTGTGCTGAGTGTCTTGCAGCTAGGCTGCTGTATTGAAGTGATACATTTGCCCTTCCAGAGACCATGGAAGTGTTTTTCTCTAAGTCAGTTTAAGGTTCTGTAGAGTTTATGGGACAGGTGGGGACACGGGCCTGTTGGTCATCTCCCAAGATTCTGCTGGACTGGGCTTGTTGTCACTTTGAGCATCCTTAGGAGTTCTCACTCGCCTTGTCAGTGGTCCTTGTCTTTGGGGAAGGTAATGCTCTTTCTTGGCTGACTCAAGGGAAAAGCTGTTTGTCTGAACTGTGGTGCTTTAGTACTACAGCCTCACTAACAATGTGCTGACTGGAGCTAGAGAATTAGTCTACAAAGTTCTTTTTTTCCTGAGTTTTCCTAACAAGCATAAATGTTTTTTATACAAAGAAAATGTGTGATTGCTGGAGTCTCTCAGAATTACACGGGTGTAATCTGCCCATCCCCAAATTAGAGACAGGCTTAATATAGGTTCCTTAATTTAGCTTTTCTCATGACAATGAGAATTTGGAGTCTTTGAGGACAAGATTGGAGAAGAGGTTGGTAATCCATTGGTTTCAGTATTGTTTGGGTCAGGTATCTTGAACAGGACAAAAAGGTGGCTCAGTTCCTTCTTTTCTGCTTATACCTTAAATGCTTAAGAATTTAGTGTGTTCATAGGTTTTTCCTAAAGAACAAGATCGCATGGTTCATGGATGTTTACAGATATCTTGGGAATCTGCTAGAGGGAGGTTCTAACTGTAGGGGTTTTTATTATCTTAAAGCATAAGCAGTTTGAGAGAACTTTCTTCATTCCTACAGGACAAAGTAAGGCTAATAATAAGCTGAAGCAGCTTGTCAAAGGCAGAGTTTTCTCTTTCCACAATAAACCTCTCCAAAGATGCTGACAATAGTGAATGATCTTTGTTAACAGATGTACACAAACTATCAACTTTTTGATCTGCCTCTCATTTGCTTAGGTTCATTACTTATTTGGAGGGAATCCTGGTAAGTCCTGCTCTCCGAAGATGAGATTAGATGACTTCTGGTCTCTGAAGCTCTGTCGACCTTCAAAGGAATACCTGCTAAGACACTGCAAATACCTCATAAGAAAGCACAGGTACAGAAACAAAAGGTGTCTTGCAAGCAGGTTTTTTTTCCAAAGTGTCTTTTTTTAAGTTGCTAAACCTTGAATATCTTGTAAACTATTTTGGGAAATGTCACTATGTTGGTTATATGATGGCCTGCATGTGTCTTGATTCTTTTATTTTTTTTAATTTAATAAAAAGCAGTGGGGCAGGGCTAAACTAGGAGATCAACTTCATTCTGGTTTTACTATGTTATTCTGAAACTATAAAAATCTGGCTGTTGTGTGGGGAGTTGTGGGGAATTTTTAGATTCCCTTTTCACTCTGCTGCTCGTCAACATGTGTTTTGGTACTGTCACCTCCCAAGGAAATGGGAGTATGTTTCTGAAACACTGTGCTAGGAGATAGTAACAGCTCGCAAGGATGCTAATGAAGTCTGGGGGCTGGATGCCTTTGCACATCTGAGACTCAACTGTGGTGAGGTCATCAGTTTTTCATTTGGAATTGCTTGAAAGATCTCACTTAAGCTTCACAGCGTAGCTGAATTCTGTATCTTGCGCTCTGGATGTTTCAGAGCTGCCTTACAGTTGCTATTTAGGGCAACAGCTTTACAAAACCAAGCTTATAGTGTTGCCTTAGGCAGGAAATTGCAGCAGTGAGACAGCCTTTCAAGAACCAACAAATTGTTTGATGCCAGTAAATAGCTCTTTCTGCATTCTTGGTGAGAATACTTTGTTATCAGGTCCTGCTAAGAGCTGGAGGTCAGTTTTCACTGACAGTATTTTACTTTCGAGGCAGCAAGCAAATTTCTATACTCAACTAACTCAACTAACAATCTAACTAAACTGTGGCTGTATGAGGCCTTTTGCAGATTACCCATGCAATAGTTGTGAATACCTATGAATTAAGGTCCTTTCCAGTAATCTGGGAGCCTTATTAAACCCACATGTGGTTGTATGCAAATACTTGTTTTTACTTGCTTAAATTAAATGCAAAGGAAATATTGCTGCATATTGACTGACAGAAGTTTGGGGGCTGTGCACCATACTCCCATCTGTTGGGATCCATATGAAGGAGTCAAACATGACCAGCCAGGCACTGGTATGATGGGTGCTTTGCTGGAGTTCATGTTCCTCTACGGGCTTGAGCTGAGCTGCTGTGGAGTCACTTGCCTGCCCATTATCTGCACTCTCTCAAGCTCTAAGTACCAGAACAGGTACTTGGCTTGCATACGAAGCAAATCTACTGCATCAGCTGGAGTACTTTTTGGCCAATTAACTTGTTTAGTACCAGTCAGCCATAGTGGAGCCAAGCTGGCCAGGCGTAGAAGAGTAAGGTGTCAATGGTTCCACTTATTTAAGGTACTTAGCTCTCTGGAGCATGGCAGTATCATCTAAGATGATCTCTGTGGATGTTTGGAAGAAATCATGCTTAATTACCAGAATGTCATGTACATCCAGTAACAGACGTAGTCTTTGTGCTTCGTGCACTGGCTGAATGACTTGCATCTTTAGACAGTTTCAAAAGTTGTACTACAGATATCCACTACAGCATAAATAGCCAAGTAGATGACCCAAATAAAAAAAGTAACAATATCATTCAGTCTATTCAGTGTGACTTCTTTGTTTGACAGGCTATACCCTGTCAAACAAAGAAAACTGAAATATATTATGAATAAAATACCTTGTGTTCCTGCAAAGCAGTTAAGTAACTGAGAACATGGTTTTTAGGATCCTAATCTCTGGAATCCAGAATTGTCTGCGTTGTTTTCCTCTGAAGGCTTAAGACTGTGTATTGGTGATTCAGAAGATGACAGAGTGTGGTACTGCATTCAGTGGATAGGTGACAGAAGAAAAAAGATAAAGAATTTTAAACCTCATCCCTTTCTAGGCTTCTCCACCCAGCTTGGTGCTGCAGGGAAGTAGCTGTGCTCACTGAGGATGCTGAGCCTAAAATAATTTTCTGAGGGCTATGTTAACTGCTTTAGAGAATTCACAGAAATTACAGTTTCTGCTCATTAAAAGAAAATGAGAAGATAATAGTCGTGGTGCACAGGATTTTTATGTAAGTGTGCTCTTTCCAAAGGTGGAATATTAAGGCTCAGTATTCATTGAATCGTTGGGTTTTCATGCCCATTGTCCCTTTTTCTGTTGTCGGGCAGAAGCAGAGAGTGTTCTTCATCCCTGTGCTTTCAGTTATGCTTCTGCACAGTCAGGAATGTAAATATCCCTGGGACTGAAGCGCTCAAGGCTTGCCTGTGTCTGAACTGTGATCCTCCCATGAGGTGCTACTCATACCTTACTTTATTTGTGGAAAACAAACTATTAAATGTTTTATATTGGTGTATTAAGAAGTTGCTGTACGTATACTTTTGAATATTCCTAGTAAGGGTGTAATACTTTGCCCTTGTAGCTCCCTTAGACCCCTCAAAAAAACCTCTTCCATGTTTCAGTCTGGCTTGAAAGTGTGTACTCCAGAAAATATGAGGCTGAGCTGCTATCAGCGCTGCTTTATTTGGAAGTGCTAGGCTGAAGGTTTTGTTAGATGGGTTTTGCTCTTTGTAGAAATAGTGGTACTTCACACCAAAGAAAATGGCTGTGCTCAAGTTTTCTGTGTCTCCTTTTGCAGGTTTGAAGAAAAAGCTCAGACTGACCCTCTTAGTGCACTGAAGTACCTGCAGAATGATTTGTATGTAACTGTGGATCACTCGGACCCCGAGGAGACAAAAGAGGTAAGGATGAATGGTCCTTGTCTTAGTTATAAAGAAATGTAAACTGTGTTCTCATGTGAAAGATTTGAGCCTTGTAAACCATGCTTTTATTCAGTTTGAAAAAGCTCTACAGGTGCATGACACTTTGCTGTATCATGCATTTCTCACACTGAAGATCGTACTGCTTTAGAAACAGTCATTTTACAACTGCAGTTCCAGATAAAATAGCTGTTGTACTCATAATAGTGAAGACTAGGCCTTTGTTTTAAATCCAGCGTACTGGTGTGTATTTTGGGAGACTTAATTGAAATGTAAACTCTGAAATACCACGAGTCTGTAGTTGGTTGTGTGGTGGAAAGTGGAAAGACTCTCACACTGCCTTTTGGCTTGGCAATATTAAATAGTTCAGGGGGAGAGAGGTTTTTCTCTAGATTTTAAGTATTTATGGAAATAGATTGTATACATACATTGCTTCCTTCCCTTAGAATCTTATTTCTTCTGCCTTTTGAATATTATGCAGTAGGTGTGTTCTTCTATTTGTTCCAGGAATTTGTTCCCATTTCCTGTTTCGATTTCATTACTGCAGTGTGCCATGCTTTACAGGAAGGATTAAAGAAATAGCGAAAAGTGTCAGATAAGGTGGTTGATTTGACTCTGCCATTAATTTCCACATGGAACTTCGGGCAGCCAGCTATATGTACAAATGTTCAGCTCCTGACAGGTTGATGAGGAAGAGGAGACGTCTCGTCTGGTTCTTACTCTGTGTTAATGACTTTGGAAGTGGTTTGACAGCTCCCTTTATAAAATTGTGATGGGAGAATGGGCACAGTTAGTCCATGCTGAGTCTCTGGATAAAATCACTTAATCTGGTAGATTTAATTTATGATAAAGAAAAGATTATACAAAAACTAAAAGCTTTTGGAGGAGAATATGCTTCTTGCATATGTACGGTATAGAATTGTAGGGCTAGAGTTAAGAAACAAGTATTTACTCATATTGGGATCTTGAAACTGATCACATTTGTCATAAATTCTGCTTAGCTTTTATAAACACCTGATCCAATAACACATTTAAGTACTGTCCCTCTAAGTTCTCTTAGATGGTTTCTCACTTAAGCTGTCCCTTATTTCAAGTAGTTTCACATCCTTTCTAGTAATTTCTAGCATAGGAAAGACAACAGATAATCCTGCTTTTCTTCAGGTTGAAAAGGGGTTGGTTTCCTCCCCCTACCCCGACCATGAAGCATGCTTGAACGGGCTCAGCCCAATTATGCCCCATCTTTCCAGTGTGGTAGAACTTTCCTCTTCCTATTTGAACCTGTAATAACCTATAATATACAGTGACCACTTTCATGCTCTCTTCTCCCTCCCACCCACTCTCCTGTGTTCTCTGATATCCCATTTTGTCCATGTCATATCTGCATGCTGGTAGCCCCATCATCCCTGTGAAGGCCGTGTGTCTCTTCGACCAGTTAATCCTGAAGAGGTCTTGCATCTCATGGCTGGCTGTGCCGCCTTTTTACCTGAACAGAAAATGTTTGTAGTGTGATCAGCAAGCTCCTCTACTTCCAGTTCATGCTGCCTGCTGTCACCAGCAGACCAAAGAAACTGCCATAAAGGCTGTGCGTTGTGCACATCTGGCACAGGAAATCCTTTTAATATTATTCTATATTTGATTTTCCTGGTTCAGTGTGTAGTATTTAACTTGTCCATCTTTTAAGAATGAAGAATTTTCCTGACTGCATTGGCTCCTCTGAGATTTTGATGAAAAGTAGTAGCTTTGTCATACAAAGTAGAAATAGAATAAAATGTTTTTTAAAAAAAGTTTTCCCTTTTTATAGAGCATGCTAATGCTCTGCACTTCAATGGTCTACTGCATGAGCTTAGGTAGCTCAGTCCAGCTGAGCCAAATACACTGGCAGTCCTTTCTCTGCAGGCCTAACAACTGATCCAAACAAAATTCAATAGCTTTTCTCCATCAGATCAGCACATACCATTCAGCAGAATTAAAGCTCCTGTTTCAGTGGCCTCCTAAAATCATTTAACAATTTCTGGGAGGCTTTTTTGTTTGGGTTTTTATTTTGTTGTTTTAATTGTGCTGGTGAAAAAGCTTTAATTTCCAAGGCTTTTTACACTGAAACAGGTCATAGAATGGTTTGGGTTGGAAGGAACCTTAAAGATCACCCAGTTCCAACCCTGCTGCCACAGGCAGGGACACCTTCCGCTAGCTCAGGTTGCTCCAAGCCCCGTCTAGCCTGGCCTTGAACATTTCCTGGGATGGTGCATCCACAACTTCTCCAGGCAACCTGTGCCTCACCACCATCACAATAAAGAATTTCTTCCTTGTATCTAACCTAAATCTATTCTCTTTCCATTTAAAGCCATTACCCCTTGTCCTATCACTGTATGCCCTTGTAAAAAGTCCCCTGTAACAAGATCTTCTGGGGATATGGCAGAACGCCAGCTGCTGCACTGGTACTGACTGGGTGTATTTCCAGTTGACGTCAATTTACCTTCCGGTTATCACATTGAGTTGGCTTTTTGCTCTGGCATTACATCTTCAAATAGCTCTTGTGCTTTCCAAAGGACTGACGCAGGCTTTTTGGATTCCGTATCAAATTTCAAGCACCAGTTCGATTGTATATCTCAGCCCAGACACCTACATACTCTGTCGTTATTTGTAGTTGAGATCGTCGTAATATCAAAGGCTATATATCTGATCGGCTGGCTTTGTGCTGGGTACAGCCCTTCGTGTTGGAAGGCTTCTTAGTGGGGCAAATGTTAAGTGAATCAGTTTCTGCCGGTTCTTTCCCCTCTCTGTAGGGCAACTGTGAAATTTGGGAAGGACCAAGCTGAGTAGGTTTATCCCCAACTTTGTGCTGTGGTTCTCTTGGAGACTGGTCCATATGGTTTCATGTTTTATGGACTGAGATATGAGTAGTGTTATATAATGTTACAAGCAGAATTTTGCATTGAGGTAAGGCTTACTTGCTTTATGATGGAAGTAATTTCTTCTAATTTAGTTAAGCAAGTCTCTTCAGCTGTTTTGAGTTGGATGCCAAGGAAAATAAACAGGCTGTTCTGAAACTTGCTTTGGCATTAGTAACCCATTTTGTTTAAAGTAGCATGAATGATTGATAGTAGGAGCATACTCCCAGATTTTTGTTCCTTTGTTGTGAATTTTAGGGATGTTAATACGGTTACAGTTTTATTTCCTTTTTTATTTTTCTAAAGTAAAGTAGATGCCTGCAAGTACTAAGTGTGGCATGGGTGCTTGTTTTAGTAGCCACAGGCTATATGTCAGCTCTGTCTCTGCTGATGCCCACAAACGCAGATACAGTTCTCTTCAACTGTGATTCTGCTTGAAATTGCTTAAACCTCTTGGTTAGTTCAGTGTTTTCCTATTCATTCATCTTTTTTTACTGGCTTAATAGCTCTGATACTGTATGTAAAGGAGTGTAGATCCTTCCATGTTAGAGCTCATGGAAGTTTGTCTGTGTATTCTAGTTCACGAAGAGATTAAAGTTGTATAAAAGACTGTCATTTCTTGGTGTAAAAATTTCTGGTGGCATGGGTGGTGTTCTATTTCATACACACACAGATGTGCGTTTGTTGGTAGTTTACAGCTAGAGGCTTTTCAAGATAAAAGGATGGTCAAAATAGAAAATCAAAATGAATTCCAAGTTTTGTACTTATGTCAAGGAAAAAACAGGTGCCATTAAAGCACAAAAACATCAGTAGGTCGCATAAAAGGCTAAAGGTGGTGTTCCTTGAATGCTGGAGTGATCATACCCAAACCTTGCCGCTGCTTAGTGGGCTATAGAAGAAACCAAGATGATACAAAAAATGGCCAGTGCTGCCCAAGTAAAGGAGGGTAAGATTATTTTGTCATTCAGAGAGAGATTCAACTACTGGTGAAGCTCAGTTCCATGATTGCTATAAAACAGATCCAAAGTGCAAGTAAAACTTGCAGTATGTTTTTCTTGGAGCACAGTAGGAGAAAGAGCGAGGACCTGGAGGCCAATTTGAGGCCTGACTAGCTTGTAGACTGAGGCTGGAGGCCCTTGTTCAAGGCTGCTTCATACTTTCCATTCTTAAGACCTTGTCTTTAATAAATTTGCCAGATAAAGTCAGCGGGGCCCAGAAGTATTGTTTGAGTCTGTGTGTTAGACTGATATTTCTGGGAAAATTGAGGCCCAAATGGGGAAAAATAGTTCTAGGAAGGAGCTAAGAAAAGCATGCTTGTCTTCTTCATGTCCTGCTGTGATTCTTTGTAAAGCCTCAGAGTCTGCGTGCTGCAGGAACAGAGGCTTTGGAGCCAAGGAGCTACAGAAACAGTGTTCAGCCTTCCCAACTTCGGCTAGTGACAGCTCTGTCCTCAAAGAATTTGAGTCTACGCTACGAACCACTGTCCCAACAGAACTGGTCGAAGCTGTGAAACTCTTTATTATGCTGTGACCTGAGCACTTGCCATACAGACGTCAATCAATTCTGTCCTTATCAATCAGACATTATGAATCAGTTCAGATTCATACAACCTGCTGGGTTATCCCAAACAAGAGTTAGTCATTCCCCCTTAGTATTAACATTTTCATTTGCGCAAAAATCAGAGGAGTGCAGCAGCAAATACACTAAAACTTGCATACATTGCCACGTGGCAGAACTGCTTTTTTGCTGTAGGTAGAAAACTAGATGAAGTCCACACAACTGATAGAAAAATGTTGGAAGCATGAAAGTCATAAGTTGGAAAATGCCAAAATTAATATTACCCATGTAGTCTTAATTTGGCCTCTTTCCAAACGTGGTTGATTATATTAGTTAACCTTGTATTAGTTAGCCAGATATATAACTAATGGATCAGATATATGACAAATATAGCCTTAGATTAACTAACCAGACATATTTATCTCTAAGGAATCCTTACCTCAGTTCAGAAGGTGAGTTGGATCTCTGAGAGAAAAGTTAATTGTGTAGCGAAGGGAACTATGGAGGCTGAATTTGGAATGGATGAAGCCAGTGAGCCAGAGGGATTGTTAAAAGAAAATGGGTGGTGGTGTGATTAAAGCAGTTGGATGCTTCTGCTGGATAATTGAATTCTGGTCTTGCCTCTGTAGCAGGGTTGCTATGTGAAGTTAAGCAAATGTTTTTTCCTAGATGATCATTAATTGGGTGTCTCATTCTGATACCTGATGGAGGGATTTGACGTGTGGTTTGCTTGAGGGCTTTGCTCTTCTGGTTGCAAGTGAATTCAGAAGCTGTTGCATAATGCTATGCATTTTAGAAAATCAGATTCTGGTAGTTTCAACTAGGGGACCCAAAATCGGTCAGAATTTGAACTTCCGTCTGTTACGATAACAAGTAATACTATAGAAAAATGGGTGAAGAAATTAATTCCTTCTGTAGATCAGAGTTTGAACTTGCGGAAGAAAATACCACATTGGATATATGCTGTGAGTGGTGTGTAGGAGACCTGGTATTGTAAGTGGTAACAGTTGGCTGGGAAAAAGTAAGGTTCCTTTGGGAGGACATCAGAGAGTTAGCTGGCATTGTAATGCAAATGCAGAGTGAAACAGCTTAGCCTCAGTGCTGTCCATAACTGTTGTTCTTAACTTAGGTGCTTGACTACTCTGTCAGAAGGTGCTTTCTAAAAGTGAATTGATACACAAAATACAATTTCAAAACAAATAAACAATGAACCTCAAGGTTGACTGAAGTGCAAGCAGCATCAGTGAAGTGGAGACAAGATACACTTTCCTCACAAAGCTGGAAAAAAAACTTGTAGCCATGAAAAATCCATCACGCCTCACGCAGATGAGGCTGGAATACTTGGCAGAGGGTCTCTTCAACAGATTTTTGGTCTCAGTTCAGCAAGTCAGCTAGCTGGATCCTGCTTATATAGTCTCTTAGCTGGGCATCCTGAAACCCAGCCTTAAGCATGGCTTGCTTTCTGTCTGCAGCAGGATGGCTGCTGGCGTTGCTGGGGGACACAAGGGAACCCCTTGAAGCATGTGGCATCTGCTTTGTCCCAGTGTAGCTGGCTTCATGTGCTACCAGGCAGTTGGCAGCAGGCCCGTAAGGCAATTGTGTGGGAGGGAAAGATGGCCAGGACATGGCATTTGCTTTCAAAAGTAGCAGAGATTTAGCCACCGGTTTTGTTGGAACTTTTGGAGTTATTTATGCTGGGCATCTGTTTAAGTACGTTGCTGATTTGGAGCCAAGCAACTCTTGCAAGTTACGCTAGCAGTGAAATACACATGTAGCGTTGCATTCCCTTTTGATTTCATATAACCGGACCTTGCACTCAAGAGGGTACTTAATTAACCTCTTCCCACTGTTCTGCAGTTTGTCAATCCTGTATCTCTCTAACCTGTTCTTAAATATCTCCAGTGCTAGCTTCATGTGATAGCTTCCCCAAAAGACACAAACTTACTCCAGCACACTACTTACATTTCTATTTTAGACTTTTATTTTCTTGATGTCATGTTGAAACTGATCTTGCTGAAGTGTTTTTGTGGCTTCTTGCACATAGTTGTAGATTTATTTTTTTGAAGTGGCCTTCTGAATTTATGGCTTACTGTATTTTCCTCCTTGGCCGTCCTTCTGTGGAGGCTTTGCAAACCTGACTCCTTTGAACTATCTATAAAGCTTGGTTTTCAGACCACTTATATATTTTTTTTTTTCTTTCTAATGCTTTTCTCATATGTTGCTAATTGATATAGGGCATCCAAAAGTGATTGCCTTATTGTGGATGAGACTTACGAGCCTTGATAACAGCAGAACTACTTGATTTATTTTAAGATCCTATTACTCTTCATGCACTTTCTGTGCATTTGTCATTTTTTTCAATAGGATGATATTGATCTATTGAGTCCTAAATCTGTTTTCACAGAGCCTATGCACCCCAACCTGTTTTGTATAGCTGATTTTTCCTGTTTATGTTGATTTGCACTTGGTCCTAGCGGATTGCACTTTGATCCATCATTGTAAGCTGCATGAAATGGCAAAACAGTCTGAAGACTGTCTGCTATATGCTGGCAGTCTGTCTGAGCATGGCATAGGGTCTGTGGACTCGGTGACCATGTCCTGTTCTGTCAAGCAGGTTATCACTGAAAACGCATAATGATGCTGAGCCTGGGGCACAGATGAATCACTTCTGATTCTTGGCTTCATTTTGATGTCAAACCATTGATAGCTACCCACAGTAAAGTTATTTGACCTATTTGCCATTCCCTGTTAGCTTAGTCTAGGCAATGCCTTGATAATTTGCCTTAAATATCACGTAGAAGCATCAGAAGTTCTATGAAAGTCAAAATGGGCAACATCTATTGCCAAGTCCCATCCATAGGGTGTACTGCCTTGTAAAAGAAATCAGATTGATGTGATACGACTTGTTATTGCCAAATCAATGTTAGCTGCTACTCGCCACCTTCACTCCTAGATGCCTGCAAATTGTCTGCTCCCTGTTTTTTCTTGAAATTGAAACTAAACTGATGGATATGGAATTCCTGGCTGTTCTCCAGAATCCCACTTCTTCTTTGAATGTACGTGTTTCTCTTCTGATTCCCCCTGACCACCTTCTTTCCTTGCGGGCTGTGTGCTGTAAAGATGCACAGACAGGATACAAAAGATTACCAGCCTTTAAGGGATCAGCTAATTCTTTAAGGAAACATGACAAAGCACAAAGCTTTGCTGCTACCTGGGTAACTGAAAACAGCAGCTGAGGGCAGAGGAAGATACTGTGTGCACTGTCTGTCAGTAGATATTAAGAGAGAGTAAAACCGTGAATGTGTTACTTGGGAACATCTGAATCATGAGTAAAAATGTTTTAAGCAAAGAATGTTTTTTAGGTAGAAAGACATTGCCTTAAATTTGGTGATACAAGCTTCTCCGGCAGTTCAGAACAGTTGTTGCCATTTAAAGCTTTCTCTGTTGTTCAAGAAGTTCATTCTGTGCTCTAGCAGTTACCCTGTTTTCGTGCCATTTAATCCTTGCTCATAGAGACTGTACCACATTCATCCCTGGGAACGCTGTTGTGTGGAAGAGGCTCTACCTTACTTCTGCACTGTGATATCTGCCAGGGAGGCAAAAAAGTATATATAAAAAAATGAAGTTTTAGGGCTCTCAGTCAAGTACCTTTCATTGCATCAACGCTGCTTTAATTCTAGGAAAAACCATCCAACTTGCTCTGCCAAGGTGACAAATTATATTGCTCATATGAAAGTGTCTGCTGCTGTTATTCCTGTGTATGGCACACTAGTTCTAAGGACTGGGCAAACAAAACCCAGCAACTGTAAAGCCACTTGTATTTCTATTAATCTTTCAGTTTTTTTCCTGTGTAGGTAATAACTATTTTATTTCTTTCTTTGTCCCTCCACCACCTTTTCTGCAGTTTCAGCTCCTTGCTTCAGCGTTATTTAAGTCTGGCTCAGATTTCACCACTCTTGGTGAGTATTGTGTATCAGAAGAATTCTATTATCTACGTTCCCTCCAGTAGTTACTGTTAGTTTCTGCTGGGTTTTATATCAAATTTTATAGTTCATATGAATGTTCTAGGCCCTTTTTGGTTTGAATATGCGAAGTGCATTTATGTAGACATTTGAGAAATTATTTGTAATGACCAGTGTCCAATGCCTCAAGTCCATATTTAAAACATCTGTCACCAGTGGTTTTAAACCCATGCCTCCTGGGATCATTTTGTGTCTCTTATTACATCTGATGCTTCACTGTTACCCAAATAAACAGAAGCTTTGGTCGGAATAAAGCATATCCTGTCATGTCACTTTGGAATCTCACAGCATGGCTACAGCTCTGTTTGCTGTGATAACTGCAGTTCCTGGAGTAGTTTGGTTCGCTCTGTTCTTTGCAAAACTAGTTCTTTGGGCAGAATGTCAAGAGCAAAGAAAACAGTGGCGTGTAGGGCTGGAAACCGAAGGTCTGAGCCAAAGCTATAATTTGCTTCACTATTCTGGCCGGTTAACTCTTCTAAACAGTCGAGAGAGTAGTTCTGGGCAAGCTATAGGAAGGCTATAGGCATAACTTACATTCTTGTAATGATGTGTTGTCCTCACATTACCGAGCTTTTGCTTGGAGCATGAATGACTTCAGTTTTTGGATGCATTAACTCCCAATCTAAGAAATTGAGGGAAGGAAAAAACCTACTGCACTATCTGCCCTGCTGGCTGAAGAAGCTTTTGCTGGGCTTGTGTGGTTTGGAAGACGTTACCTAGTTGATGCCATTAGATGATTTTTTTAAAGGAGGGAAGCCAAGTTATCAGAAAGAAGCCACCCCCCACCCCCACCCCCAGTTTTGAGTGTTCTAAAAGATGACTTGGGTCTTGACACAATACTTTATTCAGAGGTTGGCTTTAGAGTTAAGAGGATACATACACTAAATGCTGCTTCTAAAATAAATATAAAAACCAAGCCCTCCTTGATTTGATTAACTTGGTTGACTTTGATTAACTGAAGAGTGACTTCACTGAATTAAAAAGCATTCCTTTGAGATACCAGTGATTGAAGTAATACAAAGCAGAAGAAACTGTTGTATGTATGTACTATTGTTCTTGCTGCTGATGGTTTGAGGATTTGGATAAACAATGTCTCTGCCACAGACTAAACCCTCCCCTGTTGGGAGGCAGCACTTCGCAAAACTAGTTTGCAAAGCACCCGTGTACCATGGTGCAGCCTGGGTCCTCGGTGCAAGTCAGGTGGTTAAATACCAACTCTCACTTGGGACTTCTACCATCATCAGAGCTTGTCTCAAGAAAAACTGGAAACAATACAAGTACCAGATCTGGTTAAGAGAGTAGTGAGGATAATGAGGAAAGCCTGAGGACAGGAGAAATGAGGCACCAAATAAAAATAGCTGCACAGATTTTGTTTTCTGGGACATCGGAGCAGTCCCCTGAGGACTCTTGCTTCCCCCATTTTTTCAGGACTGTCAATGAGCTTGACAGCCATTTGCTTTTTACTTTTTATGGCATTTGATTGCGGTGTTGGCTTGGGCTGACGTGATCTCTGTGTGTATAAGCACGTAGTAGCGGGATGGAGAGCTGGCAGCCTTGTTAGTTTGTCGAGGCAGAAGCAGCAAACAGTTAACAGCTGTCCAAAATGGACAACTGGCGTATTCCTCAGCTAAACTGAGTGTGTGAAGAAGTGAACACTGACTTGCTTTCCTCTGTTCTTTCTTCCCCAGGATTTTCAGATGTCGACCACACATATGCGCAGAGAACTCAGCTGTTTGATACGCTAGTTAACTTCTTTCCAGACAACATGACCCCTCCTAAAGGCAACCTGGTGGACCTCATCACGCTGTAACGGAGCAATCACTGGACATGTGCAAGAGGGGAAAAGCATCCATTTTCAGTATTTTAATTTTTTTACTGCATTGATTGACTGCTGGGATGAAGTAATATAGTAACCCCTAGGTGTTTGAAAGGGGTTTTATACTTGTATGGTGAATCCCTGAAGCTTTTCCCTTGGAGTAGGTTAATAAAATGTAACTGACATACTTCCGACTAAATATATATATTTTTTCTGACTTTGGATTTTGAGTTAGCAAATGTAAGATGAAAAGGTGGGGGGAAAGAAAAAAAAATAAAACCCAATCATGCAGTGATCGTTTTTGCCTGTAGGAGAAAATTGAGATTTGTGGGTTGTCTGGAATTAAAGATGATGGGTTTTATTTTGGGTTTCATAGGAAAGCAGGGGGGAGGTTGTTCTTTGCTCACTTGTAGCTGGTCATGATATATTGCTTTATCTTACAACTCCATCCTCAGCAGCTGAATAACTTGGCAATGGGACGCTGGCACGTGTTGAGGTAATAGTAATGTATGTGTCCTGAATCTTGTAATCGCAGCGTGTCATGTGAAGGGGAGCACACGTTACAAATTATCTGTCCCCTTGTCCCAGAGTCGGGCTGACAGGAGTGTCCGATTGCATCCAATACCAATCTAAACCTGAATGTACCTACATGCCTATCTTCTGTCCTCTGGAGCCTTCCACTTAAACCTGACAGGCAAGTGGGAACCTCAGAGAAACCACTGGAAAAAGGGAGTGCAGTTGTCATCTGCACAGGCCCCTTTTCAGGGATTGTTTGGTTTTTGCTGCTGGGCTCTTCCCATGAGAAACGGTGCAGGCCCTCGCAGAGCACAGCAGAACTGGGTCTTCCACCACATGCACATCCAACCTCTGCAACCTGACTCTGGGTTGGGTGTAGGATTTCTGAAGCAGATTGTCTTCGTTTACATGCACCTATGCTTCTGTGTGTGTTCGTCAATGTGTAAATGTAAAGAGGATTGCTGCAAACAGCTTGTCTCCTTCCTACGTAGTGCAGCTCATTCACCTTCAAATGCATTTTAGACGTAGATCTGAATGTGAGGGAGGCCTTTTTAGCATAAAGGTCTTTGAAAGCAAGCTGATGCATATGTAGAGAAAATATATTCTTCCTTGCAGAAAGCCTTCTTTATAAAGAAGGTAAGGGCTTGGTGCTGCACTATGAAGTGGAATGAAGGATACGCATACCCAGCATTAGAGATTTTTTGCATTCAATGTCGGTGAGCGTTCAGTACAAACTGGCAGATGTAAATACTTAAATGAAACTGCAAAGCTTTATGTCCAGAAATGTTCATGCCAGTAGGGTATCATCGCTGCACCCACGGTGGCTACGTGACTCCTGGTGAGCTTGATGGAAGTCTTGTGTGCGCAGAGATGATTTGGACTCTTGAAATAAAGAGTTAGTGAAGTGTCTTTTTCAGAGCTCCAGTGTCTGCTTGCTTTGATTGCATTGTATTGCCTCTTTGTCATGTTCTTTGTGTGAGTTTTGTAGTCCTGGTAAGTTAGAAATAGATTTAAAAACTCATGCTAGTGTTTAATCACTTACAAAGGAACAATATGTTAGCGGTTAGGCTTTGCTTTGTCTTCAGGGAGGACTATACAAATACAGTGTTTTTAAGTAACCTGTAACTTGAGGCTGGTTTGACATTATATACTTCAGTGGATGACAAATCAGATGTCTGTGGAAGAATCCACTCAGTGCATAGTGCAGTAAACGAAATCTGATGGAATTGTTTCTTTGAAACGTTGCAATTTTTTTTCCAGTGACATGGAAAGTTTACGTCACTGCTAGGCTTTACAATGTGCTACATTTGCTGACGCTGTAACTGAAGTAGAGCTTGCATGGTACAAATGTAGCGTACCGCCAGTGCTATACTGGGGGAGTACTCCAGCTGAGGCGTTGAGTCCATTGAGATTGAACCGAGCACTTTTAATGCAACCAGTGAAAATGCTGCAGCCCTGTAGTACTTAAAATTTGAGTGTTGTTGTGCTCCCTTATCACTTGATCTCATTGTGTATTCTCCAGCTTCAGTCAGATGATTAATTACTTTATGTGACAGTGTTCTAATCAAGTTCTTCATAAACTTTTGCATGTACGCCTTTGACGACTACGTGTGAGGCTGAACCCGAAAGATGCAGTTAGACTGAGGAGCCCCAGCAAGCAGATGGTAGAAGTTTAGGAATGCCAAAAGCTTTGTGAATGTTGTTGCTGGTGAGCAGTGCATCCGTGTCAGGCTTGATTTGCGTTACAGAAATTCGATCAAAACCCATTGTCCTCTGTGTCAGGGGTGCATGCAAAGCCTGACAGCCTGGCTCAGGGGTGGGATTTTTTGTATCATCGTGTAAATGACTGATTTGTCTGAGCGAGGTGAGCATTGCTTCTGCAGGACTGACAATCCCAGCTAACAAGAGCACTTCAGGATGATCAGATATTGACCTACCTTTATCCTGAGCAGATCGATTTCAGCTCGCACAAGTACAGTTTATGGATTACAGCTGGTGATTAACCAGCAGAAGCTATTTGCTCAGCTTTGGAGCATTTGTTGAGCAGCAGAGGCACCCTGTGGCCAGAGAGGTTAATCCAAAGCAAAGGTTCCTTGTGGCTTTGCCAAGGGGTTTTCCTGGTCCTGTGTCCTTAAAGCTAGGAGTCAAAATTAAATTACTTCCTTGCGTTGGTGCATGCTATGCTACCTGATTTAAAACCTAATTAAAAATTCTGAGCAGTGAAGTATAAATTTCCTTCCAAAATAAGCCACTTATTGACAAGCAGTTACAGGGAGAGTTTGAATTTAATTACATGCAGAGCTTTAAAGATACCAGTGATATCCCAGGAAAGCATTGGATGTGATCATTACAGAAATACTGAAGTATAAACAGAGAAGAAACCCACTTGATCTGAAAACAGCCACCTGAAAATGTTTCACAGCCCAGTGCATGCAATGTTATAAATATACAAGCTGTACTTGAAGTCTTTGAACCTCACCCTTACTGCTTGCAGGCTGTAGCAGAGACTGCTTTTTAGCTTAGACGAGACAAACATACTCTATTTGCCTTTACCTTATAATATAAGGTGACTTTGTGTATGGATTTAACACCACGTAATCTTTGCACTACAGTAGTTTATCTCTAAATGATGTGTTAACTTGTAAATAAGGTATTGTAAAAGAAAGCATCATTACTTGTCAGAGAGGGAGTCGTTTATGATGACTGGGGTCTTTAAAGCCAAAGTTACAAGGTTCTGGTATGTTTTTTTTAAAGCTATAGGTAGTCAAGGTGGAATACATCTTGATGCCTATATCAAGTTTTAGTCCTGATTTAGCTTTTTTTTTAAAAAAAAAAAATATCCTTTTGAGACTCGTGAATTTGGTTCTTCACTGACACTGGTCTTCAGTGTAGTCCTTATGATATTACTTAGTAGATCATCTCTTACGAAAACATGGAATTATTCTTTATGCAAAGTTGTTCCTGTCAAGTGACACGTTTTTCCTAGAGAAATAAAGCTCTTCAGGTTTGATTTTTGGTCACTTGGATTAGGCAGAATTAAGTGAGTTTCATAACATTCGTCCTGTACAACCCCTCATAGTAGTTGCAAGGCAGAAGTCCTGGAAACTTCTCTCGAAATGACTTCTCCAAGCAAGTGCTGCTATCACAGTGTGCCCCAGCATGTTTTCTTGTGGCAGAAGGACCTACTTAGATGATGTTGTTAAAAATGAGGAGACTATAGCCACCTTCTTGCCATTTTTCTTGAGGATCCCATTAATTTTGATCCTGGGGAGACCTGAAGGGTGATGCAAAGTGGTTATTGAAATTAGTTGTAATTTTTTCCTCTTCTGGCTCTTCTAAAGGTAATGTTTGTGATGTATTTATTCTTAAGCATCTCTTCCTTTTGCTGAATATAATGAGGAAGGATAACTTCATCCTGGCAGTGTTTAGTTTGCCCTTTCTCAGGACAGGATCTTGGATGTGTAGTTTATGTAGTTGTATCCAGCTGTGTAACTACGTGTCTGGGGTTTGCTTCTGTTTGCCCAGGGTGGCTCCGTGTGCGTGCAGGTACACACTAGCTCAGGGGTCAGGCTGGAGGTTCCTACCAGAACATCATACACTCATTTTTGGAAAATTAGTCTGTGAAGACCCAACCGGAAAAGCTTTTCCAGTTGGTATTTGCTTTGTGTGGTGGCA
The DNA here is from genome assembly GCF_017639655.2 of Falco naumanni. Lineage (NCBI taxonomy): Eukaryota > Metazoa > Chordata > Aves > Falconiformes > Falconidae > Falco > Falco naumanni. The sequence continues at coordinate 63,499,786 of NC_054058.1, read as the reverse complement.
ACTAGAGTGAAATTAGAACACTTTCCTAAAGAGCTTACTAAAGTTTCCCTTTTGTATTGAAGATTGTATTGGAGTAAGGATGCAGCAATAGGTTTAAAATAAATTACTGAAACTTTTTGGTCACTGATTATGATAACTTAGCTTGAAAATTTAAAGATTGAGGAGTCAGTCAGCAAATTATTTGGACCCACCTGTTTGCAAGAGGGCAGGCTCTTTGCAGGGGTGTGGGGCTAGTAGCCCTCTGTGTATTTCTTTAATTGGCAGCCACAAGTGCCAGGGTCTCCGTTAGCTGTTTCTTCTTCCAGGAGAGACTCCTGCCAAGCAGAGTAATGACTCTGGAAGAGTGTTTTCCGTAGGGCTTTGTGGAACAGCTGTTTTCTGAATCATTTTCCTGATGTGTGCAAATTTTGAGAAGGGAGTTTTCTTTGTCACGAAGGTGTATGCTGATCTCGCCCTGCTGTGCCAGCCTGCAGTTGTGGGTGCTGCAGACGAGTGATAAATTCAGAGCAGTGTTCTGAAAAATACTTGAAACTTGTTTGTTGCTCTTACTGTGAGGTGAGGATTAACACTGCCTCTTTCAAATGTGGGAGGGTGACAGGTACCTGTAATGCTATTAATTCTCTTGCTGCCTCCTGTATTTTGGAATCGAGAAGGAAATACTTTTGTAGAGCTTATCAAGTGAAACTTTAGTATGAATTAGCTCTGTGCAGCCTTAAACTTGAATGGCTTTGCATCTCTGTACATGCGGTAATTCTGTTGATGTAATGCTGCGCTGCTTCTGGGGAAAATGGCAAAAATTATTAGGTATATTTCCATTCAGTACCTTTGTTTTTTGAAGTGGAAAAATGTCTTGTGAAACCTTGAGTCCTGGTGTATGTTTTGAATTTTAGCATATTAGTTGGCTTGGACAAGTTAAGGAATTGTTTGGCCATTGTCGCGTGAAGTCCTAACAGTAAAAGCAATTCATGTATATCTCTGGAAGTGCTCGTGTTGTTTTATAGCTGTAGTTACTACAAAAACAGAGGTGGTCGCAGTAAATGAAAAATAAAAATGATTGCTGTTCTGATTAGAGGGAAGATTATAGAAACTTTGAATGAGCTTGGCCAATTTTAATTAGCACACATGGTAATTTGGAGCTGGGCCTTACTTTGTGAAAGGAGAACAACTATGTGACTTGTTCTTGGCATAGATTGATAGGCGTACCTAAGCTGTAAATATTGTGGAAATGTAAATGTACTCTCAGAAGCTTGTTGGTGTATCTAAATGCCTATGGGTATGGTAGACCTCATCTTATCCTGTCATGGAAAAGGTTATGCTGGAAATAGTTCAAGCTGGTTGTGGTAATGACTTGTAGGCAAAATCCCTGGTTTTACTGAAAGCCTCTGTTATAATGAGAAGTTGGAGTGGAAAAAGTAGATTTACTGTACTGGAACCATTATAATAGTACATGGCTCAGCACTTGGATAAATTGACTCCAGATGCTTTTATCTGTAGGCAGTGGATCCAAATGCGGTTTTAGAGTGGAAGCCAGTTAATGACCTGCTTATTGCCATTTGAGAGTCCCAAAGAAAACGTCACAGTTGGTGCCAGCAGGTATACTTCTGGTGTTCTTGGCAGGCGCCAGCTGGATAGCGTCCCTTTGGGTTATCCATGTATGCTTTGGTTATATATATGTAAACCTCTGAAGAGGACAGTGGTTGCATGGGCTGTATATAACACGAGCTGTATGGCTTAGGTGGGCCTGCAAAGCAGCATCTTGCCCAAGCGCAGATCCGAAAGGTAACGTACTGCTGCTGTCTCCTTTGATTTCATATACTTGAAATTGATGTTAGCGATGAACTCCAGATACCTGCTATGATCTGAATTCAGTGCTCTGCTTCCGAGCATCTACAGCCACAGACTTGCTTAAGCTGCTGTCAGTGTATCACTCGGTACCCTGAAGTCTTAATTTATACTTGGTGCAGACGAAGGTACATGTTGCTTTGGCTTCCAGCTGTTTGCTGTAAGTCAGCACAGCTTTTACTGATGACCTGGAGACTGAGTGCTGTCAGAAATCAGCTCCAGCATGGCCTCATGGTTCATTCCTGGGGAAAGGAGCGTGAGTGAATAGCTCAAAACTGGCTCTACCAGGTTGGATTTTTGGTTTTGCTACTTGTTTGAAAGGAAAATCTCTCGCTAGCCTATATGCTGTCCAGCATGATGGTCAAAGCATGGTCCCTTGGGCGTTCCCCCATTTATTCTGACTTTTCCTTTCCCTGTGTGACTCACTGTTCACTGCTATTAAAATGCTGTGCCTTCAGACTTCCCTGCGTTTACTGGAGTACCTGCTGAGGAGTTACAGGTTAGAGCTGTGTGGTGGGAGCAGATTTCCCAGCAGCAGCATGATGTGCTGTCAGCGTCACACCGCAGCATACAGCCATTTCCTTGTGCCCCTCCGTGCCCCAGCATCCAGCACTGGGGTAAGCCTTCCCACCCGTCTCGGCAGCGTTTATTTTGCACGGTCCCAGGAGTGTGATAGCTGTTTGACAGAAGGAAAAGGTGCTAATGCCAACCCTCAAGGTGTCCTAGGTTTCTGCCACTTGCTTTCATCATCCCAAATCTTTCACCAGCGGAGGGCAGCAGCTAGGAGTTGGGGTGTTCGGGTTAAGTTTGCAGCATAGCGGAGCAGAGGGAGGGGGAGAAGTAGGTTTGGGGGTGATGTAGTGATGGCTCATGTGAGCATGTGTTTAAAGTGTGGTCTGTCTGTTGTGGAAGGACTTTTAAAACTCCCTTGACAAATAGGTCTGCTGTTCAAAGCTCTTTCCCTGCCCCCGCCCCCATGTGAGCTGGGTTCTGTGGCTCTTTCTCAAACGGAAGTAGGTGCAACATCAGAATCTTCTAGTCTTAGAGCTTCACCTGGAGCTTTGTCCCTCTCCGTCCCAAAGACACCAGAGAGGCTAAAACTTTTTTTTTTTTTAATCCCTGGTTCCTCTGTAGCGATTGCAGGGAGGCCAGCTGGGCTTAACACTGTTCAAACGTACTGGAGGCTGTACAGCACAACCAGCAATCAGACCAGGTCTGGCAGGCTTTAGAGATTATTAAAACCTAAAAATGTTCTGAGCTTTCTGATGAAACCTGCCGTTGAGATTAAGGCAAATTAGCCGCTTTTTAATTAACGGGGTGGTGGGGAGGGTAGACCACAGCAGTGGCTCCAGTGGTTGCAGTATACTTCACATCCCAAGTACCAATGGACAGGTTTTTCTCTCCAGTGATGAGAATATACACTTTAAATATCCTGACTTTGTAACTAGCTGGCCAGGGGATGCGATAATTACTTCGTGTTTCACTAAAAAGAAGAGTGCTGCAGCGTGTGAACAGAGTCTGTTCGTTGAAGAAGCCACTTACAGGCTGAAAGTGACTTTTTTTTGTTTAAGGTTTTGACAAAAAACTCAGCTCTTAAAAGGGGAAAATGGCTTTTACCAACCTGTGCTTTTTTAGTTGCAAGTCAGCGACTTCACTGCAAATAGTCCAAGTCTGAACAGTGGCTGATTCCGCTGCTTACCCTGTAGTAATATGCGCTATTCAAAAGATGACAGCCTGATTTCCTTCCTCAAGGAAGCTCCTGTACTGGAGAATACTTTTATTTAACCATAGAGGAGATAACTATTGTGCCAGTGACTTGTTTTTTCTCTTGTCTGCTGTGGTAACTGGGAAGGCAAACTAGCAGTGGAGGCAGAATATTTCCTCCATCTCTCCTTCATCATTCCTGTCCTCCTTCCCCTCTCTCCCTCCTGTTGATGTTTTGATGTGCAAAACACTTCTCGCTTCAGAAGCTGCTGTGCTGGGTAGTGGAAAAGAAAACAAAACTCTAGTTATTAGCAGCTGTTACTATTTATTAAGGCTGTATTTTCTGCTGTATCTTCCAGCATATCCTCCTCCGCAGCAGGAAATGAGGGGATGCTGTGGAGATCGTAAGGCAGAGAAAAGAGCTTAATTATACAAGCAAATGTGTGTATGGGAGTCTTGGAGACCCCCAACCTCGCAGACCACTTTGCCTAGGGACAGAAAATGAAAGCCCGTTCGCTCCTCCTCAGTTAATGGGAGATGACATTGCCATCCTTGTGGCTGGTGGTGATGTGCATCTTGTACATTTAGATGCTGAGATGCAACGTGCCTCATTTTAGAAGTATTGAGTCTCAGTAAGTATTTTTCCTTTGAACATTGTGCTTTGAAACTGCTGAAATAACCTCTCTTAGATGAGTTGATAGTGTAGGTAGGATCTGGGTAGCTTGGAGTTAAACACAGATAAGCGGGCTGGTTGGACACCATCACCTGGTTAGGGGTATTTTTCAAGCTGTTTCTTTGAGCTGTTGCCTCTACTCTTGCTGTAGCGCTGTACCCTGTGATGGTTTGTTTGTCTGGACCTTCAGTGTTTGTCACCTCATCCTCTACACCCTCGTGTGGTCCCCAAAAGCTGGTTATCCCAATGTAGTGCTTGGAGTTGTGAGTGTCCACCCCTGCCCACAATTTGGCCCTTTTTTTCTGTTTTGGCATCTGGCTTCAAGCATTTGTATCTCAACAGCAATCCCACAGGCTCTGCTGTCTGTCCTGTAGGTGTTGTTTCGGACATGTGACCACCGAGAGGTGCAGACAGCCCTGGGCTGGAAAGGAGTGAGTGTCTGTGGGGTGACGAACGCTGTGAACTGCGTATGTGTTGTAACAGGCAAGTCAAATGTTGACTGGTCTGGTGGTGAGCCCGTGGTGGTACAGGCATCGTTCCTGGGCTCTGGCAATTCCCCATCCTGCCCTTTTCTTTACAGATAAGCGGATGGTCTTTGTTCAGCCTCGAGTGTTAATTTTCTTCCTTGGCATAAATCATCTTTGATGATTTCTGGGTTGATATGTAAGCCCCATGCTGTACATAAATGAATGAGTGATATGAGGAACATCTACAAATGTAGTTATGTTGTATGTAATGTACATAAGGAGAGAATGTATTTTGTTCATTTTTTTCTTAATAAAAATATATATGCTAGCAAGGGTGTTTATTTAAGATCTCTTCGTTTCTAACATCGCTTGCTCCTGAGAATGGAAACATGTCTGTAAAGGTGTCGTAATGGTGCGGAAATTGTGAAAATGGTGGCACGTTCTGTCTGGGTGGCACGCACTTGCTGCTGGAGGAGCCCGCCGTGTTCCTCTGTGCTGCAGAACAGCTGAGAAGATATCCTGCTCCCTGACATCGGTGATGGGCTGGATCGGTATCCCATAAATCCAGCATGTGCTTAACAGTTGCAGTAATTTTTATTGGGGAGGAACACTGAGCTAGAACATATGCTGATGTAAACCACTGGTTTTTAATATTTGAATCAAACAGAATTCCTTTTTCCTCTTTTTTCCTTGCATAAGTGGAAACTTAGCATGTTTTACTTTGTGCCCTTGAAGGCAAAAGATGATGCTGAACTGCCTGCACTGCTGCTGCCCCTGCTGCTGCCCTTGCACGGTGGCCCTCCTTCGTTAGGGTGTTCTGGCTTAGCAGGGGAGCAGCTGGATTCCCTCCTCCACAGCCAGACCGGTGTGAGGAGGGCTTGCAGGCTAGGAGCTAGGATGAAATGCAGAAATCAGGGCAAGCTCCCGCTCACTTTCCTCCATGAGTGTAAAGGCACCGGTAGTTCATGGTGCTTTGGCCATGGTGGGGCTGCCCTCACCCATACCAGCTGAGCATCCCACCCCTCCGAAGCTTCCGTTTCTTTTTTAATTAAGAGACGTTTTCCACCACTATCATACCTCTGCATGGGGAAAATACAAATGTTTCCATGGCTCTAAGGTCTGGATTGGTTTGGCTCCTGCTTGTCCAGTGTTTTCACACGTTCTTGCTAGCAGGACCATGCAGAGCCTGAGCTGGGTTTCCAAACAAGCTCGAACCATAGCCAGGTGTAACGCCTACCTAAGGGACAGCTGTGGCTCTTGAGCTCGAGCTCTGCTGCGCCCACCCCTCTTCACTCAGGCAAGAAATTGGTCTTTTACATAAGAATGTTTATTGACAGAAATACATGATGCTTTCAAAATATATTTGTAGGAAAACGCAATAAACTCTACAATCCAGTTCCTCAGTAAATTCCAGTGTAAATCAGACTCCTGTCCCCGTAAGAGATGCTGCTATACAGTACGTAAGAGCTCTAGTATATGTGCAAGGTCCAATGAGTAGCCGCCTTGGGAAACAGGTTCTCCTGCAGTCCCTTACAGATTCTGTCTTCTGTATGTCTTCTGTAGGCAACAGTCACAGTATCAGTCTCATCAGTTGGGTCATGGCACTGTGAGCGGGAGACAAATTGTCCTAAAGTAGTTACGTGTTCCTTGTAAATCTGAAAGTAGAAAAGTCTCTTGCAAGGACATCTGAGCTGCTTATAAAACTCTCACCAAAAGGTAGGAGCAATAATCTCTTTGTACAACATGTTGGATGTTAAAGCTGTTTTGGGAGAGAGAAGAGGAGTGCGGGGAAGGGAGGGAGCAAATGCCTGGGTAGATTATTTTTTTTTTAATTATTTTTGGTCTAACAGTTATGGCTACAGTCTACAAAGGGAAGGATTAAGGCCAAAGATGCTCATCACTGCATTTCCTACCTGATTTTTTTTTTTTTTTACTTTTTCGAAAGAATATTCTCAACATAAAAAAACATACTGTGTTTTTTTTCCGTGGAAGTAGTTCTTTAAATAGGGGAAGGAAAATCTACTATAAAACATTAGTGGTTTAAAAATATGGTGTCTGGAAAAATAAATAAATGTACAATTCCTATTCAAATATAAATCACTATAAGCACTTGCTGAGCAGTTAATACCTTCTCTGGTCTCTGCTCGGGAAGATTTAAGGTTGCTTGATCTCAAGCTTTTGTAGGGTTCTCTTGGAAAGTCTTTGGACCTGATTCATTAAAGCACTTTGGCATCTCTTCGCTGGGAAGGATCTTTAGGCACATGCCAAAACCCGACTGCCTGGAGATGCTCTGCCAGGGGCATCCTTATGGCAATGCCAGCCCCCGCGGCCAAAGCCTCGCTGCTGCCCTGTGTTGTTGCTGCATTTATGTTCTGTGAAGGCCAGAAATGTGAGGTCACGGACCTGTTCATCTCTCAGGGCAACTGGGAAGCAAATGTGCTCGCGAAAGCAATTGCAAATGCCGGGACCAGTTATTAGAGCCTTGCTGCAACTTTAAAGAGCTGAACTTGATGCTGCTGGAGCAGGGACAAAGCTGTGGCGTGGGGTTATCGGGGCAGGAGGTGTTTTCCTGCTTCACATCGAATTTTGATCCCCTACCAGACTGGCCTTTAGCTTTTACTTTTTTATTTTTTTTATAGTTCTCCCCCCCTCCCCTCCAAAATTACTTCCCCATAGTGCAGAGCACAGGTAAGTGAAGTGCGCTGAATACATTGCTAATGAATAGCAGGAATATTTACATAGAAAAATACATAGGTTTAAACACTTCGAACTCTGCCCTTCGGTGCAGGAGAGAAGGGAGATGAGCCAGTCCCTTTCAGAAGACTTATCTTCTGCCAGCTTCTGGCTTGGGGTCGAGCAAACCACCCCAATCCCCTCCTTCATGAGCACTCCCGAGGACCAACTTGACCTGGGTTTCCCCCAGTTTTCCATTGCTCGGCTCTGCTTTTCCCCTCGTTCCGGGCAGCCATGGGAGCGGATCCCCGCTGTGTCGACTTGGTGGCAGCACTCAAGGGAGATCACCCCATTTGTGCATGGGTGACTGCGTGGTTTACGGCAAGCAGGGGAGAGGAAGGGCCGTGCTCAGGCATCGCTCTTCATCTGAAGCTCCTCTGGCTCACAGAGGGCTTGGGACCGCCGCCACCCTGGTGTGCTGGGAGATGCACTCACCCAAGTGGCTGCCTGGTCCTCTCTTTCCCAGGGGCTGGAGGACGGAGCCCAGCGCAGACCCCTGCCTCTGCCAGGGCTGAGCCGCTTCACCAAAGCCAGAGCAAAGGTGTGAAACCCTCCCCATTCTTCCAGAGTTATTTGGGAGCTGTGGTGAGTAGAAAACCAGAAATGGTCTCTGTCCAGCCACCTTCTGCTCTTGCATATATTTTCTTTTTCCCTCTAAACGCTTGCAGCGAAGGGAGAGCTGGGCAAGAGACCAAGGGCTGCAGGACAAAGCTCATTCCCAGCGTCACTGCTGAGCCGGAAGTTTCTTTGCAGGTCTCTGTCATTTTACTGGCTTTCGAAGAAGAGTTTGAGAGTGTGGGCTGAGCTTATAAACCTCGTGGGGAGGAAACACCAAGGGCTGTACCGATGGAAAACCCTGAATACCACCAAGCTACCTGGCTCATGCTTCTGTTGCTTTTATTTCTTCTGCTGCTCGTGCAGCAAAACATGACCACAAAAATCACAAACCATCACGATGCATGTAACCCCCGGCCTTGGGGGAGGATGGATGTGGGTTGTGAGATGCTGCAGCATAATTACTGGAAGGCAATCAACACTTCTGTAGGGAAATGCAGCAGCAGAGCTGGTCTGTGCTGGGGCTGGGCTCCTGCACCATGAAACCCCCAACCTCTTGCCTGGGCTAGTGACCAGGTGTCACTCCTGGTCTCATTACACCCTTCCTGGGAGGGATGAACTCAAGGAATTACTCCTTTTCCCCTCTCTCCTCCTTGTATCAATACAAGAAGCTGCTGTGCCTCTCCTGGTCTCCAGCTGGGTGCAGGATGTGTCCCACAGCCCTTTGTGGCGCAGCTGGCCAGCACCGTGGGACTGAGCATCACTTGGCACTGCTGCGTCCCTCCCGTCTGGCTGGGCCTGGATGTGTGCGTTTGCCTATGGCACAACACGGGGCTCTCGTGTGTTTCAGCCGGCAGTTTACGGGGAGAGGATGGAAACTGGATTAAAAAAGAACAGGCTGTTCCAGCTGCTTCTGCGCGATACCTGGGTGTCGGGGAGGGCAGAGCGATGACTAAACAGCATGGGCCAGAGGATTTTTCTAGCTCTAATTGCCAGGTGCCGGTTTGCTGTGGAGAGATGTGCTCCCTCTCCCATCCTATTTACATTAATTTCTTTTTATTTTTGAGTTGCTTGGTAGCTGGAGGATGCGGTTGCCATGGTTGGATGCGGGATGGGAGGGGACACGCTCAGAGGAGACACCAGCAGTTCCTGAGGAGCAAAGCCACCCCGTTTTCCTGTGGCTGGTCAGGTCTGGTGTGGCAGGTCCTGCTAAGCACTGTGGGTGATGGAGGGTGCTTGTCTAGATGTGGCCACCATGGTGGCTTGTGTTGACCATGCACCCCAGAGCCATCTTCTCGTGTTCCTTCCTCTTCTGTCCTGCACCCCATGTGGTGACACGAGGGGCAGTGATGGTTCATTAAGGGATCTTCTGGTTTTTTTTGAGAATTTTGCCTTGAGTTGTGTGCGTGTAGGGGTTGTGGGGGGGTTTTTTTGGGGGGTGTTGGTCATTTTTTGCTTGAGTTCTGTATCCTATAAATGCGTGTCCTCCTCTTCCTCCAGGTCCTCCTTCATGAGGGTGTCAAGAGGAACGATCCAGCTGTCCCCTAGCTCACCATTGAGGTTCACCTTCTTCTCCTGCATCTCAGAGGAGGTCTCCATCACCTCCAGTGTGGGATTATCGTGGTAGCCATTCTCCATAGTCTGCAGTTCCTCAGTCAGGCGCTGCTGCGAGGAAAGAAAATCCAGAAACCCTAGTGAAAAAGAGCTTGGCTATGCTGTGTGTGCCACCTCAGGGCTGTCACCTCCCAGCCAGCTGTTACCGCTGCCCCGTATAGATGTATGAAGACTTTACAGCCTATACAGAGACTTTCATAGCAAGGTTAAGGCTGCGGGCTGCAGTCAGTGCTGGTGCAGCGAGGGGATAGCATGGAGCTGGCAAGAGAGAGACTCTGCTCATGGTGGGAGGGAGGAAAGAACAGCCAGAGACCTGTGGAAAACCTCCAGGAGCAGCTGCCTGCTTCAGCCTGGCTGGGGCATAGTTCCCCCAGGACAAGGCTGAGCATGGCTGCCTCACCCCAACCCTGGATCCCAGCTCCTGCCCCCCCTAACTCTGTTCCTCCCCTCCCCGTTCTGCCCCCCATCCCCTTTTAGCTGCTTTATTATTATTCTCCCCCTTGACCCAGGGGCAGCTCCCAGCTTGCAGGTATGGCCAGCCCATCTCCCCCTCCATAAGCATCATCCCTTCTCATTCTGGAGCTCTTGGTGGAAACCTGGCCGGGAAAGATGAATCAGGTGCTGTATCACCCTGCTCCTTTGGTACGCTGTGCTCCAGGCTTCAACCCAGCCCTTCAGCCCCTGGCAGACCCCCAGCCCATCCTAGTTTTGCATTCACCACGGTGGTTCCTTCATCTCCATCCTGCCCTGGTGGGACGTGGGGGAAACTGCACTCCTCGGTCAGCCCTTCTGGGGGGAGTGCAGGGCTCTCAGTAGGCACCCCCGTTAAAATCTGCCTGGATTTACAGCTCAGTCTATTGCAGTGCTCCTAATAAATGTCAGGAGACAGGCGTGGGAGGGAATCAACAGAGAAGGAAAGGGATGGAGAAGCAAAACCGCAGGGCTTGGCACTAGCAGGGGGGCTGCGAAGGTGCTGCTGGGGCTCCCCTGGGGGGGGATGTGGGCAGGGATGGTGGGATGCTCATAAGCAGAGGTGGCACCTGGGCTCTCGCAGGAGGAGTTTTGCTCTGTGGGGTTGCTGGTACAACACCAGAGGGATGGATGCTGCGCCAGCACTTTCTTCCTCCATGGCAAGGCACCCCCCCGCCGTGCAGCAAGGGGAAAGGGTCTTTAAAGCTGGGCTTTAGTCCTGTTAAAAGCTACTGAGCCCTATCAAGCACTGGGGGTGAGAGCTGGGGGTGTTACGGATGCGGCACCCGCCCCTCCGATCCCTGTGTTGGAACTCACATTAAAGATCAGGGCCACATGTCCATCATCAAACCCGGGGACATCAGGGTGGATGTGCTGGTGGTTATTTCCAAGGTAAAACAACAGCAGGATTTAAAAGGAGGGGGGTGGGGGTGGGGAAGGGAGGGTTGGAGAAAAATAAAAAAACTTTCAAGTCATTTTTGGAAAAGCAGCAGGAGGAAAACAAAAGAAACCACACAAAAGCAAATCCAGAAAGGAGAAATGTGTTTGATTTTCTAAGAACTTATTGCAACTGCTTGGGAGATCTTTTCTGGTGTCCTGAGCAAGAGCCACACTGAGGAATGGGCATCCCTTGCTTTGGTGCTGCTGCCTTACCCAGTGGCTGGTGGGTCTGTGCCTTCACAGCCTCCAGCCAGGGCTGGTACCTGTTCCTCTGCACCACGTTACTTGAGGGACGTGTATTCCCATCCCTAAAACATACCCTGTTTTCTGAATGACGTGGGAAGAGTGTTATGCAGCTCGCTGTCCCTGCTGGGATGCTCTTCACCCCAACCAGGGAGATTTTAGCTGAGGGACGGCCAGGCTGCAAAGCCCCATAACCTCCAAGGGGACCAGAGCGGAGGTCAAATATCTGTTGAGGTCTTGTATCCTCCTCCATTCCCTCCCGGAAAAAAACAAGCCTTGCAAAGACAAGTCTGATGCTGGCATTGGTTTGCTTTTCCCTGCTGCCTCCTGTGTTCATCTCCATTAGACTGCAAAATAAAGCAAAGGCTGCCTTATCCCTCGCCTTCATGCAGCTCGGAGCTTGGGACCCCCTGGAAGGATGGTTTGGGGGGAAAATAAGGGAAAATAACCTGAAGTAGGATGTAGGGGTTCGTGTCTCCATCAGGAGGGTGGTTTACCCTAATTGCATCATTTAGCCTCTTTTTCCCCCCCCCCCCCCCTTTTTTATTTTTTTCTGGGCCCGCCCCCCCCCCCCTCCCTTCCCCCCACCTTCTGTTGCTGTCTGTCCTCCAGAGCTAAATCCTCAGCAAGAGATGATGCAAAACTCGGGTGCACGGCAGAGCTCTCCCCACCAGTGCTGCAGGGTGTTGGAACAGCCAGACCTTGCAGGTGCATGCTATGCTAAAATCGCTCAGAATTGCTTCCGGAGATAAAAATACTAATTTTGTTCCATGTCTGGTCTTCCTTAAATCCTGCTGCTGCTCTGGAATTTGGCCCTGGCCCAGCTCTGCTAAAGCCTGAGCCGTGCAGCGTCGATGCCCTCCTGTGGCCGTCCTCCTGGCGCCCTCCAACCCTACCAGCTGCGAGCTCCCTGCAGCCCCTGGCACCCCGGGGAGGCTTCAGGGTGATGCTGCTTACCCAGCCCTGCTTGTCCCCTGCTCAAAAAAGTATTTTGAAAAATATTTTTTTTTGGGGGGGGGGAGGAATTTGGGGGTATAGGTGGGTTTGGAGGGGGCGTTGGGTTGAGAAAGCCTTTTGTGTCAAAATTATGACCTGAAGATGCTGCTCGTTGACATTCCCACCACCACTAGCTTCTCATTTCCCTGGTTTTCATTCTGGCTCCCCCCTACCCCAGCACCCCCAAAGAGCAGCTCCTGCCCCTCCAGAGCATCCACAGCCCTTGAGCACCCCTCGAGCCACACGCAAGAGTGGTGCCTGCTGGGCAAACCAGGATGTCTCCACCAGCAGAGAGGGAAACGCTGATGATCTTCATCTCCTGAAGATGTCTCTGGGACAAATGGTCTTGGGGTACCTGTCCCACCCCCCTCCCACCTTACCTGGTCCTTCTTTTGGGAGAAGCGCTGGTGGCAGCAGCCATAGATGGCTGCGATCAGCAGCAGGGAGCCGGCCAGGGTGACGATGGTGATGATTAGGGGTGTGCTGAACTCGTCGTTGATTATCATCTCCCTCTCCATTTTGTCATAGGTGATGTTGGTGATGCCGAGCTGCCACAGAACAGACAGGTCAGGGGCCTCCTGTGACACCCGCCGTGGGGGACATCTGTGGGAGAGCTGCACTGCGACCGGGGACTCCTTACCTCCTCTAGCTTGTCCTTCTTCTCCTTCAGCTCCTCGAGGACTTTTTCAGGGTCCAAAGGGACTGGGGGAAGAAAGAGGTTGCAATTAGCACAAGGCTGGGGGAGCAGGTTGTGCCACCATCTCCCCATCAGTGGGGTGACCCTCTTTCTGGAGGAGGTGGATGGAGATGTGCAGGCATGAAGCCAAGCCTTGCAGGTGCCTCTGCAGCCAGACAATGATCCAGGACCTCTTTTCCTGGAAGGAGGACAGCCCCAGACACCCCAGTCCCCACCACCCCCAGTCCCAGGCTGTGCACACCCTGGTGAGGCTCCCTGCTTCAGTGGGCCTTTTACAAGTGAGACCAGCGAGGGGATGTAACCAGCTACTTGGGGCCATGCCAGTGTGGTGCAGGATTAGTCCCCAGGGCCCAGCTGCCCTGCCCATGATCCGGTGCTGGAGGCTGGACCCCCAACCCAGTCCCTGCCCTGATGATGACGAGGAGGATGGAGCTCAGTACTTCCTCCCCATCACGCTAGGGCAGTGTGATGTCTCCATCCTCCCAGCACCCTGGTCCTAAAGCAATGTTTGGGCACCCCCAGGCTCAGCTGGATTTCCCCAAAGGGCTCCGATGTGGGCAAGGTACTCCTCTTTGTGGTCCCTTGGGGAAGGATTTGAACAGGGCACTGGATTTTAACCACTGGGGAGGAATTTTTCCTCCTGGACATCGGTCCCTGCCTTGACTCATCATAGATGGGAGGAGGCTCTGGTGCATTCATTGGGGAGCAAAGCTCATTTCTGGCCTCTTGCCTCTCTTGAGCCATTGAGATGGGGGAGCCCCTGGGCCAAGCTCTAGCAGACATGCAGGTTCTGCTAAGCCTCAGGCTGCGTCCCTGTGCCCAGGTCCCCGCTGCCAGTCCCACCCTGTCCCACTCTGGGCAGGATGATGGGATCATACTCACGGTGCACGACCGCCTGCACAGCCCAGTGCTGGGAGTGGGGCTTATGGGAGGTCAGCATCACCGTGCACGTTTCTCTGCTGGCGTTGAACACATGCTGGCCTGTCGAGCAGAAGCTCTCGAAGAAGGAGATGTTGATGCTGGCAGTCCTCCACTCCGCCTGCAGTGACAGCAAGGGCTCAGCACCGTCCCCCAACCTGGGCACAGCTGAGGAGCATCCCGCCCCATTGCAAGGGATGCTGTGGCCATCCCCATCCCTTTGCACCACCCGGCTGCCGCTGGCACTCCCAGAGAACAGGAAAAGTTTAAAAGTAGTTTCTTTATAAGAAGCTGAGCTCTTGGCTGCCATTCCCCACCGGGCCCTGCACCGGCCTTATCTGAGTGCCGCAGCTTTTGGCGTTACAGGAACAGCAGGTCCCCGAGGGAAGCAGGGCGGGGGGGGGCAGGGAGGTTGAGGGGCCCTGGCTGGAGCAGGACAGGGCTGTGCAGGCCCCCTGTGTCCCCACAGGCATCTGCAGCACACGCACACGCGCACATACATGCGCACACACACGTGCACACACACACGCACACACACACGCGCACACGCACACATGCACACACACACGCACACCCACCCACACCCACCCACCCACCCACTCGCATTTCTACCCTCTGTCCCACCAACACAGGTCCCTTTCCTTCCTAGAGCTTCCCCACGGCTCTGTGGCTCTGCAGAGGCAAGAGAATCTTTTGCTTTTGGATAACCTGGAGCATCCCTGGAGAGGTTAGCCAGGATGATGCTGGCAGGGTGGCAGCGCGCTGGATGGAGCTTACAGCATCTCCAAGATGCTCCCCAAGGCTTTTCATCTGCTCAACGCTTCACTAAAGTAGAGATGATCACTGTGCACAGGCCCTATATGCAAAGGTCCTGCATATACAGCTCCTATGTGCACAAGTGGCGTGTGCACAAGCACTGCATGGACAAGTCCTTCGTGCACGGATGCTACATGCGTAAGGTCTTGCTTGCACAAGGTCCTATGTGCAGAAGTCCTCTGTGTGCACTGTAACGAGGCACCAGGCAGCACGTGCCCTGGCTGGGAAAGGCTCTGCTGTCTGCTCCAACACCCCAAACCTTCCTCTCCTCCTCTCCTCCTGCAACACCATCTGCACTGGGTCCCGCTCGCACCGATGGCCGGCAGCATCCCGCTTGCTCCACCGCAAGGATGGGAGCCACCCAGCTGAGGAAGGCACCTAATCTCACCCCATCTTATCTAAATATTTGGGAAGCAGCAGTGGAGACAGGATGCACTTGCCGGGGCGGAAGAGCGGTCCTGGGCAGAGTGCGAGGGTGAGCTCAGCATTGTGAGGCCCTGGCTGTCCCTGGGAACGGCCGCTGGCCCTTGCCTGTCCTTTCACTTTGCATGGGGAGAAACTTCCCCTCCCAGGCCCCTCTGCTGGGCCCGCACCATCCCGCTGCATCCCTGGGAAAAGAGCTCGATGGGAAACCTGCCCCCAGCCCTCTGCCAGGGCAGCCCATGGGCAGCAAGGCAAGACCCTGGCAAGGCAGCATCCCCCAGAAAGCTCGTCCCCAGCGGGACAGGGGGGAGAGGACTACGGTTTGGTCAGGGCAGTGTTTTTATCATCTTTGGGTTGTGCTCCTATGCTTTTACATCTTGCAGTTCATCAGTCCCTGCCTGTGCAGCATTTTCTGCTCAGCAGAGGCGTGAGAAGCCTCTCTGCTTCCTCCTTGCATCCTCCCTCCCCAGGTTTTGCAGCAGCTCAGCTCTGCCTTCCCCCAACCCTTAATAACACACCTCTCCTCCTACCACCCCGTGGCTGGGGGGCGTGGGGGGAAACCATCTCATATCATTACACTCTTCATGCCAGTCCCTCTGCTGCCTTCTTTTCTACTGGTTTCAAGGGACTCTGAATCAGATTTTTAGGCTATAATTGAAGAAACCTAGAGGACTTAGGTAATGGTCTCACTGCATCACAGCACTCTCCAAACTAGCCGGCTGCAACAAGGCCCTTTACCATCACACACCAACATACTTTTCGTGCCAGTCCCTCTGCTGCCTTCTCCTAGTCTCTCCTTATCCAGGGCATGTGTTCTCTCTCTCTCTGCTTCTTCCTCCTCTCTTCCTTGACTGCTTTCTCTTCACTGGCTGCCCAACCACTTAACAGAACCAGCCACAGCTGCCCCCAACCCACAGCTGAATATTATCAATGCTAATTAACCCAGCTTAATTCCTCTACAATTCCCCCTTCTTTTTTTTTTTTTTTAACATTTCATACCTTATGTTTTTAACAATCATTAAAACCTTTTTACAAATAAATTTTTCATACAGTCCTCTACAATTCCTCTACAGGAAGGGAAATCAGAGGTGAGGCTAAAACCCAGCTGAGCACCGAACCTCTTTGCTGCCAGATGGTGAGCAGTGCCTAAACCCCCTTTGGAGGCAGAACTGGGGGGATATGCCCCTCCCAGGGTTGGTGAGGGGCACACCACGGTCGGCTGCAGCCGGTGGGGATGCCCCGGCGGCGGTGCCCTGGCCCTGGCAGCGTTCTCCTCCCGCTGCCGCAGCCACTCGCATTCCTTGGCCGGAGTTGACAGGCGCTGCCGAGCAGCTCAAATCCGGTTCCCACACTGGCAGGGACCTAAAACTAACATCCCTGAATGAGGTAACAGCACTTGAGTCAACAAACCACCCCCGCCAGCTGGATGGGGCATGGGGGACCACGGCCCTGCTCGGTGAGGGTGTCCCTCTGCCTGCTCCAGGGAGAGTCCTGCTGTCCCCAGACCAGTGGGTGTCACACAGCAAACTCCCTCGGGCACCTGGGCGCGGGTTTGGGTGGTACTGCTGTTGCTTTTGCATCCCCTGGCTGGAGCAAGCTCCGGTGCTCCCCAGCATCCTCCAACTTATCTCTCTGGGCACATCCATGGCCCAGCTGGGGACACGACGGAGGAGGAACACTGGGCCCCTAGGAGGTGGCCACAGGGTTGTGTGGCTCAAGCACACCTTGGGGGACATTAGTCACCTCTGACATTGTCACCTCTCACTTCACCGAAAGCATTTTGGGGTTGGGATGAGGAACAGAGCAGCCATCCATCCATCTATCCCAAGGCTGGAGAACCCCAAGCAGCCAACGAAAACCCAACTGAAGACACACTTGCTAGCCAGACCTTGGGAAATGTCCACGATTCCTAGGTTCAGTCCCAACCACTTTTCTGGGGTCCCTGCAGCGCCAGCGATGCCCCACGGGCCCAGCTGTGCATGAGGTGTTGCCCTCTCTCCTGCCATGTGTAATCTGGACGTCCCACACCACCTGCATTACCCTCGATGCTTCCCTGGCTTCTCTCTGGAGCTGAGCTTTAGTACAATGCTGCCCCGACTCTAGCTCGTTCTTGTGGACCAGGATTGGAGCCGTTTCTGGAATGCTTCTCCTTATAGCGCGCACTTTCCTGTTTTCCCACGGGTGCCGAAATGCAAAAGATTTTTTCGCTTTGCTGTCAAGATTTGGCTAGAGACTTGTTTATGGGGCCTACAAAACAGGGAAACCAGATAATGCCATTTCTCTGTTATCTGCTTGGCTTGGGAGGCACAAAATTTGTTGCAATTTTCAGGAATACACTGGGTGGAAAGTTAATGGCAAGCAGGTGGGAGGTGTTTTGGCAGCTGAGGAGAGCGATGCTATGGGAGGATGCACCCTTGCAGTGTTTCTGCAGCTGTTTTGAGGCATAATTGGTATTTTGTACTAACAATGCTTCGGCTCGTTATTATGCCCAGAGGAATCCAAGGGAAACAGGGTGGCAGACTCGCTGGCTCGCCAGCTGCAGCGTGCCGTCGCCCAGCAGAGCGGGCAGACAGGAGTGACAGATGATGCCAAGCTGCGACGTCTGCCCACCCCTCAGCCTCCCAGTGCATCACTGTGCACCGGCGCTTCCCAGCCTCACCATCCTCATTTACAAAAAGCTTCCTGGCTCAGCTCCAGCGAAGCCATGGGGAGGACAGAGGCTCTGTGCAGAGCATAACTGCACCCAAGAGGAGAGGGGAGGCATTAAACACCAGCACAATCATAAGTCACCCAGGTGCTTTAGGCTCTAAAATCAGATTTTGTCAATCTGATGAAATATTTTTATATATTCAATATAAAATTTGATGAGAAGTTTTCCCAGCATGGGCATGGCTGCAGGTTCAGATGTTGCACAAAGCAGGGCAGGGGATGGTCTCAGGAGAGGCTGTCCTGCTGTGGTGTCTGGGCCACCATGGTAATAAGGTCCCTCCTTGGAGTCATCCCCAACATTAAGGGCAGATCAGCTAAGAACATCATTTCTGCAGGTGTGTGGGCAAGGAGCATTTACACTGGGCAGCAGCCAGAGTAGGAAGGTGATGGTCATGAGATGGCAGCAGACAGGTGCTTCACTTCCTCCAGGTGGGTGCTACTGGGAGGTCCAAGCTCTCTCCAGGGCTGCCTGGCAGGGCCACCACCAAGCCACAGGGAATTTCAAGAGCTGCCATGGTCAGTAGGAACGACTGTGCTCATCTCACCATGTATCTCAAGGTGGTTTATGAACACAGTGTGGCTTCACTTTGCACCTCACCACCTTACAGTGAAGTCAAGTCAGTCCGTTTTACAAATGGGACAGCAGAGGTTCATGAACCTGAACAGCTATTTCTGATGCGGTGCAGCATGAGCTATGAGAAGGTTCCTGAAGTGCCAATTTGCCAGTGCTTATGCTGCCTCAGCAGTGCTGAGATGTGCAGAGCATTCCAATGCCAAAACCCACCCCTGAGCCCTGCCCACAGCCCAGCTAGATACGGTCACTCTGTCAAGATCTCAAGATCTCACCACCAGCCATGTGGTGGTGTCTCTTCCTCTTTGTCATAAACTTAAAAACTTCAGCCTATTTAAAAGTTATTGATGTATTGCAGCTTCTCTGTTACAGGATCATAGTTTCCACAAGAATCCTTTTGAAGGTGGGTGTCCTTCAGAAGAGCCAGCAGACAGTACCCACCCCCCCGAAGAAGGGGTCTTGGTGTATAGCCTTGGGTTGGGCTTACCTTTTCCCAACCTTGGCACTATATTTTACTACTCCCTGGTCTTGCAGAGGGTCTGGAACAATGGAGTTTTTTGCTCTCACTTTAGGGTTCTATGAGAGCTGATATAGCATTGAGGAGCATAGTGAGTCCTAAACTCCAGGCTGCTGTGCTTCCCAGTTGCTCTGCAGTCATATGCCACCCTCCCCCAGTTGTGAGGGTGCAAGATCTCACCAAGTATACAGCAACTGTGGAGGAATTCCACACTTTTTGCTTAGGTTTTGAGATGAACTTCTATCCCCTCTTCAAAGGCTAAAAGCTTTCCCGTTACCCTTTGCACAGGGAAAAGTTTCACGCTCTAACATTTCCCATTGCTCTTTTTCTGAGACCTAGGAGGACTCAGCTGGTCCTTCTACTTGAAGAAGAGTGCAGAGGCCTCTTCTCCTCCTGCTATATCCCCCACCACATTATACTGCTGAGTGTGGCTTTGCATTTACCACTGTGCACCCCAAAAGTGGTTGCATCTTATTGTGATGAAATTGCTCTCATCCCTGTAGGCTCGCCTGCTGCGGGTACCGCAGGTTAAAAGCTGATCTCCAGCAGCAACACAACTGCTGAGCCAACACAGAAGTCCAAAAGGGTGGTACTTACACAGGTTTTAGCTTCTCTCAGGTGGATGGTGGGCCAATTATTTTGCACCTGGTCCTTACAGATGACCTGGAAAGACAGAAGAAAAAGGAACTCTCAAATCATTCACACTGGTTGGAAGGGCAGTTGGTCACCCATACAACAGACTGCCCCAAGCCAGGAGTCATCCCAACCAAAGCTCTGATCTATTTTAAGGAAACAAGACAGGCCTGGGAGCCCTTCACTCAACCCTTTATATGTGGAAAGGGTTTACAGAGATCAGCAACACGGCTGCCTGTGGAATGTTTGCTGATGTGCTTCCCAAACCAGGCTTAGGATTTGCAGTACAGGGTAAAGCAGGAATTGGCTCAGGCAGTAGGAAGATCCACGCCAGTGGGCCATGATGCAACCCTGTCCTACAAAAGATGAGCATCTAAACCCAGGATCTCTCTCCCTCCTTCCCAGCGCTTTAGTTATCCTGGCTTGGTTTTGAGACCCTCCTACACTCCCAAACCATTTTCTGCTAATATCATCTGTGCACGGTTTACACTGAATTGTGGTCTTTGCCCTCTTGTCAACTCCAGGTCCACTCCAAGGCAGCTTCTGCTCTCTGTAATGCTTCCCTCCCTTCTCCCAAATTTCACTTCTCCCCTGTTGGGTATCCAGACCTTCCCCTTCACCTCCATCCTCTGTGTCTCTTCATTGGAAAGCTACAGGAGAAAGGGCCTGGACTAGATGACCTTTAAAGGTCCCTTCTAACCCAAACCATTCTATGGTCTAGAATTATTTTGCTGCCTTGTGTTCTCCTAAGGCAGATCTGACAAAACCATGCATAGCAAGAAGGGCTGCAGACTTTACACACACATGGGATGCCACCTAAATATTAATAGATGTAGAGGGATGGAGGCAGTGGGTTGATCAGCACTGATAACACGCAGCTGTGGCCTTGCCTCAGCGGCAGTGGGTTGATTGACATGGATGATGTGCACCTGTATCTCCTTCCTGCTAAGTGGTTAAATAGCCCTGAGGATTGTGGAGAGGGGGTTGGATGGAGGAGGAGCAGTGTGGTCTGACCTCTGGAGGCAGGTGATACAGCACAGACAGTAGAATCTGACCAACGGTACAGCCTTGTTGCAGCCTACTGGTTTGTTTGTGCTGCTACAATTGGTGCCCCGTGTGAGGCTGACCGAGTTGGACTCTGACTACAACAAACAGACACCTCTGTGAGGCGCCCACCTTCCTGCAGGTGTCGTTACCTCATTCTGGAAGGAGGTGTTAGGGTGCTGGTGGCCAGGACTGCTGCTCGTGGTCTGGTCCCCTGGGGCTGGGGCCGAGGGATGTGCGCTGGCCAGGCTCCGGTCAGTACTTGCAGGTTTGGTTGATGCAGATCCTGTGTCATGGCTTCTCTGGTCTGGGTCCCCAGTATACACCAAAAAACAAGCAGACAAACACTGATACAGTATTGAGGATACAGCTGACAGCCTTATTCATGAGCAGATGAAAAAAAGTTTTCAGCTCCAGCCCTTCCTTGAAACTGATGGTGTCAAAGCTTGGAGAGGCTTTGGGTTGGTTGGGTTTTTTTGGTTGGTTTTTTTTTGCCTTTTTATATTATTTTTTTCTTTCTTTTAAATTAACTTTGATATGGAAAAAAATATTACTGCAGATTTTGCTTTCTGCTGCTGAAACCCATCAGACTGTTCTGGAGAGATGAACCCAGAGGCTGTGATGGCTGTGCGTTAGGTAGATGGGTAATCACTTAAAAAAGGAGTGTTCCTGGGTATAAATGGGATGGCCCTGATTTCACTTTATCTGGGGCGTCTTCCATGGACTTTTTTATGACAGAGCTAGACTATCTGGGGTGGCTATGCAGGATCTCTCAGTGAATGGTGGTCACTGCACAATCCTACTGACAGCTGCAGCTGCCTCTGTTAGGAGGGGAAGAAATGCCATAACCTCGGCTGACTGCATCTCCACCAGCTACGGAAGCAGTCCAGGGTGACATGCTTAGAAGTAGTGCCTGGTACTATTGCAGACAGCCTTGGGGGTGTCCTGCCTGCCTGCTACTCCAGAAGGGCACATGCCCCAAGTCTACCAGCCCCATGCAGGTGCCTCAGATACCCGAGATCACCTCAGATGCCTTTGTTACAGTCTGTAGCATCTTATGGTTTCTTGTGCAATGGCAGTAGTGCAAGGGGCACAGCAGCCTCCTGCCTCCCCAAGTCCTTTTGAAGAAATGGATTTCCATCCCTGGGTACCTAATTGATACTTAAATGGTGACAAAGAGAATTAAAATGCCAAATCCTGTTCACAGCCTGTTTGCTTTTGGGACTCCTGCCTCTTCCACAGAAAAGATGAGGGATATTTCTCTTCCAGACACATTCTGAAGGCTCCAGGAGAGAATTAATTTCAAAGCCATCTGTTTCTCTTGCATTTTCTCACCTATTTATTAAATGTAAAGTTTTTTTAGACTACTTCATGCTCAGCACTTGAGGTCAAATTTGAATTAACATAATTTCATATATCATCCTTCAGTGGAGAACAGTTCTGTAGAGCAGGAGGGAAAGAAACATCCTTCATGAAGATACCTGTTTCACCACCTCATACCTGCTAACATGCTCAAAACATGGGTGAAGCCAGTACAGATGGTCTTGCATAAAGACCTTGGCCCATTTAGTGATGCTGACAGCTGGAAGGCTGAGGGGGGGTGGAGATGTTTTTTTGAGTGGCTTCTGTATTGCAGGTAACTGGAAATCGGGTCAAGAGCAACGTTCTCCAGAGGAAGATAATGAAGGGCTTCAATGTCATCACAGCTTTAGAGCCAGATGTGAGCTGAACCTACAATCCCACCCAAGTCTGGAAGGCTCCATGGAGCCCTCACAGTCCCACAGTGTGATTACCTCCCTGTCAACGCTAGCAGACAAAATGCCAGCAGGGAGCCTGAACTGTACCTCACCAGGACACTTAGGAATTAACACAACTCTGTAAAACTCCAGAGGTCTAGAGAAAACATATTAATGGTGTTCAGCAGGACCCTAAACGCCACATGGACACTCCTAGTGCTCTTAGACTGAAGTCAGCAGTCATCACCGCCCCCCCTCCAGCAATGATGAACAGCCTACCTAACTGCTTAGACTCTTTAGAGGTTTGTAGTCTCAGGGTTTAGCCACAAAATCTCCTTAGTCATCTAAAGCCTATTTTCTGTGCGTGCCCAGACAGACTTCACTAAGCTGTCAGCCATACGAGGGATCTTCTACAGTCAGCATTCGGGGTGCTGCCAGTCTGTGTCACCACCCTACAATGTCAGTCTCCACCTCCAAATTCATTGCTGCTGGCTCCTTTTTGTGGTGGCTGAAGATCGAGTCATTGCAGTCAGAGGTGCTTCAGGCACAGTTTGGTCCATCCAAATGCCAATGTCTACACTTTGCTGATTGATTCATGCCTTGAATGTCACTAACTGCATTGACTCAATCTCCACCGATGACAATAGAGACCTAAACGCTCAGTTGGCATGGAGACAACTGTGCTGGAAAGTCCTAAAATGAGACAAGGTGATGACACCCCGTAATGACAAGAGGTGTTTAGGGTAGCCAAAGGAAAAGACCAGAAAAGGGCCTCCCAGCATGAGAAATCAATGTTCTAGTGTTCTGGTACCTGCTCCAGGAGTTGGCGTGGTGGTTGCCTCTGAGGCATTCATGCTGCTAGGTGATAAGGACAGAGATGCTTTACTAGTGGTGGGGGACGTGTATCCACTAAAATGGGTAGAAGTGTTGATGCTTCCAGGTCTGGTGGAAAAGGGCAGTCCCTGGGCTGGAGAACTGGAAGAAGAGTGAGGCTGCTTAGCGACAGTTGTAGAAGAGACACCATGGTCCTTGACCCCAGGGGAAAGGTTGCTCCCTGGGACTCCGGTGCTCGCAGCGGTGCTGGTCAACTGATCTGAAGGCTGTTTTCCCTGAGCTTCCACGCCAGGAGAGGATGCAACAGCAGTCCCTAAACCTCCTGAGGTGGCTGGAAGGCCGCTCATATGAGGGAGGATGGGACTTGCACTGGTGGTAGCTGCAGAGCTTCCCAAGCTGGCTGGAGGGGTAGCCTTCTGCTGGGCGGTGCTGGAGGATCCCTGAAGAACAGCAAGGGTGGTTGTTAAGGCTCCAGATCTGGCTGAAGAGCTGACCTGCTGAGATGGGTGGGATGACATCACATGGGTGGGTAGTGGGTTTCCCAGGTTGTTTGTGGTGGTGGTTCCTTGAACTGCGGCAGGTGATGTCGTAGGGGTGGACGGTTGGTGTCCCGGGTTGCTTGTAGGGGTGGCCCCTTGAACAGTGATGGGTGGTATCACAGGATAATTTGGTGGGTTTCCCGGCTTGCTTGCAGAGGTGGTCCCTTGAGCTGTGGCAGGTGACATTGTAGAGTGGGATGGTGAGTTTCCTGAATTGCTTGTAGGGGTGGTCCCTTGCGTCTTGCTGGTAGCTGTGATGATCTGCCCATGTTGTCCTGGGTTTGCAGATGTTGTAACATTCTCAGAGCTGACACCTAGCAAAAAATAAAAACGCCAAGATAAACTCTGAACTAAGGAAACCACCGTTGGTTTCCACCCAGAACAGGTATTTGTAGAGATAAATACTGACCAGAAACCATGAGTCATTTGCTCAGGGCTTGTCTCATGCTCTCTAAACTCATACCCAATACCACATTCTGGTTTCACTGCATCCAGCAGAAAGCAGAGAAGTGGAGGAGGAGGAGGAGAAGGAGGAGGAAGCCTGAGCAACCTCCACAACAAACACAGTCATACTGGCAGGATTTCAAAGGGACTGGAGGGTGAGCAGAAGGGCAAGGCTTGCTGGTTCCCAGAAGGCAGGTCTCCCTCAGATGGGAGGTGCACCAGCTCCCATGCAATTTGCTGCATATCATTCCCAAGATAAAGTAGATCCAGCCCTGGTGAGGGGGCAGTCAGGGGATGTGCCAAGTGCTGTTTGTCCAGCCCCATTATGAGGGTCCCTCACAGCCCTGAAGTGGCAAGGAGCCTCAGATAAATAAGGTGACACTTCTGACCATTCTGAAAGTTATCTTCTTTTTGCAGGTTCAAGTTTTGCTCCTTTATTTGCTCAAGTTTCAACGTAGGGGTTTTTTTCCTTCTCAAACTCAGATCATTACTAGAAAAACATCAGAAAATAGGCACTCTTGCTTAGTCAAACCATTGAGGGTGGTGAGACACTGGCGCAGGTTGCCCCGAGAAGCTGTGGGTGCCCCATCCCTCCAGTGCTCAAGGCCAGGCTGGACGGGGCTGGGAGCAACCTGGTCTAGTGGAAGGTCTACTACTAGTGGAAGGTCAAAGAGAAGGAGTACAGCAGATGAGAGTAGAATAGAAAATAGATTAGAATATTTTTAGTTGGAAGGGACCTACGATGGTCATCTAGTGCGACTGCCTGAGCACTTCAGGGGAAATACAGAGCCAGCAGAGGAGATGTGCAGACCCCTTCCTGAAACATGGCTCCTACTCCTGTTTCCCCACCAGCAGCCATTTCTGAAAACACTGTTAAGATGTGAGTTTAACTGAAACGAGCAGCATGAGTAATTTTAAGAAACCCTGGACTTGTGAGAAAACTTCTCCACTACATCTGTAGGATAAGAGGATTCCTGGCGATGTCATATTTCCTAAAGACCAACCACTGTCTTCAGGAGAAGAGGTAAGGAAGCAAAACACAGGCACCAGGACAAAGCACATGAAACCCAGGTGCAAAAGATGGGAGGGAGTTTTCATCTAGCCACCTCCTTAGCTGTAGTATCTGAGGTTTGGATCCTCAGTGATGGTTGCACCAAGCTAGAGATCAGGCAGCCACAAAAATGGGTCTAGCCAATAAATAGGGCTATAAAAGTTTGACAGGGATTTTAACAAAGGAAGTAAAAAAAGAACAACCAAAAAAACCCCAGTCCCCTAAAGGTAGAAACAATACAAAAAAGATGTAAATACAGAAAGGATCGGAAGGAAGGTGGAGGAAATCCCCCACTGCTCTCGCTTCCTCTTCATGACCCGGCCCCATCCCGGAGGGGCAGGAAGCAAACAAGCACCAAAGGAGAGGTAGAAAAGACAATTCAATTCAACTCGATCCAAAAGAGAAAGGGGCAGGCCCATGCTTTGGCTCTGGGCCAGCCCCAGTGACCAGCTGGGACCTACGAGCCAAGACACCGGCATCCCTGCCCCAGCACTTCCCCCTCCCACCCCAGGGAGCTGCAGATACATTTTTACCAAACTGCATTTTTAGCAAAAATTGGGTGAAAAAGCCCAAAGCAAGGGGTTGCTCTGCTGATGGAGAATGATGGAGAAATCTGGTGGGATCCTCCAGGCTTGCCCTGGCTGGGGTGGTAGCAGGTTCCAAGGCACACAGGGTGACACAGCCCAAAAAAAAAAAAAAAAAAAAACCAGCTGGGAGAAGAACCAAGACTCAGGTTGATGCCCACAAAGCTTACTAGCATTTTATCTCTCCACATCTCCGCATCCGTTCTTAGCACTCCCTTCCTGCTAAGGTCAAGAGATGTTAAAACATCAATTTTTATTCTTCCTTATTAAACCAGGACTGGCGATTTAAGTGGGCTCAAAGCAACTTGAGGAGCCAGCACAATCCTGCTTGGAAACGGTAAGCCACCATGCTGGGGAATAGATTGATGGATGGATGGATGGATGGATGGATGGATTCAGTAGGTGCTGACCACGTGGGAAGGTGGGACACTATCCCCACTACTACATGGGCCTGGCTGAAGTCAGGCAATGCCAAGTGCCACAGAGGTAGAATTCACTCTCTTTTGGTAGGTAGTGACCTGCACCCCTTTGGCGAGTGGCAAGAGAGATGACACGAGCCAGAAAGCACTTCAACACACCATTCCCTCCCTACAAGCCTGCATCTGCTGTACGAGGCTGGATGGGACTACTGAGAAGCCCTCAGCAAAAGGTCTCCTATTCCAACCTGATCTGAAGGTGATGTTCCTTTAATCACCTCCAACCAGCTCAGCCAGGCTGCTACAAAAATTTCCCTTTCCCCCTTTCTTATTCCACGGCTTGCTTGTCTCAAAGGAGAGTATCTTGTAGAATTATTGTTGCTGGGTGAAATGCAATGGCTGTGGTGAACAGCAGCCACGGAGATGGCCACGGGAAGAGGAAACCCAGGCAG
This sequence comes from Falco naumanni, assembly GCF_017639655.2. Lineage (NCBI taxonomy): Eukaryota > Metazoa > Chordata > Aves > Falconiformes > Falconidae > Falco > Falco naumanni. The sequence goes on along the minus strand of NC_054058.1, from coordinate 63,473,165 downwards.
GCTGCAAACCTGACACTCTTCAAGACTGTGCAGCACCGCGGGCCGGACCCACAGCACAGCAGTGGAAAGCAGCTGTGGCTACAGCTGGGTGAGAGCCTCCTTCCCCAAGGGATCGGCACCCCCATCCGTCCCCACACCTGTCCCACAGATTTTTGAGCACCCGTCTGTCAGCAAAATTTACTTTCTCCAGTTGCATTGAATTGAACTGTTTTCTCAGGACTGTTGCACCACGAGCCAGATGCTGCTGCAGTGGCGGGGCTGCACACCTTTCTGCAGTTTTATTGCTCTGGGATTAACATTAGTCGTTTGTGAGACTGTCTCTCTGCAGCATTGGGGAAAAAATGTATTTTATTTAGACAAGGGAAAAACAAATTGCATTTTTTTCAGTGTCTTGCAGCTTCACCACCCGCAGAAGACCTGGCTTATGCAAACTCACTGCTCGCATTTACAGAAGCCTATCAAACACTTATTTCCAAAGTACAAAGAAATACAGGCCAAGCAGTGAGAGCACCGCAAGCCCAGGAGTTACCGTTTTCCTTCCACACGTGCTGTATCTCTCTCAAATGCCAGAGAACTATTTTTTTTTATCTCTTCCTCCCTAACTGGCCACTCATGCCAAATCTCGGCAGCAGACCCAGGGGTAATAACTGGTAATGAGCCCCTGTTTGCCTGGGCTCGTAGCCAGTATTACCTGACAACTGTCCTCAACAGAAGAAATGAAAAGGATCTGGTTGAAGGAGGAGAAAACGCCTGTAACCACAGACTGGTGGTAATAACAGCCAGACAGGACAGGATTATGTTTGATGCCCCTTTAGCATGAAAATTACTCACAAAAGATACAGTACGTCCTTTTGCGGGAAACAAATGACCCTTTCACACCATGAGCCCCGGAGATAAAAGGATTTAACGCATGCTATGAGAGAGAAAGAGGATGGAGGAGTGGTCCTCTAAGCTATCGTTCCCCATACCAGGAGATCCTTTCCAAAACAAAGTTCACTTGAATTTCAGCCAGAGTCCCTCACCCTGTCTTCTAGAAGGCAGAAAAAAATACCTGACCTTGACCATCCTGGCTGCATTTTGGCAGGGCACCACCACTTATCTGATTTCACATTTTGGCCCATCATCAATTCCTCATTTTACGAAAAATAATACAGCAGCTAGTGGTGTATTTTGACAGCACTGGCTGCAGTGACTCTAATGCAGAGGGTCCACACCTCTCTTCCCACATGTATCACTCAGAAAAACCCAAACCCTTCCGTTTCTGTGCTGGGTGGGCGTAGAGCTGCAGGAGGAGAGTGCAAGCCCTCCCTGCACGCGTCCATGCACGCGGTGGCCAAACAGCCTGGAGGAAATGAGTCCACTGCAAACACATGATTTAATTTCCGGATATGTGTACCCCATGACCATGCCTGTGATACGATGTCTCTGTAATGGGGACAACCCCAGGAGGGAGAGAACTTTCCCTTATTGCTAGCTATCAATACGGGCGTGTTCAGCCCCCAGTGAGCAATATTTAGGAGGCTGGAAGTGCCACTGTTGGTCCCCGCTGCTGTGGGTGCTCCAGGACAGGGCTGGTTTGGGAGTGCTCTGGTCAGGAGCTTCTGGGACGTGAAAACTCACCCAAAATATCAAAGGAAAGGCGTGCTTCTTTGTGCCAGTGCAGCTTCTTGCAACATCAGTCAAGGGCCACAGTTTTCAGCTGCTTGCACTACCACTAACCATGTCATGAAGCGACGTTTGGGTTGTCACCTCGTTGCAGTAGGTGTGTGTTATTTTGCAGGCTGGGGAAGATGCTCAGGGGGAGCAGCTTGTTTGGAAAGGTCACAGCTTGGAGCACAAAAGCAGAAGCAAACCAGCACAAAATGCAAAGCGAAAGGATGTGTCACATCCCTCCTCCCATCAGCCCACCCAAAGCCATCATTTCTCCATGCAGCTCCTCTGATTAATTCCCTGCCCAACAGCTTCCCGCTTCCCATTTCAGTAACAACACCCCCTCCCCTTGCCCCCCATCCACCTTGTTGAAACAGCTCAGATATTGGCTGAAAATCTATTAATAGTGAGAAAAGGAAACCCAAAAGAATAACTTAGGAAATGGTGGGGGACACACCCCACACCGGCGGGCTGAACCCAGCTCGGAGTCTTACGCCAGCCAGCTCCCGCTCCTCCCAAGGCGGGATGAGAAAGCCAAAGAGTCCGAGCAGCCCAGGGAAGGGGAAGGGATGTGGGCCAGGCCTGAGGAAGTTCTTATTTTCCTCCCCTTTTTTGCAGCCTTTCCTGATTAAATAGGAGCAACAGGTTCAGTTTGTCAAAGGAAAGTGGGGGCTGAGGCTCCAGGGGTGACATTTGCTAGGGCAAAGCATGTGCCAAAGCAAGCGAGGAGGCTCCTGGTCTTTTCTGCACATTGCAAGAAGCTCCTGGGCAAAAGGAGGGTTTTATCCACCCGCTGCAATGCAGCTGTGTCTGAGGTGGAGTAGAGACTAGTCACTGCAGAGGACAGGAAATTTGTCACCTCCTTTCAAAACTGTGAGAGCGATCAGATTGGCAGGATATCACAGAACGGCGTTATTTATCCTGGAATTAAGCTGGGCTACCAGAGCAAATGGTCATCTCACAGGGTTTTGAAATTTTGCCTCTGTAGAGGCTCTCTTCCTTCCATCTGCTCAGGGAAAGATGGCCTCCAAACAGCACCATCCTCCTCAGCTACCTGCTGAGATCTCGGTGAGGGATGCGGTACCAGAATGCTGTTAGCGTGCACGCCACCCTTTGCCCTTGCAAAGAGGTACTCTCCACTTCGGAAGATACGTTTCCAAACTGGCATCACCCAACCCCTTTGCTGCCAGTTTCACCATCAACATTATGAAATGGTTTCACCCAGCCACAGACCAACTTGGCTTCCCAGGTGAGAAGATGGGGAAAGGTTCAACAGCTGCTGCCAGAGCATTTTCAGACTCTAATCCGTCAATCCAATTATCCAGTGCAGGGATGTCTAACTTCTCCAAAACACTGCCAGAATAAAAACTGCTGCAGAACAGTCTTGATAGAATTCCACTGCAAAATATTAAAGATGAGACCTAATGGCTGGATCTGCTTAGTGCTACAGTATCACTTGGGAAGGAAACGAGTATGTCTGGGCTCTGATTTAAACCCACCAGGCCTGTTTTTAGCAGGGACCCTCCTTTACCCGGCTGTGAAAAGGCTCTGTTGAAAAGATGCTTCAGATCAGTGCTGTTCAGATCTTGCATGCAAGTGATAGCGAAATCAAGGCAATAATAGTGATAAGCGTCATCTTTGCTGTCAGACGAAAGGAACCTGCAGCTGAATCAAGGCATCCTAGCCTGATAAGCAAGCATATACTCAATCAATACTGCACATATAATGCCTCTAAGTTGCTAAAAGTTATATGTCATGATGAGTTTGCATAAAAGTAACTTGGCGTTAACTTAGATACATTTACCGTTATAGCATGTTTGATGATTACTTATAATCAATGTTTTGCAGTGGAGGTGTGGCCTGAAGGTTGAATATATTCAATAGTACGTGTGTTTTTAGATAAAGAAATGTAACCTGTATAAATAGGTCTGAAAATGTTAAAAAGGCACACGATTTTGGTGGAACTACTCCCCCCCCACCCCGTGCCTCCCAGTGCTGGATAAACATACCTACTTTACAATCTAATCATTGTAAAGTCTGTTTTCCACATGTCACAGCCACAGCCTCTGTCCTGAAGGACTCACCCAATAAGACCTTACAGACTAGACATGGACGGGGTGGGGGGAGCAGAAAATGGATGTGCTTCAAGCCCTGAGGGGTTTTGCTGCATTTCCAGGTGGAGATGAGCAGCCAGGGCTCCCTCCTGCATGGCTGCACTGCTGGCCTGGAGATACCCCTCGGCTGGAGATTTGCGGCATGTCCCCACAGCAACTTGGCGTCATCCTGAGGACTCTTATCAGTCCGCAGGATTTTGCAATCACTCACATCCCTACAGTATCCAAAAGCCGCTGTGTTTTAATTTAGATGTGGGAAAATTTTAAGCTGTCCCTATTTTAACCAGTGGAAGTAACCTTGAAGCTCAGAGAGCAGGGCTTGAACCAAACCTCATGCAAGCTTTGGCTGCTCCATCCCTCATGTTAGATCTGCCTCACTTTATTTTATTCACACGACAGCCTTTAAGCCTCCTTGGTTTCGACCAAGAAATCCATCCGTAGCCTGAGACGCCTTTCCTGCCAGGATTGCAACACATGTCCCCAAAATCCAGGTTCTGATGAACTAGCATTTTCTGATGAGAAACCTGCTTCATTAACAAATTCCCCATCATCTCTTTCTGCAAGTATTTGAGCCAGCTCAGCTTGTCTGCTGTTTCATTTGGAAGTATGACAAATATTAAAAATAATCAACCCAAGGCACATCTCCCCATACACTCCTCTTCCCCTGCAGCCCTCACACGTCTCCTACTCACTCCCTTGGTCCCTCTAAGTACCACATTTGGGGAGGCAGAAATGGATTCAATTGCTGTACTAATTAATGACCAGAGAGTGGATGTGAAGGATCATAAGTATCTCAGCACTCCGACTCCCACCTTCTCAAAAACATTGTCATTGAACTGTCTTCCATGCCATACTCGGACTGCTCCTGAATTTCTCCTCAAAGACTGGTTATTGCCGGAAAATTGCAATCGGGGTCATCTTTCACCTGAATGGACCCAACTGGTCCATCCCAGGCAGGGCTCCATCCCATGGCCAGGTCCAGCCAGAGGTGAGGGATGACAGTGGTGGGAGGCACTAGTCCAACCTCTCTTATGGATAAACATAGGACATTCTATTTAGGATTGTGTCTCCACAACTCTTCCCATGGGAAGTCTATAGATACCTAAGAAGTGAAGGGAAAGATGGAAAAAATAATCAAAAGGAGATGGGAAGACCAATGTGGAAAATGAAGGCTCTGAAATCCTTCACATGAGGTTGTCAAGGAGGCAAACAAACACACACACAGGTGTGCACCCCCATCCATGCCACCCCCAGACCTTTTCCATCACTGAGCCTGGAAACATTCTTTCCCGTTGGGGGCTGACAGGATTTGTAAGGGACTTGGCCCCAGCGCCGCACCGGCAAAATGAGCTGGGGGCCCTTGCAGCTGAAACAGAAACACCCCATCCTGCAGCAAATGGTAGCGGAACTGCTGGAGTGGAAACATGGGGAGCATGAGCCAAAAAAGCCGTACGTCCCAGTCCCAGCCCAACCCAGACCCTCCAAAGCAGAGAGCGTAGCCGTGCTCCTGCCCTTCTCCTGCCTCCTTCACATCATTAGGATGGAGTTATCCTGTGATGACCTTGTTGCTTTGAAGCAAGATTTGTGGCAGTACATCCTACTCCCGTATCAAGCGAGCATCAATCACCCATCAGCTGAAGGACACGATGTCTGGTACATTCAGCACTGAGACCCCTCTATTTCTGCAAAAGTCACCCAGGGACTTTGGCAGAAACTCAAGGTTTCCACTGAGTAATGGGCCAGAAATGTCACCCTGCAGCAAGGTAAAGCCCAGCCACCTCTGCCCCTCAACAGGGGGCAGAAAATCAGAGGAATGCCATAAAACCACACAACTCTGCTATACACCAAATGTTTGGCTTTTTTCTTGTGTAACTTCCATGTTGTCAGTTTTTAAGATAATTTTTCAGGCTTCAGTCTGAAAACATGAGTGCTAAAAAAGCCTGGTTTTTTGTTTTGTTTTGTTTTGTTTTAAAGTAAATAGGTTAAAAGCCTACACTGGTCTGAATTTGGAGAGGAATCTCAGGTCCACAAGAAGGACCAAAAGACTAAGACCACCAGATTAGCAATGCCACCTTGACTCCATGAGGAGACTGCCCAGCCTCACCACTCTCTCCAGCAAGGGTTGAAGGCTGGCCCATGATTTGACTTCAGCAGTAAGAAGCTATGAAGCTGGTGGCAAGGTGGTGGGAAGGAGACCTTCAGAGAAGCCAACGCAGATAGGTGCTTGGCTAAAGCCATGCTCCTGAGGGCTCAACTATCACATCACAGAAGCCCCTCCTGGAGACCTGACCTCCCTTCTCCAGCCCTGCTGCAGAGCTGCTGCTTACCATGTCAGGATGTCCCCAGGGGGACAGATTTATTCATTAAGACAGAGTAGAAGTTTCTTCCCATGCCTTTCACCCCAGAAAGATGAAGCATCCCTTGCTGGCTTTTCCTGGAGGACTACTCCAGTTAACTTGAGGAGTGAGGACATAAGCCTGCAAGACAGGAACTGATTTTTATTCAGCCTGATGGCTTGTCTACACAGAGGGTACTCAGGAAAATTAATCTAAAATTAAAAGAAAGTATGATTCCAGAGTGGATTAGTCAAAGTGCACACAACCCACCAGGTGGCCACTCTTGTTTGGCTGTAAATCAGTTCTCATTTAATTTAGCCAAAATGAAGTAGGTTAAATCAAATTAAAGTCTCCTTAGTTCTGAAAGCTGACAAGGGGGGGCTGATGCAGTTTGAGAAAGTTAATTCAGGAGAAATTTGGTGATGGTCCCCGCACAAACAAGCCCCCGAATGTTGCACTGGACATTGACACAGACCAAACAAAACACTGGGGATGGGGCACACGTGCCTCCCCAGCTAAGGTTGATCTTTCCCGATTCCTGGACATGGAAAGGTCTGACTGATGTCAGATTTGATGTCACATCATCAGCTTTTGCTATTTGCTCAGTTTTTGTCATGGAGAAAGGCAGGACAATAAGAAGACAGCGGACAGACTACACCACAGGACTGGGGAGTGGCTGCACGGTGCAGCAGGCAGTGGAGTCCATCCACTGTGTCCTAGGACAGGATAGGCAAGAGGGCAGAGAGGCAAGGTGGGCTTGCCTACCCACGTGGCATGGGGAGACTGAATTCATCGCCTTGCCCTCCTCTCCAGCTGGCTGGGTTCATATTTGGGTTCATACTGAGCAATGCAGGGAAGGAGTTGGCCCCGAGCTACTCATCCTGCCAGCTGAACCTCTGCCAGCTGGCCAGCACTGGGGAAGAGTTGTCACATCTAATGTCACTCAAGCTAGGCGCCGTGCATCAGCGATGTGTCTAGACTCTGTCCATGGGAGATGAGGGCCACAAGGCTCTCGCAAAGCAACAAACATGCAGATCCTCCTCGGGGTAGGGTTTTTTTAGCCAAAAAGCCCCCCACTTTCCATGAGTATCACACTAACTCTTGCCATGAGGAAGAGGAATGGAGGAAATACGTCCCTTCTTGCAGCGAGGGCTCTTCCTAAAGGGACAGAGTCAACTCCAAACCCAAACCGGGACTATTGGCTTCTCTGGGACCTCGCAGCCCAACAAAGCCAGACCACAGAGGGGCACTAAAGCTGGTAGTAGCAGCAGGGATCTAATGCCCAAACGTGTGCCATCAAAACAGGGGGGTGCCATCCTCAGCTGGAGGCCAGCACTTGCTGGAGGCTCGGCACAGAGGAGGTACAAGCTGCAGCTCTACAGGGCGGAAAACAAGAGGAGAGACTTCACAACTAAAGGAATAAGGAGACCTCAGCCTGGTCACAGGCAGCTCTGGTACAAGGGTAAAAAAAATGGGAGGCGGGTGACTGGAAGGTCAGTTTGTGCTGGCACACAGCACTGCTGTGGCGTTGCAAAGCGTTGTCCCCTGCTTCTTGCACCTCCCTTTCCTCCCTGCCTCCCCTGAAGATTTACAGCAGGAATTGCCCTCCTGACTGCTCCTGCCACCGAGGCATTCAGTGGGGAGGCTGCCAGCCCCCAGGGGCCATGCTTGGGGCAGGACTCAAAGGATGCTTGCCCACCCTGAGGGCAGAAAGGGCCAGCGGAAAAGTGATGGTGAGGAGGTGATAAGACCTGAAGCCTCACCCTCCTTTGTGCGCCCAGCACCTTTGATGAGTCAGGAGTCGGCCCAAATTTAAGCCCTTCAGCTAGTGACTTTATTTTCAACTTTTTCTGGGTTATGAGTCACGTTGCCTCCCCCAGCCCATCTCTGCATTGCCCACCATAGAGCCAGGATGGACCCAAAGACGATGAACTGAACACATCTTGGACTGGATGATCCTTATAGGTCCCTTCCAACTTGAGATATTCTATGACTAAGTGATCTTTGGTCCATCAAGACTCAAAGACACTGTAATATGAAGTGCCTTAAGACATAAGTGATGCCAAGTGACATAGGAGCCACTTCCAAGAGGCACTGGTGACCTCCTCAAGCATCCCAGCCTCTCTAAGTAAAATTTCGTGTATTTCCTAGTTAAACACCCACTCCCCAGTGCCATTTGCTTTGCTGCTCGCTAGGGCTATGCTGAGCACAGGTTCCTCTGCAGGCATGTCTGGGACACTTGCAAAACCTTCACCAACATAAAAGCTGCCACTGCATGCCCCTCACCCCATGTTTTTGCATGGCAGGATCCATCCCTCTGTCATGATCAGTCCCCCATGACCTTGGCTAGCCAGGGTTACTGAGCCAGCAGCCCAGAGATTTCCTGTGAATGCTGCGAGGAGGGTTCCACATTTCCTTGGGATCCTTTGTGTGTCAGTGCTATTTTGGGTCCCACCTTTTTTTCTTCAGCTCCACACCCACACCTCCCTCAGGGTGGGGTCTTCCCGGATAATTCGGAGCTCTATATATACACATGCGTATACGTATGCACCTACATATATTTATATAGCTGTGCATGTGAGTTGAGCCTTTGGGCACTGAGTGGACACAGCGGACTTGGCAGGAGGCTCGGTGCTATTCTTTAGGTGGGGAGAGCCTAGGAAGGGAAGGACACAGCTAACCCTCCCTCCTATTCAAAACTATTTAAAGACTGTCTGGCACAGAGTTTCTTTCCCACCAAATGGCTCCAGTGACGATCTGGCTTTACAGGCTGTGTAATCTGATCAACTTCTATTGTCGGCAAATTCATAATTGCCTTATTATTTAACTCTCCTGAAACAGTCAGTTTTACAGAAGAAGAATATCAATTTCAGCTCATTTTTAAAATTTATTTTGTTTTTCCAGAGCACTGGGACTCAGTTTCCATTTGAAGAACTTCTGTTCTTCAACAGCTCCTGCTCTTCCCCTCCTTAAAATAACACACATGATCACAGGAAATCACTGATGAAAGGCGCAGGCAATGAGAGATGACCTTTCCCAGTGCTGTCCTAACGCAGGATTCTCCAGCACAGCACATGTATTACCCAGTGGCCTCTTGCACGTAGCTGTGAGCAGCACAAGTAGAGAAGCCTTAACCATTTGTCCGCAGAGAAGGATGCTTTTGTAAGCACTAGGCACCAGCTCACATCCTTACTCAGCCACAAACCTCGTTACATTTCTTAACCTCTCCCTGCCTCAGCTTCCCCCATGTCTACATGCAAGAGCAGATAGATTTCAGATAGAGGAGCTGGTCCAGCACCTTTCTAACTGGAGCCCTAGCCTTGGTTAAGTGCCAGACCAATACAAATAATTACTAATAGTAATCCCCATGGGAGTCTATTACATTATGGTTCAACTTCCTCCCAAACAATTGCTCCTCTTCCTTGCTTTGTATGCTCTTCAAAAGAAGCGGCTGCTGCACTTTAGGGCTGGGACACCAGCCGTGGTAAACACACACCCAGCGTCCCTGCTCAGCTAGGCCTGGGCAGCAAAGAGAAGATAAATCTGATTTAAGACAATCACATTGTGGGCAGGAAAGAAATTGAGGGTTTCATGGAAATGGCAACCTAGCAGCATTAAACCACCCACCTAGTGGATGAGGGAAAGGCTGGATGCGACCTTAGCGAAGCCCGTGAGACCGTTTCCCCCCCGCGCTCTCCTGGAGCAGCCGGCTGCTCCTGGCGTGGGGACCGGAGTGACATCCCGCTGGCGGCCGGGCACAGGGGCTGTTTCCCAGGGACCAGGGCTGGGGCCAGCCCTGCCGGGTACCTGCACGGCGCTCGGGGCGAGGGGACGGAGCGCGCCCTCAGCCCGCCTGCGGGTGACACCCGGCCGGGGGGGCGCCGATGTGCCGGGGGCAGGGGGCTCTGAGGGGGCTGGGCAGGCCGGGCCGAGGGGCCGAGGCCGAGTGTGTGAGGGGCAGCGGGGCTGGGGGCAGGGGGCTGGGAACTGCCCGGGGGAAAGGGCCGGGGGGGCTGGGCACAGCCGCTGGGCAGGAGCCCCCAGCGTGCCCAGGTGGCCAAGGGGGCCAGCAGCGCCCTGGCCGCTGTCAGAAGCGCTGTGGCCGGCAGGGCCGGGGCAGTGCCCGTCCCCCTGTGCTGGGCACCGGGGCGGCCGCCCCTCGGGGCCTGGGCTCAGGGTCGGGCCCCTCAGGGCAGGGGGGACGCAGAGGGGCTGGAGCGTGTCCAGAGCCGGGCAGGGGCTGGGGCAGGGGCTGGGGCAGGGGCTGGGGGGGGCGGCGGGGGGGCGGCGGGGGGAGCTGGGGGGGTCAGCCTGCAGAGGGGGGGCTCAGGGGCACCTGGTGGCTCCCTACAGCTGCCTGAGAGGAGGCTGCAGCAGGGGGGGTCGGTCTCTGCTCCCAGGGAACAAGTGACAGGGCGAGAGGAATCGGCCTCAGGTGGCGCCAGGGCAGGGTCAGATGGGCTGTGAGGAAAAATGTCTTCAGGGAAAGGGTGGTCGAGCCTCGGAACAGGCTGCCCGGGGAGGCGGTGGAGTCACCATCCCTGGAGGTGTTTAAAAAATGCTTGCATGCAGTGTTTAGGGACATGGTTTAGTGATGGACTTGACAGTGCTGGGTTAACGGTTGGACTTGATAATCTCTAAGGTCTTTTCCAACCTAAGTGATTCTATGATTCTACAAAGAGTTTAACCTGAGAAGTCCCTTAGGGCACATTTATTCCTATTTATAATATGATCTTACTCAGAATGGCAGTAAGAGCAAGAAAAGCCGAGAGCAGAAGTGCCCACTGGTTTCAGGGCTCAAAACACCTTCATTCACAGAGCAGTGAAGGTCCCGACACTGCAGGAGCACTTGGTTGAGGGAAGCAGGGATTTACTGTGGACACACAGCTTGCCAGTGCTCGGACATTTCATACTTTCTGCCTATGCTGCGGGTACCCTGCCTGCACCACCCAAAAGGTGCATAAAGGGAAAGATCACCCATAAATGGGAAGAAAAATGCCCCTGGTCCACAGCCAGTCCTGGACTGAAGCTGGCCCATCCACTGGGTGTGTGGGCCAGGCAAATTGTCCTTGAAGGGTATAGAGGCACCCCAATGCCATAGGTTTAGGTACAATACCAAACTCCTATGTGAGCTGAGAGCCCAAAATATCAAGCGCCCAACAAAAGGCGGGATGGTAATGCAAAGAGGGCATCTCAAAGGGGTTTAAGCTAGGTCATGTTAGAGCAGAGTGGGCTTTGGGCGGGCTCTCATGAGGTCCTTGGGTTCTCATTCAGTTAGCTTGCTCTGAAACACATGGTGACACATCTCTGAGGAGGTTCTTCCATCACCAGGACCAGGAATTTAGGCCTACACAGCAAGGAGCAAGCTGGAGAAGGAAGAAGGGTCTTGCTTATTAGTCAACCAACTGCTGATGAAGAACAATGTGCATTTTGCTCACCCCTTCCAAGATGGAGCCTGCAACAGCTTTAATTAGTCAATTAAATGTGGCTTTGTCATAGGAGATGAGACACAACCGGGATCAGCCAGCTGGGTTCTTGGCTGCTGAATGACATTGTCTTTCCAGCCCAATGACCTCATTGTTATGACTCTATAGGGGAACAATGTTGTCCACCCAGCAGCCCAGCAAGGAGTGAGATTCCTGCATGGTTACAGCTGAGCAGAAGAGCATGGGAAGTTGTGGGATGTCACCGGGTTAGGGACGCAGCGCTTTGCACTCAGTGCAAGCAGGCTGCAGTAGGTTTTAATGGCATGGTTGCGTGATGAGAAATTCCAGCAATAAAAGATGATGTATAATATAAATGTAGCACGCGACAGTGGTTATAACCAGCTCCCCAAAAACTCCCTGGACAAGTGGGTCCAAGTATTCAGTTTGAGCATGGAGACTCACTGGTTAAGGAGGAAAATCCTAAATGGTATCTAGTGGAAAGGAAAGCTTGCAGCACTTACACCTGGGGTGGGCGGGATGGAAATTTTGAGCTCAGGGCTTCACTGACATCTCCCTGCAACCACAACCGTTCTCTCCAGAGCTGTGTCTGGCGGTTGTGCCGCAGGGCAGGCCATGGCAGGGCAAGGGAAGGGAGCAAAGGAAGCAGGAAGGAGCTGCATCCCCTCCCTGCTGTTAATCATCCTCCTCTTTCTCCTCAGAGAGGCCAGCAGGTCTGCAAAACCCACGTTGGGCGCCCACCTTGGAGAGGACCTAAAGAGGTGATCTGCAGCTCTGGGTGTAGGAGGGGGATGCAGAGCTGGGCTTCATGGTAATATCCAAATTACTCTGCTCTCGGGATGGTGGAGACCAGATCCTGCTTTTGGCTCAAAGTGAAACTCTGACACATCAGCTCGGATATTTCCTGTAGAAAATCGAGCTGGAGTAACGGTGGGGTTGGATATGGGAGGAAAGGGCAGGGATGACAGGTCAGGTCCATGATGGGACCCACAGAAAGCCATCAGCAGAGCACTGGAGAGTGAGGGACAAGGCACCGAACTGGGATTCAGTGGGTGCTGCTGCTTGTAATCCTGGATCTGGGGAGATATGGGGGAGGGCAAGGGAGAGCAAATGCAGCCTCACATTGGGGATGTCCTACACTAATGAAGGCTGCAGCTATGTGAACAGTCTTGTCATGTTTACAAGTGATCACTGCCAAATCAAAGCATGGTTCTGCTGGAAAAACTACCTTATTTTATGAGATACAAGAAAATCAGCATACCTGATAACAGAAATGCAGAAGAGAGAGCTGAAAAACACCACCACACCACCACCCTGCCGACTTCAAATCCATGTTTGGAGACGCACAGTCAGATGTGCAAAAAGTCCCTCACGTTGCCCTGAGCTCCACCTCATCCTGACTTTCTTATCTGGGCAAAAAGGTCCTGAAATCCAGTCAGGGCAGCTCTCAGAAATCAAGCCCTGAGAGCCCACTGACCATGGAAGCAAGAAAGAGCTGAGACATCAAATGATGACTTTCAGCAATGCTTATTGATAATTCTTGGTAATTGATTGTTGTATTATTGCATTAAATAATTAATAACTAGCAAGCCTATCTACTCCAGACACTGCTCTCTGGTGCAAGCATGCTCCTGGCCTCTGCTAGCTGGCATTGCTCTGCTTGTCCATCATCAGTTCCTCCCAGCACTCAGACCTCTCTGTGTGGGCCACAGTGTCATGGATGAGAGGCTGAAACGCTCGAATGACACAAAACAACAGCACCAGACCCTTTGCCCAGCAAGCTTCTGCACAGCACAGTGGCCAAATAAATAGGACACGCACACTGTAAGCCAGGCACTGCATTTTGAGACTATGGATGCAGCAGATGGGCAAGTCCTGTGCTGCTGCAGGATTTGAAGCAGCTCTCTGAAATGGGAGCAGAACAGTGTTGGAGAAAAGTATGAAGTAAAACCCCATCTTGCAAACGGCCCAGATGCATGGAGGGCTGAACACACCTACGACAGAGGTGAGTGACAGCACCAGGACGTTCGGCACCACACTGCTGCACACACACCCCGAATCCCACCCCTGGGAAGCTGGCTCTAATCCTGATCCACTCAGATCCAAAAGCTGATATTTATTACTACGAAACAAGTGCATTATTCCTAATTTATATTACCAAGGAGACAGCTACTCCCTTCCCCACTCTTGGTAGTTTCATCGCAACAGCCACGGATTGAACAGGCTGGGATAATTTACAACTCTGGGAATTCCTGTGAGGTCCAGGTGGCATCAAGTTGCTATAACAAGCTATTCCCTGTCTTTTGTGGGGAGAAATACGGGAAATGGGCCCACAGGCACCTCACACACATCTCTCAGCAAAGGACTGTCTTCTTGCTTAAAACAGGAGCTGAGAGATCTGAGGATCTTTCTGTACCTCTACGAAATAAATTTCTGCAGCAGGAATACTTTTACCTACTTCAGAGATGGGCTGTAAGCATCTGCTCTTGTCAGATTTGGGCACAGGTGAAATATTAGTCCTTGCTCTTTTCTGCCCCTTGATGGGGCGTGTGCCTCTGCTCAAACCAAGCCAAAATCCTTGCAGAAACAGCTTGTGGGCTGCACTTTTCCTACCGTTCCCTTCCCCAAGCCCCCTGCTGCGATAACCGTCAGCCTTCAGGATGGGAGTAAATCAATAAAGCACAATCCTAAAAGCACTCTCCAAAAAACAGCTTCAAAGCCAATTCACCTACAGAGGTTTCCTAGCACTGGTCCCACTCACCCACCAGCCCCCTTCTTCCAGCACCTTGGGGTACCAATTTTCCCGGCCAAGACAGAGAGAAACCCCTGCCCCAGAAAGGCTTCTGAACTGGATTATAAGGAAACCCTCCCTAAAAGGCCAGCTGGGCTGTGTTCAGAGGCTCAGGGCAGCCCTTGGTGCCTGCTCCCAGGGAAAGCAGCTGTACATCCCTGCATTGCTGCTGCTGACCCTCCACACCACCCACCACCCCCCCCCTGCCCTCCCCCCCCACCCCCCACTCCCCCCCGCCCTCCCCCCCCACCCCCCAGGCAAGCCCCTTCCTAATCAGATTGGAGTGGTCCTGCCAGACACGCAAAACACTCTCACGGAAGACAAAGCGTAGAGCTGCAACCCTCTCCAGCCAGCTCAAACACAAATACAGCCCCGAAATAGCCGGCATTCCTTTGGCATGGCTGTCCCCCAAGTATTTCTCATCAAACCCTCAAGGCACATGCAGCTTCTTCTTTTGATGGTTTCCTGAAAGTGTTTTTTTCAGGGGGCTTTTTGCAGTCTTTTATTGGGACTGTTCATGTGATTTTGCTGTGTGAGAGCATAGCTGAGATATGGAGAGTCCTATCAACCACCTTGCCAGTGCTTGGCTTTGGGTCTTTTCCAAAGTGCACCAGCTGTCCACCATTCCCCCAGACTTTCTCACCAGTAGCATCATGCTGGGGCTCTGTACCCATCCTGATGCCTGTCCAGTTGTTCATGCCATGTCCTGCAATGATGGGAGCTTCTGCACTGCTCAGGGAGTGTGTGCAGAAGGTCCTGCTGGAGCAGGAGCTGCTAGTGGGTCCAAGTCACTCTGCTTCCATCAGAGATGCTGATGAGATGCCATAATCTCCATTTCTAATGTGATCAGGGGAAGGAGAGCCCTGCTCCCTCAGGAGCTGGCTGTGCCACTGAAAACCCTTTAAAACTCCCCAGATTTTACCCTGCACGGCTGTCAGTTACCCACGGCCAGACTTCATAATAGGAGCAGAAAAAAAACGGACTTTTTTTTTTTTTTTTAGGCAGAAAACCATCTATTTCATTTATCAACCCATCAGTTTGGATTTCTGCATTTCCCTGCCTAACTTTTTGTAAAGGGCATTCATAAGGACCGTACAAAGTACACACTGACCATAAGGTCCCTTCATTTCTCTTGCTGCCAACCCAACCTTACATGCCCACTTTCCACCACCACCCTCCCACCAGTCCTCCCTGCTTGTTGTGCTTTTTTGCTTGTTGTGCTTTACCAAAATAACAGCTTTTTCTTCCCAGCTTGGCAGCCCTAAATCAACCCCCAGCAGCTGAAGCCATGATTTGGAGGAATATTGACAGTGGTGGGCGATAGGCTTTGTGCTTTGTTGTGCAGTCCACATAACATTAAATATTGTGGTTATAATGGCCATCCTTGCCCTCACTAGGAATTGCTTAACACCACCCCAACTGCTATCAAGACATCCCTGGTTGGAAAATTCCACAGAAAACAGGATTTTGTGTAATATGGTAAATTATTGACCAGACTTGGAGAACCACTCACCGTGGCAGAGCTTCTCTGGAAGCCCATGGCCATCATGGGATATTGCTCCTCCCAACAGACTGAGAGGGACTTGGCCTAATGAAACGCAGACTGAGGTCTGCAGGGTCTGGTCCAGGGTCTGAATGATGTTAGTGCACCCTCCACCTTGAGCTGGGCCTAGTTGCAGAATATTGGACAATTTTTATCAGCCTTAACTGATGTCCCATAGCAGAAGCAGATGTGTCCACACCATGGAGGTGCTACCCCAATAGCTGTAACAGCTAATGTGCAGAGCAGGATGGCAGCAGCAGCAATTGCAGTTGTCTTGGTGGCACTGATTGCTTTTGGTAGCTTGCTGCCTAATGAAGATGTCCTTTGAAAAGGGCAAGAATGTGTCAGTTGTCAACATTTTTTTTCCCCTTCTTCCCCCTCCCCGTCCCGGTGACTGTTGCCTTAAACAGCAATGTTTTATTCGTCAGGCTTGTTGGAGAAAATGCTCTCATGTTGGATCAGCAAGGAGGTGCATCTAAAGAGCCTAGATGAGGGGATCTGGGCTTCAGCAGGCTTTGCAGAATTGTCTATTAATAGTGTTTCACTTTGGAAAGAAGATGGGAAATTGAGTTTATCACTCCCATCCTCCCTAGACTCCCATGACAGGCATGCAGTGTGGATGGATGGAGGTCCACCAGGATTTGCTAGGCTACGTTGCTCTCCCGGACACAAGGAGGATTGCTCCAAGCTGGCCTTGTCCTATCGGGAAGGGTGTGTACACTGCCATGGGCCACAACCCATCAAGGACAAATCTCATCCTAATTTGTGAAAGGCCACGAGAAGGCACCAAAGAGAAGATTAAATACATTACAGCAGGACTAAACCCAACCAGGACACCCACGACACTTGGCGAACTTGGATTTTCCAACACTAAATGGGACTGGATTTGAATGTGAGGCAAAACCTGAGCAACCAGTTAAAGGAAGCCTCATTAATTCTTGCTTTTCTTTCCTTTAGTTGTTGTCTGCCCACACTATGGGCAGATACCCAGGGTATCCAGACACCAAGTGTGGGGTTCTTTTGCCTTCAGTTAGATGGTCAAAAGTTACACATGCAAACCTCGGCTAGCCATTTAAATTCCCTCTGCAGATCAAGGAGAGAGACATACAGCTGCTCCATCAACAGTTAATTCTAAGCTGCGAAAACAACTGGAAACTGGCAGCTGAAAAATAAAATTGCTTCCTCTCCCATTTTGAACACTAGAAGTGAGTTTTAAGAGAATGACTCCTGTTTATTCAAAACCCTCAAGGGACACGAAACGATTCATTTCAGTCACTAACTCCATCAAAGATCGACGCCTGAGATTTGCTCAATGAATTGCTTAGCATTAAACTCAAAAGTGTGTTAAAAAGTATGTGCGCTAGGTATCGAGGCCCTTGGTTATTTGATGTATCTTAAAGGAATTTTAAATGCTCTTTTGCATCTGTCAGTTTAACAAAAATTTCCTCTACAAGTAAAGAGTGATTGCCACCAGTAAGTCCAAAATTAGTATTATTCATCATCACCTAAGAAGATTAAAAGAGGCATAAATTAGAAATCAAAATAGAGTAGTGGCAGGCTATGTAACTGCTTAAACAAATATGTTCATAGCATGTCCACCTGGTTAGAAAACACAGCTGAAAGGCAAGAGTGGGCTGGAAATCTCTCAGTTTTAAATTGAGCAACCGAGGAGAATCAGCTCTGCTTAAGGGATATAGCTATGAATTGTAAATGAAAAACATTAAAATCAAATCATTCAAATTAAGACTTTCCTCTTCTGTATTTTAAATCGTGATTAAAATTCATAATTTAAGCCACATCCATTTAAATCAAAGCACCCTGCCATAAAATGAGGTTTTGAACCCTTTGTGAGGCTTTAATGAGAAAAAATGATGTTCTCTTGTTGAATGCAGTTAATGGGGATTTATTGATAACATTCGTGGGGAAGAACTGTCTTCAAAACCTATGAAATTGCATAGGCTGGGAATCTTGAGGGCTGTTTTTAGCTGTCTGGGAGAATTTTAAGAAAACAAAATAACTTTCTATACTAGGGTGTTACAATAAGCTCAAACTTACTCTTCCGCAATATTGTACATGACTGTTCAGGACAGGAAAATTTATCACTTGTGCCAAAGAGGTCAGCATCTCTCATTGCTTTTTTGGCATGGGAATTACCCCGAGGCTTGGGTGAGCATGGAGGTGACGGTGGGCTGAGATTAACTCTTGCACGCTTGAAAAATGGGGTCAAGGGTGTGATTTTCACTTGCTGGCTTTGCAGCTGGTGTGATGTTGTGTCCCATTTTGCTGATATTTTGCCCCAGTTGTCTCTCAGCTGGATCTGGCTTTGCTGGGAGCCCCACAGCAATTGCTGGTTCATCCCATTTGTGGCACACGCACCGCTGCTGCCCAGTTTTTTGCTGCCATGTGTGATTCTGGTGTGCTTACGGCACTGCTTTGACTAGGTATAAACTCATGTGCCCTTTGAAAGAGGCAGTGGAGAGCAGAAACACTTCATAGCATTGTGTCAAACCGGATCAGGGGACTGATCCATCTGAAAACTAAACCAATATTAGAAGGAAAAAATAAAATAAAAAAGGAAAATAAACCAAGAGAGGGTCGTTTCATGCTTTTACTGCATGTTGGTGCTTTCTCCACTTCACCAAGAGAAACCCATGGGAACAAATTTTTATTTATTTGTTATTTTTATTTGTTAAGGCTCTGAAAACAAATCGGGTCACCAGCAGCTAGAGAGTGGGAAGACAGCTGAAAAAAGTGCATGAATGAGAATTCTGGTTTTGGAGTTGTGCAATCAAAACCTCATTTGAGGGTGTTCCTTACGAGCTGGCTTAGTACCTGGCAGCAAACTTGCTTCCCTTTCCTGGGCTTTCAACATCACTTCTGTTGTTTAATAAATGAGAAATGTCCAACAAGGACAACTGTAATTGCTGATTTAATATGTATATAGATATAAGTGTGCATGTGTGTGTATATATATATCTATACATGTGTCCAGGACCTTGGTTACTTGATGTTACTCCAGCATAACCACTGCTAACCGGATCTGTGCTGGGGAGCACAGTGCATTGCTTTAACTGCTCTGCTTTTTCTCATAGTTAAGGCATACAGCATCTTGATAAGCAGCATATAGTAGTCACCCTGAGAGCTATCCATTTTCCTCAGGCTGCAGCAGTATCATTTAAACTTTTCCATTTTTTTTTCCCCATTTGTGTACGTGGTGGAATGTCTTATCTTACCCTCCTGCCTTTAGACCCTGGGGAGGAGGAAAAAAAAGAAGTGGTCTTTGCTATTAGGTTTCAAAGAAGGACCTTCTCAAACACAGTTTCTCCAAACTCTTCTGCAGTCTTTTAAGTCCCCTTCGTCAAAGTGCGAAATCTGGCATTTTCTCTTTGCCTGTACCTAGCAGAAGCCACTTAGAATAAATGTCTGACAAGGTTGTCTCCTCATTGCTCTAAAATAGATTTACTATATCTTTAAGCACTACAGCTTGATAACTCTAAGCCAATTTTTACCTTCTCCAGTTAAATTTACTAAAGTAAATAAAGGCTGAGATAGAAAATTTCAGCCTTTGTCATTAATAACTAAGGCCTTATTCTCCCACTGCAAAATGACCTTCCTCCTCCCTTTCACCGGTGTCATGAGCCATGTGGCATAAGACCAAAGCTCCCTGCACACAGAGCTTGTAAGACAGAGAAAAAGCTGCCGGATTAATCCAATTTTTATTAAGGATGCTAAGAATATGAGCCAGATCTCAAAGCAACATCTAAAATGGGACTAACTCAGAAATAAAAAAATCACCTTTTCCATTTCAGAGAAGGTCTTAACAGAGATCCCATATGCCTATTTGTAAGGCATCCATCCTGCACCTGGGTTTAAACATAGACTTGGTTTTTAAACCCAAAGTCTGTGCTCTTCTTATCTGCTTTTCCATTTTGCAGCCTTTAGGGTATACTCCTGACCCACCACCAAGAAGCTCTTCCAAACCCGGAAACCCACTTTTTTTTTTTTTTACCCTGATGTTTTTAAGCAAATACAGATACTGTCATGCAACATAAGGGTTTCCATGGGCAGATCCTGTATATTTTTGGTGTAACATCGTACCCTGTTGGGGAGCATGTATGGAGACAAGCATCTCTAGAGGCCAAATCATTCCTAGACACAGCTGAATTGCCTTCAGAAGATGCCCATCTCCCTCACTCCTCTAACAGCAGCTGGATTCAAGGATAACTCAGCATCAACCTTAAACACCTTGGTTAAGTATCTGAACCTACATGCGTTACCTTGGGTCCTTCAGTGGGAGGAAACAGCACCCTGCCCTCAACCGCAGAAGAGCTGGCAACACCAGGACTCTGAATTTTTCCCTTCCTCCACAAGGCAGCTCATCCCAGCTTGCCCAAACTGGGGCCCTTTCCCTTTCTGCTTCCCCCCAGCCCCAGCACTATGCCAAAATGTGGGACCCTGGACATGACACACAAGTTGAGCCAACCTGAAAGCCAAAATTCAACCTGGCATGTTGCCTTCCTGCAGCTGGTTTGTTGCACATGCACATCTAAAAGCAGGTACTTCACCAGTGCTGAACTGTGGCCCAAAATAAAGGCTCATTCCCCTTCGCTATCCCTCCTGCTCTGTGCTGGGCATTGAGGCATTACACGGAGTTAATTTCAATAAGTTGTTTGCATTCTGACTCCTTGCAACACTTTGTCACCAAACTGTCACCAGTGTCTGCCGAACGCTCCTGGCCTGCGGCCAAGAAGCCGTGAGACGTACTTTATTTACGGGACAGAAAAGGTACCTGCAACATGCAGAGCAGCGTGCACTGCAAAGATACAAAGATTTGCAAAGCAGCCACATTTAGTGATGAGAAAAACTTCAGTGAGAAGACCTGGGATCCAATAGGCAAATGATCAAGAGAGGATATTGGTGTCTTTGGGGTTTGGAGCACTTCATCTCTTGAAAGAGAGAAGTGGGGTTTTTTTCTCTTTAGGGTTGATGGGGCATCCTGGCATGTGCTGGTTCCCAATGGCTTTTGGCACTGAAGGCTGAATTCGAGACACACTGTGGCTCAGGTCAAGTGAATATGTGCATACAATCCCCAAGAAGGTCACCCTGGATAACCCACCGCAGAGCTTTGCACTCACAGAAGGCAGTAAAGTTACTATTGACATTTTCCAAGACTCCCCCAGGCACTCGCTATTTCTAGCACTATTTGCAATTCAAAGCCAGCAGCTAACTTGAACCAGGCTAAATCATCCTCGAAGGAACCTTTCCTTCTCCCTTGGCTGGGGAAGGAGGTGAGGACATTGATACCCATCACCTGGAACTTTAGCTAGAAGGAAAACACCACTGCATTAGCATGGCCCCAGGTGGTGACGATGGTCAAAGGGGTAGAAACAAGCAGTGCCAAGTCAGCAGCTCCTCCTGGATCACAGCACAGGGCCCAGCTCCAAATTTACTAGGTGTCACGATAAAAGCCCTCTAAATGCGGCTTGTGACTTCTCCCCTTGCGGCACCTTGAGGTTGCTTCTGGCCAGGGAAAGCTGTTGTTGCGTGGCAGCCCCCTGCCCACCAGGCCTTCGTTGATGCTAGCTGTACTGCAGAAGCCCTGGAAACCCCAGCTGAGAGCAACTCCCCATCCCTGAACGCCCACTGCACGGTCTCTCCACCAAACAGCATGTAGTCTAAGCAGACACATGCAAAATAAGGAAACTGTGGCACAGCCAGTCCTTTAACCAGCATTTAAGCTCTTCAGTTCGTAGCATATTGTGAATCATACACGATTTTTGTACAATACCAAGGAAGATCATCTTTCTCTGCCTCCCTTCTCAGGCAGGGCTGTTTAACTCAAAAGTAACACTGTTTTGGATATAGGCTAGTCCAAATGCTGAGGCACCTCGGAACTGGAGCTGCGATGCAGGCAGAGCACATCCCTCCTGCCTCCACCCGGTTTTAAATGGATCTACATACTCCTCAAGGACCTCCAAAGCAAAACCGCAAGGCTTCAGCCCAGCGCTACAACAGACAAATACGCAATGACAGCCCTTAAAATCTGATGAAGCTCAGACGAACTGTCCCCCCGTCCCTCCCAAATAACAAAGAAGCAACAGGAGAAAGCACCTCACCCTGGGCTGTGGGACACCATCACACCAGGCAGTTCGGGGGAAAAGACACGGATTTATTTTTTTTTGTTAAGCCCCAATGGCGCACAGAAAGGATTTTGGAGATGGGTGGTGCATCCCCAAACCCCACCATGCAGTAGGACCTGCAAGACCCCTATGCAGAATCAGACTCGAGCATGGCTGTCTCACAAGCTGCAAGAGAAAGACTTGGTGGATTTGCTTGGCAATCCCAAGACCAAAGGCATTGCTCTCTGCAACATGGACTGTTCAGCGAGGCCCTGGGGGCTGCAGTGAACTGAGCACAGGTAGTTGGAGAATAACAAATGCCAGATGACTGTGTGCATGGTTTAGAATTAAAAAAAAAAAAAAAAAAAAAAAAAAAAAAGCAAGGTTTGGTCAGGAGCTCTCTGTGAAGGAAAGGGCAGGCATTGCAAGAATTCAGAAACAACATCCTTAGGTGGAGTTTGGCCAGTTATGGAAGAAGCTGTGCACGTAAACAGACTTTTGACAAGGAAGCTGGCAGAAGCCTGTGAAAACGTTTCGGAGGGTTTGCAAGATTTCACATGCCTGCACACAGGGAATGGACCAAACCGGGCCACCCGGATTCCTGCAAAGTTGAAACCCTCTTGTGATGTTCGGCTCTCAGCAGAGCCGAGGTTGGCTGTCTGTCACGCACGCTGTCAGGCTGGGAGCAAGGCTGCAGGTGAGGCCGATACTCAGGCTCACAACCTGCATGTTTCTGCCGATGTGTTGCTCTGCAACTGGGGGGGCAGGAATTTCTGCACACCCACAGGTGGGTTGTTTGCTACGTGCTTGGTCCCGCTACTGCTTGGATCACCTTGACATGTAGCTACTGCAGGCACCTGGGCTTAGGGCTTGAGCCCCTGTAGCACAGAGCAGCTCAGCTGGATGTTATGGCAGGATCTCACCTCCCCAGAGCATCACCCTGTAAGGATGAAGCCCCACTCACCCCATCCTCCCTGGGCCCACAGGGCACTGAGAGGCTCTGGGTGCCGTGGTGGCTCCTTGGGGACAAGGCAAAGTGGCCACCCAGTCTGGCATCATGGAGAAGGGGACAAAATTCAGGGCAGGTGTGAGCAGGTGGGATGGATGCGGTCCTACACCTAAACCCCTCTCTGCTCTTGTATATTGATTTAACACCCAGAATAACACGGGGGTATCACACAGCCTGAGGGAACCTCCCTGGCTATAATTAACCTCCACCAGTCCCCATAGCCTGAGCCCCGAAACACCCCAGAGCTCGTGTCAGCAGGCTTAGGAATTTTAGAGGGTGCAGATGGGGCCAGAAAATGTATGATTTATAAGGCAAATAATAACTAAAGTGCAACCCCAGTCTCCTTGCAAATGCTGAGAGCAGGTATTTCCAGCCAGTCTCCCATCACCGCCAACATAAATGATCACCAGCCTCATCGTCATAAGCCTTTAAAGCAACTCTCTGGAATTAAATCAGCGTATTGCATGGTTCCAGCTCCTTTCATCCAAGGATCTTCAAGTGCTTTACAAACAATTCTTTAATTAAGCCTCCTAAACAGACCCCGGGATATCATTACTGTATTTGCTTTGCCACTGGGGAATCAAAGGCATTGCACTGCTAAAACGTCGGGCAAAAAGGTTGCAAAAAATCTTATCAAAGTTCCTCTAATAGCAAAGATACAAGACGACATGCTCCGCTTTGATGTTGGTTTTAAAACTCTCTAGTACACAATTTTTTTCTCCTCCTGTAGACATGCCCCCCCATCACCTGCTCCTGCCTATGTCAAAGTTAGTATTCAATGGGCAAAATGGATTTTAAAAAAAGCACATCTTTGACAGCCTGTCTTGGACAAACACGACCTCTCAGTACCAGGGAGCCAGCATGGCTTTAGGAATTAAAAAGGGTGTTTTGGCAACAAGGATTTAAAACCCATCAATCTGTGTTTTGCTTTGGGCTGGGCAAAGGGTTGATCTCCGATAAAACCCCTTCCTGCCTTTTTTGCCCCCAGGACAGGTTTGAGCTGTGGCTCTTCTTAATCCTCTGAGAATAAAAAAAGTATCGGTTTTCTCTTCCTGATGCAATTTTGCTATCATACCCCCCGTGGGACAGAAGATATAATATGGGGAAAGAATAAATAAAATGTCCTGTGAACACACTGTGGTGGGTAACGCTGAGCCCCTCACAGGCTGGTTGAATCTGAAGATATTTGCCCGACGTCATGTTCGCTGCATCTCTTGTACACACTGGCTGTGCCTTGTCTGAGGCTGATTTTATTTTGATTTACAGCAGGGAAACAAGGGGGAATTGCTGCAGAATCAGAGTGTTGGAACGATATAAACCTGGAAGCCAGTATTTCTAGTGAAATAGCCATATCCGAAATAGTTTCTTTTAAAAACTTCAGCAACGTTGGGCTGATTCTGCTCTGCCCCATGCACAATGTTGTCACCTTCTTCCTTGTGACACCCAAAAACATGCTCCGAAATCCCAACTCCCTGCTCACCCACCCATTTCACATTCAATTTAACGAGAGCAAATGATGTGGGCTCCATTCCAATTAGCATTTTCTAAGACACCAAAAATCTTACAGTTTCACCCACAAACCCACCTTCTTCCCATTTGGGGCTGGGGTGGGGTGGGGTAGGTGAATTTTAGGTTTTGAGTAACTCAAGACGATTGCAGCAGATACCAGCCTTCGAGTTAAGCACTGCTGGACTCCAAGACCAAACACCCAGCAAAGAGGGATGCCTATTTTGACCCCTGAGGAAGAAAATCCTGGTGCCAATACCCAGGGAGCAACATAAAAGCGCCTCTAAGGAGCTTATTTTAAAAAACTTAAGAGCGGCAACGAATGGTAGAAAACAGCATTTTGGAGGATTTAATCAAATAATTTCCGAGAAAAATGTAATAGGATCACTTAAGAGTGCTTTAGAAACAGGTGCCCCACCAACCTCCTGCTAAATCCTGTTTTGTACCAACCCCAGCATATTTATCACTGCTTTGAAAAACACAACAAAACCCTCTGAGAAGGCAAAGTCAGCTCAACTCAGCTAAATTCTGGCCAGCACAAGAAAAATTGCATTAACAGCTCCTACTTTATGCCAATATTAATGAGGCTGAGGCTCCTTGAGTTTTAACAGGAAATCTCTTTTAAAGCCCATGTTGGCATCGGGGAGAGCTGCGGGCTTCACACCTGCTCACCCACCAAGCTCCAGTGCCGTGAGTTCTGAGAGGAGCAGGAAAAATACCAGGCAGGCGGAGATTCCAGCCAGACCACAGGGAATTCACCCCATAGTTAAATCTCCAGGGCCCTGCCTCCACTTGTGCTTTTACCTCCAGCGCGTCCCCCAGCTTTTGTTACCTTGAATAAAAGCACATTCAGCTCAGCACAGGCTCTGCTGGGAGACGTGACCCAGAGCAAGATTCCACCTTCCGCTATTTCATTTTATTTCACTTTATTTGGGTTTATTTTATTTTATTTCCACCCTCCTTCATCCTCCCCAAATACAGGAGAGAAATAAGCTGCTCCTCCCTACCTTTATTCACTTTTGAAATAATCAGTGCATTTCCTTTCCTCGAGACTTTTTGGTGTGGTTTATGGCCATGTCTCCAATAAAACACCCCCCAAAGAAGGAGACCCCCAGCTGCATCATCCCCAGCCGTGCCCGCAGCCCTCAGCCCCAGCACAACTGCAGGACCTAAGATGCTGTTCCCACTCCCCAACCTCCCAGGCATGACACATCCCGGACGGGACCATAGCTGCCCCACCGTGAAGGGTCCCCCGAACTTTATCCTTTTTCCAACTCCACCGTCAACTTCCATCAGGGAATTGCTGCCTTCCCCCCCCCCCCCCCCCCCCCCCCCCCTTTCCCATGCCACCTCCGCAACCAGGGCTGGAGGCTCACGTTGAGGACACGCAGCAGCAGCTGGACCATCGCAAGAGCGGCTCTGCCAAACCCGCCTGAAGGTCCCCCCCGTGCTTGATGGGACCCCAAAAAGGTGTGTGAGGCTCAGTGCTTTGCTCACGGGTCTCCCAGGAGCCCGAAGCCCTGGCCGGGGGCTCTGTGGAGCCGGGTGCGGGAGCGCAGCGGCGGCGGGCTCCGCTCATACCGTTGCATAAAGGCACAAGCGCTGCGGCTCCGGCGCCCCGAGCCGCGCTGCCCGCGGACGGTTCGATGTGCTCGGTTCAACCCCAGCGTTAACAAGCCCGGGCTGGGAACGCGGGGGGCACCCGCCACCCCCCGGGTTATTTTCTGCCTTTCTGCCCAATTCGGTCCAAACTAGCAAAGGGAAAACTAGGAGCGGGGCGGGGGGAGGTGAAAAGCCGAGGGATGCTTAAGGGGGAAAACAAGCCAGGATCGGGGGAAAAGCTGGGGGAAGGGGGGGGGGGGGGCGGCACTTACCGAGCAGCAGCAGCGGCAGCAGCAGCGGTGCCCGCATGGTGCCTCGGCGCGGCCGTCCCCGCCGCGGCTCCCGGCGCTCTCCCCGGCGGGGCGGGCGGCCGCTGCCCTCCCCCGGCCCCGGCCCCGGCCCCCCTCCCGCCGCCGGGGGAGGCGCACGGCGGCCCCGGCCCGCCCCGCCCCCGGCTCGCAGGGGGCAGACCCGCGGGGGGGGGGGGGGGGGGGGGGGGGCACCTGCGGGGGGAGGGAGGTTGGGGGGGGGGCGTTTTCAGTTGCGGGAGGGGGGGCCGGATTTGGGGGTTTCGATGGGTTTTGGGGAGATTTGGGGGTTCTCAGTTGGGGGGAGGGATTTGGGGGGTTCAATGGGGTGGGGGGATCTGGTGTTCTCGATTGGTGGGGATTTGGGGTTTTCATGGGCTGGGGAGGGATTTGGGGTTCTCGACTGGGGAGGATTTGAGGGTTTCAATGGGTGGGGGGCGTTTGGGGTTCTCAATTGGGGGATTTGGGGGTTTCAATGGGTGGGGGGCATTTGGGGTTCTCGGTTGGGGGATTTGGGGGTTTCAGTGGGCGGGGGGGGGATTTGGGCTTCTCAGTTGTGGGGAAGGATTTGGGGGTTTCAATGGGGTGGGGGGATCTGGGCTTCTCGATTAGGGGGCTTGGGAGTTTCAGTGGGCTGGGGGGAATTTGGGGTTCTTGATTGTCAGGCGGGATTTGGGGGTTTCAGTGGGCTGGGGGGATTTGGGGTTCTCGACTGTATGGGAGGATTTGGGGGTTTCAATGGGTTTTGGGGAGATTTGGGGTTCTCAGCTGAGGGGGGAAGGTTGGGATTTTTGCAGGGTTTGGGGGGGATTTAGGGTTCTCAACTGCATGGGGGGATTTGGGGTTTTTCACCCAGTTTGGGCATCTGGGGGGCTTTGGGTTCTCAACTGCGGGGGGGGTTTCAATGCATTGGCAGAGATTTGGGATTCTCAACTGTGTGTGTAGATTTGGGCGTTTCAGTGAGTTGGGGGGCATCTGGGGTTCCTAGCTGTGTGTGTGGATTTGGGGGTTTTCACTGGATTTAGGGATTGGGGGCATTTGGGGTTCTCAGCTGTATGGGGAGATTTGGGGTTTCCACAGGGTTTGGGGGGGATTTGAGGTTCTCAACTTGGGGGGGAAGATTTGAGGTTTTCACAAGGTTTGGGGGGGGGGGGGGGGGGGATAGGATTTGGGACTTTCATCAGGCTGGGAATTTGAGGGGGGGGGTTGGGACTCCTGCCTGGATGGGTGGAATCTGAGGTCTTTATCAGGGTGGGGAGGGATGGGGGGGTGGTGTGGTGTTTGGCATTCCTACCTACCTGGGAGGGTTTGGGGGTTTCGTTGAAATTGGGATGTCAAGGAGGATTTGGGGTTTTTGTTGGGGTGGGGATTTGGGGTTCTCACCTGCATGGGGGGATTTGGGGTTTTCATCAGGATGGGCGCTTGGGGGGGATGTGGGGCTTTTGTTGGGATGGGGATTTGAGGGGCGGTCTGGGACTTCCACCTGCACAGAGGAATTCTCATTGGAATGGGGGGAGTGGGAATGATTTGGGGTTCCCCCCAGCACGGGGAGTATTTGGGGGTTTCATTGGAGTTGGGGGTGGATTTTGAGTTTTCATTGGGATAAAGGCTTGGAGGTGGTTGCGGTTCCCACCTGCATGTGGGGGAACTTGGGGTGTTTATCAGGGCAGCTGCTTGGCAGGGGGGAGGGAAGAGTGCTGGGGTGTTTATAAGGGTGGGGCCTTTGGAGTCTTCATCTGGATGGGGATTTCTAGGTTGATTTTGGATTCCCACCCACATGAGTAAGGATTTGGGATTTTTCACCTGGATGGGGACTTGGGGATCACTTTGGGATTCCCACCTGCGTGGGGGAAATGTGGAATATTTATCAGGGTGGGCATTTGGGTGTGGATTTGGGATTTTCATCTGGACTGGAGGTTGGGATTCAATTCTGGATTCCCATCTGGCTGGCATTTATTTGGGGATTTTCATCTAGATAGGGTTTGATTTGGGATTCTCACCATGGCTGGGAGTTGATTTCAGGGTGTGGGTGTGGGTGGGTGGGTGGGTGTGGGGGTGTGTGTGTGTGGGGGTGGGTGTGGGGGTGTG
The DNA here is from genome assembly GCF_017639655.2 of Falco naumanni. Lineage (NCBI taxonomy): Eukaryota > Metazoa > Chordata > Aves > Falconiformes > Falconidae > Falco > Falco naumanni. Next base: position 63,444,655 of record NC_054058.1, on the reverse strand, counting down.
TGTGTGTGTGTGTGTGTGTTAATTTCGGATTTCTCTCTGCAGGTACACCCCCTTCACTGTTTATGCTCTGATGATACAAAATTCCCCTGATCCCTCATCTTCCCCCCGCTGGTGACATGGGATGTCCCTGGAGCTGGAGCTGGTGCAGACCCAGGGGATGCAGCGTGCGAGGGCTTGCTGGGGGGGCATTGCCCTGGTGGGCAGCAACACCCCACCACTGCGGCAGCTACAGGCTCTCCCAGATCTGGGCACGGCGCTCGCATCCAAGCTCTGGTCCCACACGTTACCCCAGCACCTCCTCGGAAACTAAACTGCACTTTATCTAAATAAATTAATATACATTTGCATCGGATGCTTTCTAAGGAAGGTTTGCACTAGTCTGAGAATGGCTCAAAGGAAGCAGCATGCCCCAAAGGACAAAATTATTATCAAATCTTTTCATTTCTTGTGGCGGGAGGGAAGGGTGCTGAAAGTTTTTTGTCTCATGTTGAGGCAAGGAGCGTTCACTGCAGCTAGGAGGAGACTAAAAATAAGCCTCGAGCTTTGTGCTGAATCCTCCTCCTTGCACTGGCAGATCCAGCTAAACCATGAACCTCCCAGCCTGGACACAGAGGTGGTAAAAATAACTTTCACTCCAAAAATGACTTTTCAACTATGGTTTTCTTGATGCCTTCAATTAAAGGTGGACTTTCTTCTTGTTGCGAGATCACCTTGAGAAGACTTGAGGAGAGGTTTGGGTTAGCTCACTCAGCTCTCCCTACCTGCTTTGCATTTTGTCCCCAGAAAAGTCGTCTTGTCCTGATTTGAGCTTCTGGGTCAGTGCAGTGAGACTCCCTGTGTCCCTCAGCCCAGCCTCACCTCCTTGTGCTACGACTCCGTGTTACACAATCCCTAAAAGCCATGAAACTCGAGTTGCAATAAATGAATGAATGTCTTGATCCGCATTATTAATCTTGCCAGTATCAGAGGCAGTTCCTTCTCTCCCTGCAGAATATTTTTCATAACAGATCGCATCTCCCCCCTCCACACACACGCGCTCCCGATCAGCATATTTCGGTGTTAACTGCCAAGTCAAGACAGCCTAGGGAAAAACCTGAGCTGCATCAGTATAACAGTGGCCCTGGGATGGAGAGGAGGGAAGTGATGCTGAGCTCCTCAAGCTGTTTACTGCACCACTGCAAAAATATCCTGTGGCACATTGCTCTGAGGTAACAGTGCCTGGGAGACTGGGGGTCCCCCAAGATGTGTTGGGTCTCCACGTTGGGTGAGGGCTGTGGCAAGAACAGACGAGGGTAGAGTTCCCTAAAATAGACCTAAGGAAAACAGAATGGCCTGAAATCCACTTAAAAATCAGGCTGGCTACAACAGCCGTTAGTTTTACGCTGCGGTGATTATATTGAGAGTAAGAGGGAGGAGAAATTCATCTGGCTGGTCTCATCAGCAGATCTGGGCTGTGATGGTCCTTCAGCTCTGTGCAGGGAGGAGGGAACCTCACCCCCTGAGTATTTGATGCCTAAGTCTTTTTAGATTGCTGATCTAGGCTGTAGGTTTTCTCTTTAAATTATCAGAACAGGCACCCTGCCATGTATGCAGGGAGTTTTGTCAGTTCTCAGCATGCTTGTTGGACCTCCTTTTACCTTAAGAGACAAGGAGGAGAGCGCAGCCGCCACAGGGAAGGGTAGACGCTGTGCGGAAACCTTCCTTTGAGGGTTTTGTGGTTATTGTCGGATACTCAAGGTACGAAGGCTTTGCCATCTGTGCTGGGTATTGCTTCTCACTCCACGGGGCTATCTCCAGAGGGTCTGCAGCCTCCTCTCTGACCACTCCCCACTGCGTGGTCATGCAGCTCCTTCCATGCTGCAAGCCTTGGCTGCTGGCAATTGCCTTGGTGGCTAAAGTAACTTCACAGTTTACGCTTCTTAGGAAAACCAATTCATGGTGCTAAACCTCCTTTTCCAAGGGGTTAGAAGAAAGGACTTGCATTATTTCTGCTGCTTTGCAGGGTACAGGTGCCTCTCCCCTTGTGTTGGCTCAGAATCTGCCTCTTGTCTCTGTTGCAAAGGTGATAATTACTAAGAGGGTGTCAAATCAAGACTATGAATCATGAGCAGCTGAAGGAAAAAAGAAAGGGACCTTTAGCATGACTGCTTCAAAAGCAGAGGGCTGTTAAAGCATATGCATCTCTGATGCCTAACCATCAGCTGGGGGAAAAGGTCAGAAAAAGCCCTAACTTGGGAAACCAGGAGCTTGTAGGGCTGTCAAAAAGGCATTGGCATTTCATAGAAAGAGGTAAGCAGTCTTTCACACCCAAAGACATGCCTCATCGCTAACCAGGGGCTTTATCACGAGTGTCCCAGCTCTGGAGGTTTTCCTAAATACCAGCATCATGGGGTCAGGAAATTATGTAAAGGCTTTTGCTTTCGAGTCCAAACATGAAAAGACATGCCTTAGAGGTGCAGAGAAACCCTTTAGAGAATGGTCTGCACATCTTCTGAGAAAGAGGAACAAAAAGATAAGGATTTACACTAATAATAATAATAATGGTAATTTATTAATAATAAAAATGTTAAATAATATAAATTATTATTATTATTTTATTATGATTATTATTATTATTTAGAAAACCATGGGCTTACGTCAGGTGCCTTTTTGAATCTTGATATTGATGTGATAATACACAGAGACAGATTCACATATACCTGGTTCCATGTGTCCCAGCTAAATTTTTACCTAAGATCGTGAAAGAGCAGGACAGGGAGCCAGTGATTTTAAGGTATGTAAGTCAGCTGGCATTAAACTGTCTCAGGAGGAGGACTTCACATGACACAAGATTTATTTGTTGGGGAAATCCTAAGATGCTTCCATCGTTCCCCAAAGGCTACAGAACCACCATTTCTCCTGCAATTTGAAAGTGAACTGGACAAAGGAGAAGAAAGCATAAAGTAGGAGACGGCCTTGTGCCTCAGAGCACTGGGATAAATCCCCAAAGAAATCTTTTTCTTCTCTGTACCATGTAATTCCTTCTCAGCCATGTTTAGATTCATCATAACATTTCACTGACATCTCCAGGCATCCTTGTAATGTTTACCTCTTTTCAGAGAAGATGACCAAGGAAAGCCCATGCAGCATGAAAATCCTCGGGCTGAGATCCAGCTTAGGATCATTTAACTTGCCAGTAATCCGATTTTATTGAATGTCATCACCTATCTTCCTTGTGCGACAGGGCACAAAGTAGTAATGTTTGGAATTCAAATTTGGAGTTGAGATAGGAAAACGAACAGCAGTGCACGGGGCTGATACCTCTGGCGTGAGTAACTGTGAACAACAGCGCGTGGGCCCCTGGAGTGAAGTTCACCAGCAGCTATTTCAGGAAGGAAAGCAAAAAAAAAAACCCCAAACTATCCTCCCTTCAGCAGGAGACAAAAATACCTATGGTCTGATGTCTGCCTGACAGGTAGCCTCAAGGGAATGGGACCATTGATAGAGTGAAGCTAGATCTGAAGTGAGGAAAAGGCTGTTCATGAGAAAAAAACGGAAAAAAGTTTGTGGTATGCACAGGATAGGGAACAGAGGCAATTTCTTTGTATTTCAGAAGATGGGGAATCAGAAGTGTCATGTGGGGATCGGTTCCTTAGCCCAGACCTGACCCAGCAGGAGGAATCAAGATGCACCTTGCCTTGGGAGCAGGAATTGTCTCGAGAAAGATTTTGATGAGCCTCATTCAAGCAGTTGCCTTTCTTCTGTACTCTGCAGGCAGCACGGCAGCCCTGGTTAGACTATTGATGGGATGGCTTTGGGATGGATTAGACATATGTGCCTGGAGGCATCTCAGGTACTGGAGGTGCCTTCATGGCTAGTGGAGATATTTTCATGGCAAGAAGCATGCACCCAGAGAGATGCGGAGCTGCAGCATAGGGTATTAATGGCTGTGGTATGGCAGGTGCATTGGGAAGGGCAACATGGAGAGGCAAAACTCTCCCCATTGGGGCCAAGGAACATTCATAGATATATCTGGAATTTTCATGTTGCATCTGCCTTGCATTGTGCTTCATACAGAGCTCACCAAATGGTTGGTATTAAAGGGAAGCAGGAGGGATGCAGGAAAGAAAAACAAACAGCCCTTTAGGAGGGGCGGGCAAGCAGCTAGACACATTTTCCTTTGCTAGAAATAGGCACTGGTGGAAAACTGTCGCTCTGCATGTTTTCAGCCAAATAGAATAGCCTAGACTTTCAGTTAAAAGGGACCTACAGTGATCATCCGGCCCAGGTGCCTGACCACTTCAGGGCTGGCCAAAGGTTAAAGCATGTTGTTAAGGGCATTGCCCAAATGCCTCTTAAACACAGGCTTGGGGCATTGTCACCTCTCTAGGAAGCCCGTTCCAGTGTTTGACCACCCTCTCCATAAATAAATACTTCCTCATGTCCAGTCTAAACCACCCCTGGCACAGCTTTGCACCATTCACAGGTGTCCTATCGCTGCACACCAGGGAGAAGAGCTCAGCACCTCTCCCTCCACTTCCCCTCCTTGGGAAGCTGTAGACAGAAATATAGACATCTCTTTTTTCAAGCCCAGAATTAGTGGAGAATTGCACCACTCCTGCCCCAAAGTCCCTTCTGTTCATCCTCCCCACAGACTCCTGCAGAGGTCTGAGGGCTGGAACGGACCAGTAGGAGACCTCTAAAACAGCTTTGGGGTGGATTGCCCTCTTTGCTGGACAATGCATTATTTTGCTGGACAATGGAGCATTATTTCCTTCTTGATGGAGCAAGTGAACTTGGGGTCCTGGATTCAATAAGAATTTCCCAAGGTGATCCTTTAGGCTTTGATGCTGGGTGCAGTATGTCCCTCCAACCCAAATATCTTCTGTGCCTCCCACGTGAGTGCGCACTGCTCTGCAAACACCAACTCCGCATCTCTTCCCACAGGCTTTGCCACTTTCTCTTCCCTCTTTGACAAGGATTTGCCACGAAACAGCCTGGGAGTTACCAGGGCAACCTGCAAAGGTCCGGCAGCCCGGATCATTGTTCAGGGCTGCAGCCGCCCCGAGGAATTCACTATTTGTTTTAGAGATAAAAGCTGCAACTTCCACACATTCTTCTTCAATTTCACTCTCCATTAACTGCATTGCCCTGTCATAACAAAGCTCATTGAATTATTCGAGATGATGCAAACTGTTTGAAACCTGGACTGGGGAAAGGGACGGGGGAGAGTTTGCTGTGCGTGATTTTGCTTTGTGCCCCGCCCCCCCCCCCCCCCCCCCCCCCCCCAAGCATCCATTGGTAGCACGGTGGATTTGGGATGTGGTTAGGTTTTGTGGGGGTGCATGGGGGACAGTGAGGGCTGTGAGCTGGGAGTCATGATGGGAGGGTTGAGGGTTGGGTTGAGTCATGTAGCGCTGGGCAAGTCCTGGCTGCTTGTCTCTCTGGTCCTGTCCTGGACTGCAAGCATTTCGGTTTGTGTCCTTCTGCTTTCCCTTGTGCTCTTTTAGATATGGTGGGAAAATGTAAAGAGGAAGTCAAATGGAAACCTCATGTCCCAGAATAGTGATTGACCCCTCCACCTCCTTCAGTACCATCAAAAAACTCACACTTTCTCCCCTGTTCCAATGTTGACTATGGGGGTTGATGGTCCCAGCTCATATTGTGAACAGTGCCCCTTATGTCTGGTGCAAACTGGGGATTGCTGGGATATGAATGACCATGGCTGTTTTCCTTCCTTCCCCAAAACTCCTCTCTGGGATGTCAGCGTGGCAGAGCTGGTGCAAGTCCTGTGTCACCCCAGCATGTCCGATCCTTATGCTGACATTTGCTTGCAGTAGACTACGGGAAGAAATATGCCTTTTGTGAGGGGAATCCACTTCTTCAGCAGGAACCCAGGCTAGGCCAGGTGAATTGCTTATTGCAGCCAGATGAGCTGAAACCCGCTTCAAAGTCTTTAGTTCTAATACTGATGCGGGTTTAGTTTTTAACATGTACTTTTCCTCTTCCAGTGCCTCAGTTTCCCAATGCAAGCTATAAACTGCATCCTGCATCTCAACAAGATTAATAAGTCAGTAGTGGACTGGGTCTATGAGAGGGTCTGAGATCTATAGAAAGAACATTCTGTAAATAAAATAAATGTTATTATGTTATTATTTCCAAGAACTAAAGCTTTTTACAGATTAACTCATTTGCTCTTCTTCTTGCTTAACAGTGTTTTTCTAAACATATTTTATATGGAGCTCTCCTGTATTTAAAGACAAGACTAGAAACAAACTGAAAGCTAATTGAAACACTGCCTCCCTTTTATTTCCCTACTCTCATGTTTTAGTGAAGATTAATTTAAGGGACCTTCATCCAGTTAGTGGAAATGCATCACTTTCATTAGCAGTAATGGGAATTATAGGAGGACACTGGTTGCACAAAGAACCCCCTCAAATCCCTGCAGCCTAAGAAAGGTGAGTACAAATCACAGCATGTTTCGGTTTTATTTGGCATGGTTAATGGACAACAAACCTAAACTGCATCTGTAAGACGTGCTGGCTCAGTCCTTGGCATGGATCTTAACGGTAGCCGATGACTCCTGACCAGGATAGTGTCTTTCTGAGGCAGGAGAAGAAATTAAGTCTGTCTTAGATGAATGCAGCATCACTGAAAGATTGATAAGGATGGAAATGCAACTCCTGTATTTCCCTGCTGGACAAGTGCAGAGGAGACAGGAGAATTACTACTTGTATCACAACATATGGCCAAAGTACTTAACTTTACACTAGGAGAGAATGAAGCTCTCTAGTTGCAAAGCAATCCACCACAATAGATAGCCAGAGGTTTACTGAATTTAGCTTGCTTATGAGAACAGAGAAAATAGGGGCTGATTTTACCTTGATACTGGTGTAGCCAGGGGTCCTTCTGCTGAAACCAGACCCTGTGTGACATGTAAAGTCCTTCAAAGACTCCTTGCACCAAGACACCCCATGTATCATCTTCTTCTGGAAGAAACTGCTTCAGGTGCACTGCCTTCCAGACATGTGACACTGCTGAACATCCAGGTACCCAGCACCGCTGGCAAGGGCTGCCAAGCTGGCTCAGGAGAGGAAGACTGACATGGTTAATGGTGCTTTTTTTTGCCTGTTGTCCTTCCCTTCACTCCTCCATTGTAATGCAACCCAGCCTAACTCTGTACCTCCCTGTGTCCCTGTCACTTTGCTAGTGACAAATACGGGCAGAGAGGAACTACAGGCAGCACAGCCTCACTCCCCTAGCCTCACCTCTGGGGTTGCTCTGCACAGAGCAAAGCAGCTACGTACCTTGCCAAGAGCATTTGCAAGAAGATGTGTGGTAGGAAAAAGGGAAAAACAAGGTGAGGATAACAGGGAAAATCTCAATCCAGCCAGTCCCTTACCATTCCTGTGGGTCTGTACAGGTGCCCACATCAGCAATACCCCCAGCATGACAATTTTGCATGGTGTTTGCAAAACAGAAGACATCTCAGAGCCTTCCAAGCAGCTGGGAAAGAAAAGAACTTGAGGATATGAGACCCTGTCATCATCTGTCCTCTGCACAACTGGGTTGTGTTGGGCTTAACTTTCTCTCTGGTACTTGGGTCTAGGACAGGTTAGGCAGGAGTTACCCAGATCACCCCCAGCGTAGAGTCACTGTTGATTCAGATTAAGCCACTTCCAAATCCACTGCCCTGACGCTGGGAAATTGTTGCCAGGAGACCTTGTGCAAACACTTCAACCACCTGAGACCAAGCCAGCCTGGAGGGAGTCTGCTTACAGCCTCGTACCAGTAAAAAGAAGTTCTTCTTTTAGCCTGGGACATTAACAATGAAAGGGGACTTATCAGAGCTAAGGAGTATTACTGTTCATTCTTGTGTTTTGGATTAATCTATAAGCAAGCTCGAATGGATTCAAAACTGTCTTTTGCTGGATGCTGTGTGAACAAGCATTGGAAAGCATCCCTGTCCCAGCACAGGATAAAGCCATGTCCTCTTGGCTGGGTTAAGGATGCTAATTAGGTACCTGGGGGGCTGGTATTTTGTGATCATTCCCAGGCACTGCAAAGGATAATTAGCAGCATTCACAACCCTTCACCTTAGTATTTTACATCAGACACAACCCTCCTTTTTACAGCAGGTACTTCAGCTCTCTGCTACTTGCAGGAGGAGGGATTCAGCTTGCAGATGTAGGCTGCAGTGTCAAGGGAGTTGCTTTGTCCTAAAAATGTCAGTTTTGCCTCTGAGGTGGAGAAGTCTGAAAGAGGGAGCTCTGCAAGTGCACCCCTACACTTGCACCCGCCACGTGGATGCACTTATTTACCCCCTGCTCTGCAGTGTGATGGACTGCAGCTGTACTAAGGTAATAAAGGGAGGAGAGTTAAAAGCCAAGGTGGAGAGAAAAAGAAGAAAATTAACAAACAAGGCAATAAATGTCCAGTAATCTGTAGCATGTGGCCTGGTCTCCTCTCTCTGGGAGCTCTTGCAGCAGAGTCCTTGCAGTTACATGAGGATTATATATAGATTTAGCAACCTGAAAGGGTGCACACAGCACACCTAACAACCCCCCCTTTGCCTTTTGTTGAAATGCAACCGCTTCTGGGGCACAAGGGTGGATGATTCAAGTCACCAATTTTTTGGACATTTGTTCACAGTGGCAGATGTCTCCCAGTAGCCGCAGGAGGCATGTGTCCTTTTGGAGCAGTAGCTGGAAGCCATGGGGGTTTCTCTGGGTCATCTCAAATGGACATTATTTATTGAGGGGACCAAAGAGACATCCTATGCTCCTGGAGGTGAAAGATAAGGCTGCCTTGTTGGTGTTTCTGCATTTGAGAGGTGCATTTATACAAAGAAACCTGCAAAACGATGCATGCATGCAGAAAGGCAGGAGTTCTGAAGACACTGCAGAGAGACACAGAGGGTTTTGCAGGATTCAGCTGTATGCCAAGTGGGAGGTAGGGCACAGTAAAGCAAAGCTGTTCTTCCTGACTCAGTTAAAATAACAGTTAACCAAGGAGGCATTTGAATCTCTCCTTCCAGAGAAGGGAATAAACATCACAAAAAAGCGTTGCTGGTTAGAAAGTTGAATGTCAGAAGAACGCTCCAGCTGAAGTCTATGTTTCGTGCTGCTGAGATTAACAATAAAAGGAAATTCCTGGAAGAACAGGGGACTGGGCTGGACCTACTCCAGTGTGCTCACTAGCTCTGTAATGAACGTGGTGGGAAAGCCCTGGTTGTGGGGAGAGGTTTGCTGAAATTTCTGGGACCAAAGGAAGCTGTCATTATGGCGCTATATCCTGTATGTGAGCAAGCTACTGTCCACTTAAGAGAACATCTGCAAAAGGTGCAAAAGGACACGCAAGACTTTGGCCTCTCTTTAGCTGGTGGAGTGTGATTCATTCCCCTGCTAACAAATGACAAATCCACCCAAAGAAAACCTGCAATTCCTTCCCAACAGGCATGCAAACAACCAGCTCTAACCCCACCACCAGCAGTGACCATGCCAGAGAGATCCCAGGGCTCTGGTGGTTGATCAGGCTTATGGGTTTGGCAAATCAGGCAGCAGGGGAGAAAGAGGGGATGCTCTCTATGCTTTGGCTGATTGACGTACTCCATGATCTGAACTAGGTCCTAAACTTGCCAAGAGCAGGGTGGAGCTCGATCTATACTGCAGTTTCTTGGTCTCAGTCAAAGGGAAGGCTTAATCTTGGTCAACACTCAACTAGTAAGTGCTATGTGTCCCACTGTAATGTTCCTATAGGCCTTAGCTCACCAGCAGCTGGCCATTTTCAAGTGGATTTCCATTCAGGGTCTCTCCAGTCAGCAAATGGAGAGGTTTCCCTGTATACGACTCACATCACCAGTCTTAGAAGTCTACATCCCCTGGGCGGGATGAACAGAGAGAAGTTGACATGGATGTTTACTTCTTTTTCTGTGGTTGATGTTAGATGAGGCATAGTTATCCTCTCATGCCCCAGAAGGTATGACATACTAATTTCTTCGGTATTTAGAAATATTTGGGATCCTAAGCCAACAAAGAAAATGTAATGCTGCTCTATTTTTACATTTCTAAGCCCTGGACAATAGACTCAAGCATTGAGATGACCAATGAATCACTTTGGTGAAGTCAGGGTTGTCCATCCATGAGTAGTGGCCGTGCTGATGATATCAATGCTCTGGAGCACCCGTTAGGAAGGATGGAGAAGCAGGATGGGTTCACAAGGGTGAAAAGGATGCTGCAGCACTGGGAAAGGTCAGGTATTGAAGCAAGAACTTCCAGCCCTTTTGGCTCAAAGATCTTGAGAAAAAGATTGATTTCTATCTAGACTCTAGGAACCCCTTTAGTTATTGTATAAAGTTTCATATGGATCAGTGCAAACTGCCTGTTTTATAATGGGAAAAAACCTTTCTGAAACCAGGAATGTGAAAACAACTGCTGTCCCATCAGAATCTTCCCTGGAGGAAAAGCCTCAGTCTCTTCAAGGCAGCTGAACTCACAGGGTAGGTGACAAACCTAGGTGTTGACTCTTAATGTTTCTTTCCAAGATGCTGCATTAAAGAAGAGGCTGATGCAGTAACATTACAGTTCCTAGTTTGAATCACAAAAAAAAAAAACATTTTCTCTGAAAATTCTGCTTGTCTTCCTCAAACTCTGCTTTCTTTGTCTTTCTAATGTGTCTGCAAGTGATGGCATTGCAGGACAGCATTTAGGCCTGTGAAGTGCCCAGCCTTCACACAGTCCTAGAAGACAATCATGGAAAACAGGCTAGGAAATGTTATTGACCATTTTGTACAGATGGCAAAACAAAATATGGGAGACCTGAACTTACCCTTAAACTTGGGTGAGTGAGTTCCCACCTTAGTTGTCTTTTTTGAGTGCTTAACCTCAGATGAGCGAGAACCGGAGAACCACACCGCAGTGATGACTAGCCCGGACTGGGGCTCTCTCTTTACGTGTTTTGATGTGTCACCACTGAGTCAGAATTACCTGCTTCCCTGGCTTCTACAGCACCTGGCAGGGTAGGACTCACAATTCCTCATTAAACAGCACAGAGAATAATCACAGGAAATAATAAGAAGGGAAATGGAAGCCTGAAATCTCCTCTGGTGTATTAGCCACAGAGTTTTTCCTCTCTGATGAGCTCTGATTTTGATATAGGACATTCATTTGTTGATCAGTGAGAGAGATTCTCTGTGCATCTCACTGCGCAGTGCCTGTGCATCTTCTGAGCATGATCAACAGGGGGGCCAGCTGGCCCTTGCAAACCAGTCAAAAGCGGAAAGAGCAGGGAAGAAGAGGTACGGGAGGTGGTGAGGAGCTGCCTATTTCCTTGAGGTCACTCTTGGCAGAAGACAGAAGCACAAGACAGCATACATTCAGGGATAAATGAAATTCTTCCTGCCTTGGTTCCTTGGCTGTTGTCGTCTCTTATTTACTAGCCCAAAGCTGAGCTACTGGCACGACACATATTCCACCCCGCCTAGCCGTGTTTAAGAGCAGCTCTCGCTATATTTAGTATTCACTATCTCCCATTGTGTTCCTGCAAACACGGGTCCTGCCGCATGCTCCATGGGCGTGCTGAGGTGGGGTTGGCAATTTCAGATGGATGTTACCTATTTTTAGCTCTCAGATGGCGTGTAGATGTGTCAGCTCTTCGTAATTCTTTCCAGGTGACAGATCTGGACACAGTTTATATCTCTCCATGATGCAAAATCCCACACATTTTTCCCTCCTGGTGCCAGGTGGATGGAGAAGGGGAGAAGGACTGGGACCTGTGTCCTTCAGATAGGCGCGATGGGATAAGGCAAGATGACTCCCCTCAGGACAGTCAGTCCAGGCAGACCTCAGGGGACTATCTCAGTGCTTGGATCTTATGCTGTTAGGCACATCCATTTCTCATGGGATTATGTGGATTACAGGAAGGTGTCTTGTGGGAATGCTCCCTCAACGCCACCAGAAAGATGGAGGATGAACATCAAGAGTGAGACCACCCTGCCACTATGGACTTTCTGGCCTCTTTTGCTGGGCTCTGTCAAAAATAAGGATGAGATAACACATGGTCAGATCTAATGTGGTTGGACTGATCCAGTTCCTGGGAAGACTATGCTATCATTGTTATTCACAAGCTGTAGTAGATTAATTAAATGTACAAAGCCGGGCAACAAAGAGCAGGAATGCATGGCTGATTTTCCCAGTAGTGACATGATGCTGGTAGGCCCAACCTCTTCTGGTCTTGTTCTGCTCAGTCTTTTCAGGGGTGATCTGGCAAAGGGGGGTCAATAATGAAGCCAGTAGAGATTTATGCAACTGAAAGCTCAGCATGAAAAATTTCAGAAGGATTTTCTAGTCCGCAGAAAGTGAGCAGGAAAAGGGACAGTCCATGCTTGATGTTGAAAAGTGTAAAAGACTACACTTGGAAAAAAAGCAGCTTAACCGTACATGGGCCCCAAATTAACCATTCCCAGGGCAATTTGTGACCCTGGGAAGAGCTGAGTGAAATGTCATCACTGTGCTCAGCCAGAGTCAAAAAGGTCAGATAGAAATGTAGAGCTTTTAAGAAAAGAATAATAATAAAAAAACCCAAACCAGCCATGGCATTGAGTAAATCTCTGGGGCACTGGCCTCTTGCACGGTGTATACAATGCCGATCCCCCCACCTCGACAGGATACAATGGGAGTGGAAAAGGTAAAAGCACCAGGAACAATTCTAGGCCTTGAACAACTTCTGTGTAAGCACTACCTAGGGAATAGACTGGGGCTGCATTGTCTGCAGAAGAGAAAGCCCAGCAGGAGAACAGCCCCTGGGTCACGGCATCCGGAGTGATACGGGCGAGTGGGAGGAGGCAGGAGCATTCGCTCCTTCCCGTAACTCCGGCAGCTGGGCGGCATCCCTCGGCTGAACAAAAGCCGGGTAGAGCTCAGGCAAAAGCTGGGCAGAGCCCAGGTGTGGCTCAGCCTCAGGATGCTGCAGAGACTAGAAGCATGAATAAAGCTGAAAAAGCATTAGAAAAATTTGTGGAGGACAGATCTATCAGTGTTTGATGAACATGATGCTCTGGATACACATCCTCATGCTTGAGGTCCTGGGGGGGTCACTTACTGCTGCAGTTCTCACACTCCTCCTTAGGAATACTCCTCCGTGCCCACTCTCCCTCTTTATCCACCTCTCGTTATTCTGGGGACATGGTGGTGGCTTAGACCAAGCTTTGCTCCGACCCACAGAGTTTGCTGTTATGCCCTGAGGACTGTGACTAGCTGGGATCTGACAGTGGAAGGAGGCAGTGTAGCATCATGTCAGAAGGGGAGTCAGGGGAGTCCCATCGAAGGGCAGCTATAAAGCAAAACCAGACAAAGAGCTGAAGGGATTGAACCCCCAGGGATGTACGGAGAAGATCTGAAGAGGGCTTTCCCGTGGGCGTCAAAAGGAGTCAGTGTTATTAACGGAGATGGCAGGGAGACCTCAGAGTTTCCTTGAGAGCTGTGTCTCCCTCAAAATGCCACCAAATGTGTAGGTTTTTTTTCTTGGAAGCCGACTAGGGAAGGGGATAAAAAGGCTCTCAGTTCTGTGAGCGCAATCCCTTCTCTGCTGGAGGGGGCAAGAGGCTTAATGCAGCTCTGCATCCCTCCCTTTCAGTCCAGACCCCAGACACAAAGGCAGAAAAATGCCAGGAATTTCCCAGTGCCCTCCCCAAACCAGAATCTCACTTTCCCCCCTCCACCCCTTCACCACCTCCTCCGGCTGGGAAGGAGGAATACTAATAAGAAAAGAGGGATCTTTAATAGGCCCCTTGCTCAGTCACTTTGAGATCAAATGCTGGAAGGGGTGGACGTGACCAACCATAAGGAATGAGGCTTCTGCAAGTCCTCACATTTCTTGGTTTTGCTGCTTTGTTTTGTTTTCCCTTCCTCAATTTCTTCCCCCTTGCTACTCAGCGCTGGAAAAATTCGTCTTGGCCCCTCGCTTCTGTTTCTTTCCCTTGGAGTCAGGCTGCAAGTCTAATCGCTGCTGAGTGATTAGCATGTGAAGGGAGAGGGGAAAACAAAATCTTTATTGGTGGCTTGTGGAGCAGGAGCAGCTGTCTGGATAGATGCTGGCTGCTGTGTTATCCTCCCCACCATCACTGATCTCTTTCATTGTGAATGTCTTCCTGTAAGAACAGGCAATACACCACGGACAGTCAGAAAATGGGGTGGGGATGAAAGTCAGAGCAGGTGGACTGTTTTTAATGGGGGGTGGGGGTGGGAAAGATACGATTTCTTTTCAGCGTTGAACTTGGAGAGTGTGAAGGGGGGTGGGGGGGGTGGGGGGGGCTGGGGGGAGACAGGGACTTCTGCGCTGTGCCGAGGGGACAACAGCAGGAATGAAAGGATAATTTGTAGTGCCGACCTCAATAGGAGCGCGAGGCACAACACAGAGCCCTTTGATGAAAGGAGGCTGGGGATGGAGGAGGTGGCTTGAGCTGGAGGCTGGGAGGGGAGAAAAGGCACACGCCACCTGTGGTGGGGACAGTGGGGTGGGGGACCATGCTTTGCAAGCCATCACTATCCTCTGCGAGATAAAACTTGGCCAGTGAAAGATGAAGGCCTGGCAGGTAGACGGCATCTTTTTTGCTCGTGCTTTCCAAGTCCCTCTGCGAGGGACAGCGTCTGCAGAGCCTGGTGTGATGAGTGGCATGAGGAGTCTGCAGGCAGCCTGGTGCTAGGGACCAGCTCCTGCTGCAGCAATTACAGTTTGAGGCTGGACAGTGGCTCCAAAGGGACGCGCTACTGGAATGGAAAACTCTATCTATTTGTTATTTGTTATGAGGCTGTGATGGGAACGCCAGTGCCTCTGGGGCGGGTATTCCCTGCAAGCAGCAGAGCTGGCTGTGCACAGCCTCTCCTCCCCTTGCTCCAGGTGTTTCCTTTTCTGAGCTTGATAATGAAATCTGTGAGCCTAAGCCAGTTTATATTTAGTTTCCATCGTTGCTGGCAAGGGTCTGCTGATGCCTAACAAACAGCAGCAAAACACCACTGGTGGGTGCCCAGACCCTAAGGTTTGGGAGCTGCCTGCGTGGTGGGATGGGGTACGAGGGATGGGATCAGCATACAGCTTGTCATGCCATTAGCCACTGCTTTAGACTAGCCCCCCACAAAGCTATGAGATCCAGACTAGTTTTGTTTTGGGAACCGTCTCTGGCTATGCAAACTAATCCCATATAATGTCTGGTATTCCTGACCTGTCTCTGCTCCCTTTTCGAAGAAGCTCAGCCTGCGCAGGTAAACCTCCATCCTCCATGCAACTTGTTCCTCAGGCTGGTCTTTATTTTGGACTACTGCCCATGCCACCCACCGTAGGTGGGATTCAGCTGCCTAATCGTAGATTTATTGGGTCATCTGAGTTGTCTCTGTAGGGTATCTGATACGCTGGTGAGCTATCTACATCTCACATATCCCTGAGCATCTCAGCTGGTACTAGAGTTCAGCTGAGCTGAGCCCTAAGTCTCTGTTGACTGTCGTGGGACCTTAGATGCCCAGCTCACTAGGATACACCCAAATGCAGGTGTCTTAATTTTGATGTGAAAGCTGGGATTGTCTTTCCTAGACAGAGGTGTCCAATGCTGGGAGATCTACCTTATGTTGTGTAAGACCTACAGCCTACATGTGGCTCACCGGTATGAAATAGGACTTAGAGAAGAGCCATGCCTTTTGGATAAGCAGTGGAAGACAGGCTGTAATATCCAAAGAGACACTAAGTACTTGCTTCCTGAGGCCTGAATATTCTCCAGAAAGTCTACTCAAAGACACAATTCGGCTATTTCTGGCTACTTTCCAGAAGATGATACTGCTGCTGTGCTACTGGACCTACCATGTGTTTACTCAGTTGTTTTTGGTGAGGTCAGAAGATACCCTCTTGCATCATGCAGCATCCTCTATACCTCCTTCTGAAAGTGACACTTATGTTTTGGGTTGCTGATGGCTTTGTTTCTGAGTGGAACCCTCTGCACATCCTCAGAGGTGATGTTGGAAGAGGCTGATGTGCATCTTCTAGATTCTGGTTGGTATCATAGGGTCATTCTTACCAGAGTCACTTCTTCCTGAAAATTTTGGGGCATGTCCCCCCAGCCTGTACACAAACCTTCTGTCACATCCTTCCCCAACCAAGGACAATGTTTTTTGGTTATAACTCAATTTAAGTGGGAATCATTTAGGATGATGGAAATGCAAAGCTCTAGACAACGGTGCCTGTGGGTGCTATCATTTCAAGTGGTATAAAACTGATGAAAAGGAAGCAGGAAACCTAGGTACTGGAAGGTAGGGTCAGAAATGGGAAGAGGGGAGAGAAAAAAGGGAATAAATTGCGTGGACATTCTAGAGGTGTTGAGCAGGTAATGGGACAGTGTGAGGTGATTTTCACAGTGAAAGTGAGGACTGGAGCAAGTATGTCAGGCTGGAAGGACTCCGATTCAGGAATGAGGCATGGATGGTCCAGAGGGATCTTGAACATCTCCAGAGTGTCCTTGAGGTTCTGGCACCCCCTGCTCCTGAAAGCTCATTACTCCTTTGGTTTATCATCCACACACTCCTGATCCGCACTATTCTCTGGCTGTGCCCTGCCTCTTCCTGCAGATTGCTCTGTTCTCTGCCCACTTGAACTCATCCATGCTGTGCGTCTGACTTCGTCCATGCTCCTGATGCTGCAAGGCAGTGCAGAGCCCCAGCGTGACTGCGGATGGAGGCAGCCAGCAGCCAGCTGCTCTTGTGCTTTATGCAGAGCTGCTTGCCTCTCACTCTCCCCTCAGCTGTTGCTGCAGCATCGTTTTGTCATGGCTGGATGAGCACTGGGACAGGGAGGGAAGCAGGCAATGAGCAGAGGGGAGGAAAGGGAAGAAGGACAAATGTCAATTTATTGGGGCTCTGCCCTGAGCCAATTGCGGAAATATATTGGAGAAACATTTCTGTTCTGACCACACCACTGAAAAATCTTGAGCGATCTGTGAAAAGTTTTGACCAGGCTTTTTCTGTGGAGGTTAGTAAAGTTGAAGACCACTGAATCTGGGGGAGAATATGCGGCAACAAGTGTTTTCCCCTACATCACTGGGCAACATGAGCCTGCATTGAGCACCATCTGAAGCCCATCAGATCTCACAAACCTCCCAACCCTTGCCTGCTCCACAGGAAAGTTTGAGCAGCTGAATCACCATCACTTGTAAAACAGAAATTAACCCATCTACTGTTTTGCCAAGATTTAGGCCCAACTAGACTGAATGGTCTTTAGAAAACTGTTCCTAGGGCATGTTTTGATTCCGGCCACAGGAAGCACTTGATCTACCAGCATCCTGTAGGATATCTTGAGCTCACCAGCCAGGCAGGACAGAGAGGAAACCTCTGACAACTAGATCCTTGCATCTGCTCTTAAATCATCTGCTTGCGGCTGAGTAACTGACTGTCATTTAGGGCTCTTTCTATAGGCTTAAATTAGAAACATCATTGAAATTAATGGACATCAGGCAAAGAACTCTTGATATTTCCAGAGTATTTGTGGTGCTGAAAGTCATCTTGAGTGACAGAGATAAATTACTGCAAATAAGGTTATTTTTCAAATCCTTCTGCTGGAGGTAAGCTAATGCCTTACAGTTACAGTGGCTTCTGCCATAGTGGATCCTAAACCAAGAGTCTGTTGGGTCAGGAAGTTTGACACTGCTGATTAGGTCAGAATGGCAATGTACTTTAAAACTCATTCAGCATGTGTTGATGCCTGTGTGCCTCTATTTATTCACAGAAAGGCAATTCCAATCATGGGGACCAAAATGCTATGTATTGTCACATGTATCTATGTACCTATGCACTTGCACCAGACACTTATTTGAAGTGTATTTTAAAGGTCATGTTCCTCCATCTGAGTACCTAAATGATACCATGTGGCTTTCACGACCAAACAAAGCATCTGCAGGATCAAATTTTGAATACTGAGCTGTCTGCAAGCCAAACTACTACCCTGAAAATTTAAAACCCAACAAAACTCATCCAACAGCACTAAGGGATTATAAACCAAAGAGTCTGGGTAGCAGATTCCCTGGCCCTCCTCAGGAAGAACTGCCCAGTTAAGAGTTGAGGTTGCAGTAGTTGCACAATGGGATGCTGAAATCATCTGATCCACTGGAGACATCTTACAGAGGGTCCATCCTCCAAAGCTCTTGCTGTGTATGTGATAATCCAGTGACAAAATATTACAGCTGGCACCTTACTGCACCTGAAATGGTATGTTCATGCATAATTCTAGTAAAGTATCGGAACTGCGATATTTTATTTTATAACATGTTCCAACACGTCAATTGTCTTGAGTTCTCAGGGCCTTTGATTTTTTTCTTCATCCATAGATAACAGCTCCTATGTTACAATCTGTATTGTGGCCTGAAAGAACAGTGAAGTGCATTGTTTGTCCTCAAAGGCAGAGCTTTCTGTGGGTTTGAGACCATCAGTCAATACCAGTTGAGACATATTTTTGGCAAGAACAGCGACATTTGAAGGAACATCCTTCTTGATGATTTCTATAGATAATTTCCATTTAAAATAAACTTTTGTTTAGTCAGTTTTTTCATTATACGCTCACATGTTCTTGAGAGTTGAAGAAGATAATGAAATGCATTGTTAAATGAAACCTTTGTTTTAATGGATACAAGCTACTTGAAAGAAGTTTCCAACTAAAAGATAGTCACTAGAGTATTCTTACTGGATAATTTGAAAAGATGCCCTTCCTAGTATAACAGTATGTGAAAATAAAAGGAACACGTTGACCACTGAGACCGGGGCTACACTTGCACAAATTTTTATAGAAGAAATCTAAGAAAATCTGCTTCATGAGGAGGAAATAATTTATACCCACTTATACAACCCCTCTTTGTAAGGAAAACCTCTTGAGAAACTCAGAGGCAAGGACACAAAACCAGAATGAACTTTACATGGCCAATACGGCTAAAAAGTGGGCTCAGAAGAGGAGTTTTGGAGCAGACTGATGAAATAATAGTCACAGCAGCAGGGAAAATAAAGCCAAGTGAGTTCAGAGTTCAGAGGAATCAAGGCATAACATTTTCCACACAGATATAATACCCCCGTGATTCAACACTCTGTACAAATAGTTGAGGAAAACATCCAAAAGGAGGCACAAAGAGCTCTTCATGCTGCCGGAGAGCTGAGGTCTTTCTGCATGGGCTCCCTCTTCTCATGTTGGTCACACAACCAAGGAGGTCCACAGGAAGGTGATGGGTGGAGAGAGGCCACCATGCTTCTCTGGGAAGGGTTGTGTAAACTTCTGGGTGAGCATCATATAAATGGCATTTGAGTTAAAAGTAGTATGGTCAGGCTGTGCCCAAGACATGGGGGTGTATCTCACCACACTAATGGTGAAAGTGGGAGGTCTTGCAAGTGACAGCTGTGGTTTGACATGGAGCTGAGCAGCTGGATAAGCTGGGTTCCCATCCTGTTGTGGGATCTGAGAGAAGCACATGCCCACCCTGGCCTTCTCTTGTCTGTAAAGTTGGAACAGTGATGTTTAGTCTTACGGTGACTAGAACGCTACCCAGTTTGCTGACCCAGAGTTGGAGAAGCACAGCAGAACTGTCACCTGTGGTTGTTATCTGTCCTCATTCATCAGGTGACTGGAAAGGCTTTTGTGGAAGCAGCCTGGGAAATGGGACATGACTCCATGTCTCTCAAACTGCCCTTTTAAGAGTTGAGGGATCTTACAGACCTGTTGGATGGAGAGGTTCTGGGTAAGGGGACAAAGCCTAGGTAGTGAGAAGAGCAAAGCATTAAGCAAGGGAGTGGACGTTGTGCAGCAAACTCACCAGACCAAGTGTACCCTCTCCTGCCTCTTCCCACAGGGATGGAGCAGCAACACCCCCATACCAGGTGCAGCAAGACCTTCTGTGGCTCCACACTGAAGGGCCTCTCCAGGAGTGGAAGAAATGGAGGATCTGAGGGCAAAACCTCCAGTCTGGCTAGAGGATCTGCTGTGCTGCCCTGGCCCGGGGGAGCTAGCTTTGTGCCAGTGCCTGCAGGAAGCTAAGAGGGTGTGATCCAGCACTGCGTTGCTCTGCCAAGCATTGTCGCCAAGTACAGCAGTGACCTGCCTGTTTGCTGGAACAGGCTGTGAGCCACCAGATGGGGAAAGCAGAACCCAGGGGCCTTGGTATTTCTTTGTGACTAGTCGTAAAGCACGTCCCACCTTTTTATCTCTTTGCTAACGCATAGATCGGGTTGGGTCTACACTGCGTGCAAGCTGGATGCTAAAAGTGACCAGCAGTCGGGTTCAGAGAAAGAATCAGCACTTTGTTTGCATAAAGGTAAAGCAAATAGTCACTGATGTTATGTTCCTTCCAGGCAAATAGCACACTGCCTCCACGTCTCTCATCCAGAGCCCTGCATCAACCTAGATGGGGAATAAAAGAGATTACAGACACCATCTTTTCTCTTACAGTTGCCCATATGTTCTCCAGCAGTGCTGCAGACTCAGTTTTTCCTCCACAAGGGATGCATATTTAAAAATAGTTCTAAGTATGTATTCAGACTGTTCTGTTTTCAAAAGACACTGAGGAAGCCTTGCCAGTGACTTATTGTGGCCATTCAGGGGTTGGGGACCATGGACTGGTGGCACCAGCATGACATTCCTGCTCTCCAAACAGACTTGCAATGTAAAATTTGAGCACAGATCTGTGAGTTTGAACCCAGATCTCAGGCTTACTTGCTTAAAAGCATGTGTGGAGGTAACCAGGCCAGACAGAAACTCCTTTTGGTGCACCTGGTTTTCTTCCTGAGGCATTACCTGAAAATCACTTCATCTTTGCGGCTGGATCTGGCTGAGCTGGGACCTGAGAACTGGCCTAAGGTCCTTCTTGGAGTACAGAGCAGATATGGCCAACAGCTCTTAAGCACTTGCACAATTTTCAGTGCATCTCAAGTATGTGAAGGGAGTCAGTCTATGAGATTTGCTGGTTAGAAATAAAGTTACTAAGTAGAGTCAAATGGGAAATAAATTAGAAAGAAAGCAAGATATCTATTGCTTGGGAGTTCACTCAGTCTTTTGAGATGGGTTGAAGGCTCATCTTAATTTTCAAGGTCCTTCCCTGGAAGATATTGGAGGTACCCTATACACAGGTGTGTCCACAGAGGGTTGCCCACAGCAGACTGTTGATGCAGGGAAATGAGGTCTCCCATTTTCATAGATATTTGCCGAAATTAAAATGTAAATGATGTCCACAAGAACAGAGAAACAGTGTCCAGTGGTTATCGGCTGGTAGCCTGCACTGAATGGTAGAAAACCATAGTGTCAAAACAGGTGGTGTATCTTCCCCTGGGCTCAGAAGCTATACTCAGAAAACACAGACAGACAAAATCAAAATACTGTAATTGGTTGAACCAATTTTTCTTTTTTCCTTCACAGAAATAGAAAAACAAGTAAAAAACATTTTCAAGGTTGTTTTTTTAATCAGGTTGAGTCATACTTTGATTTTTTTCTTAAAATTAAACACTCCATATTAGAATCAGGTGCCTTTTTTGCTTATCCCTGCGAACTCTTAAGAAAGGTCAACTTAAATCCTAGCCAGATTTGTAATTTAACACTTCACATGTTCAGTTTGGAAAATAATAAAAAAACCTGCATGTTTTTGAACATCTCCAACATTTTTATTTATTTATAACTTCTTTTTTTCTGTTTGAGAGTATTTCTCAGAGCAGTTCACAGTCAGATCTGTGGTACCCTCTAGTAGCACCCTTGCCAGCACAACTCGGTCTGGAGAAGGATGTCTCTGTAGGGTTAGATTGGGTCGTCCAGATCTGCCAGCCTTCAGATAAACCTGTAACAAGAGTACAGTTTCGACCCCTCTCCACATACAGGGTGAGTTAGGTAACTGGAAAACAGGGAACCTGTCAGTATTCAAAGCCCAGACTCCAGGAGTCATGCCAATGTGCTGCCATTGCTATTTCACATTAAAAAAATAAATAAATAAAAGGAGATAAAAAAGACACATTTTTGGACTTTGTGGTAGCAGAGAAAAAAAGAAAATGGATAATTAGATCTCTTATCACTTGTGAGTGAACCCCGAAGTATCCTTTCTGGAAACAAAAAAAGACTAATTTAGCCCATCTAATTTTCTGGGGGGATGGAGAAGTGACCAGCTGAGAAATGCTTGCTTTTATGGCCAGTTCTACTGCAGTGAGAGGTCAAGAGAGTGAAAGGAGGTGGAGGGACGACTTTGCAGGGGCTGCCCCATTCCGCTGCACAGCCAGCATGGGGACCACACCTCAGAAGTGTGACCTGGCTCAGTGGAGCTCTCAAGGAGGTATGAAGACCCTGTTTAGTTGATAAGGCTCACACACTTTGCCAGGCAAAGGACTCAGTGTACGTATCTGAACAGAGCACTAGACGTACTTACTTCTTTTTCACTGTCAGCCTACCTAGCTGCAAGGAATGTAGTCCTCCCTCTTTCTTTTTATCAGCACACTATTACTCTGTAGAGTTGTAACTGTCTTGGATTTGCTTCGTAATCCTGACACAAACCCACCAGATCTGTGGAGTGAATTATTACTCTTAACTGGGATGCTCTGCTTGGCTCTCCTTCCACAAGCTGATTCCTGTTATGGGAACAAGAACATGTCTGGGGGAAAAAAAGCTACAGTTGTCTCCGTAGTGATGCCTATCCATGTTGGCAGTGTCCTTCACCATGTTATTCCAATCCACCTCAACCAGTCATTTCAGGGCTGAGATAGCTCGAAAACAGCCACAGTGGAATCTTCAAAATTCATCAGCATAAATGAATGTGTAGGTAGTTATGGGACAGAGATGGAGGGATAGCCAGAACCTAGCTCTCTGCTAGGAGCCAGCAGTTAGGTCTATAGCATTTGCTGAGCATCCAGCCAAGCCTTGTCTATCACTGAGCCCTTGGTGATCCATGTTGTAGCTGGTGTCTTGGCACGGCCAAAGAGGGGCTCTGCAAGGCAGTTGTGTGGGGTGGAGATGGGTCACACACACCTTACACCCACAGCAGCACCAATACAGACCTGCTGGCAGGTGTTTGGCCCCTGTTGTGCAGTACTTTTCTGAACACTGAGGCTCTTATAACGAAGGCAATAAGATTTTTAAGACAGATCTGCTGTGAAGAGCTCCACTGAATCTCAGCATTACATCTTTGTAGGTTAAGTGCACTGCAAATAGACTATCCAGTCACCTAAGACACACACAGACATCTGATGGCTTGCAGTGGGGAGGAAGCTGGAGAAATTACCTGCATGCCAAGGAGCTGAGTCGTTCTGGGCGTGAGTTTACTTATCAGGGGGAGCTGGTACGTGGTGGAACATTGTTTAAATGTAGAATCTCATCTGTGTCAATGAAGCAGGAGAATGTAAGTTATGGGGAGTAGAGGGAGGGGAGGGAGACTGGCATCTGAGAAGGGAAGGCAGAGGGCTGAAAGGCAGATTTCACTTTGAATTCAGACCAGACCCCCGACAGAAGAAGGCTGAATTTAAGGCAGGAACACTGGGGCTGGGGGAAAGGAAGGAGCTCAGCACTGTGGAAAGAGGAACAGATTAAAAATGTAGCTATGCTCTTGTTAGAATTGGCCCATGTTAGTATTGGAGCCCAGGAGCTCCAGATGCAGTTCTCTGAGCAAGCACAGGTCAGTCCTAACCTTTCTCCCAACCTAACCCTGTGCGGACGCACCGTCAGAATCTGCTTTAGGGTACAAGAAAAATCAGGAGCGAAGACTGAGTTGCACCAATGTGAGAATCTGATCCTGCAAAAACTACAAACAGGATGGGCTGCAGCAACACTCCTTCCTCTGCTCTTCCAGCTCAATTTTCTAGGCAGCGTATGGTTGATATACATTGGGTTTTAATCCTGAAGTGTGAGTTAAATGGTAGCTGATGAATGAGACATCTTGTCCTGCAGCAGTGATGAAGAGGTTACTCTTCCTCTTGCCCCCTACTGAGCAATACCAGCTCTGGCTGGCCTGTTGGTAGGGCTGTCTATAAACACAGCTCTGCTAACTCCCTGACATCTGTGGGAAAGTTTAGTATTTACTGAGCATGTAGCCTTGAGTAATATGTTGAGAAAAACAGCTTTAGCTCCAAAACAAACAGCTGATATCATCATCAGGTATTCCTTAACTCTCTGCTAATGCTGATGATACTGAACAGAAAAGCTACCCTTTAAAGTCAAAGTCTCTGGTTGAAAGTGCTCCAGGAAAAGGTCACAGAGGCAAGCAGCTTTCTCCGTTGCCACAGAACTGTGTAGAATATTTATATGGAAATAACTGAGGTACACAGTGCTTTCTTTGCCTCAGTATTTACTGGCAAGTTCTTCTCTCAGACTTCCCAGATCTACCTGCCTTGTAGCAGGGAAAGAGAGACACTACTCAGAGTAGAGGAGGATTAAGTTAGGTACTATGGTGGTAAGCTAGGCATGTGCAAGTTCATGGGATAGGAGAGAACTTGTTCAAGGGGGATGAGGGAGTGGGCCAGTGTCATCGTGAGGTTTTTTGAATGACTGCGGCAGCTCCAGGAGTTTCCTGATAGAAGGCAGCACATGTCACACTCAGCTTCAAAGGGGCAAGTAAAAGGGTCCAAGGAAGTTAAATCTGGTCAACATTTCTTCAGTCCTTGGGAAAAATAATGGAGAGAGTCCCCCTGCAAGCCATTTTCAGACACACAAAGGACCAGGAGGTGACTGCGAACATTCTTCATGATTTACCGAGAACATGCTTTCTTTGGACAATTTCTTTGACCTCTGTGATGAGCTGACTGGCTCTACAGAGAGGCAAGAGCAGCTGATGTCCTTTCCCTCTGCTTAAGCAAGACTTTTGACATGGTCTCACACACTGTCTTTATTTACAAAACGGAAAGCCATGGATGGATGGGTAGACTATGAAGCTCACGCAGAAGGTGGAGATGGACTTTGCTCAGAGAAGTTCCTCAAAGGCAAACAGTGAAATGGCAAGATATGAGTAAAAAGTTGTAGAAAAGGAAATTATGGCTGGATCTAAGGTGTACTTCTTCGCCATGTGCATGACTGACTATTGGGACAGCTGCAGAATCTCCTTCTTAGAGATGTTCAAAGTTTGACTAAATGAGATCTTGTACAACTGAATCTAATGCTGAAGTTAACGCTGTTTTCAGCAGAAAGTTGGACCACAGACCTTCAGAGCTTCTTTCCAGGCTATGATTAAATGATGGTCTGTGGATATGCTTCAGTGTACTCTCATCAACTACTGTCAGAGCCCAGTGCTCTTTCTGCTCCCTACCACAGGTAAAGAAATGGTTAAAAAAGCTGTGTGAAGAATGGCATGATAAAGGGGGGAATCGAAGGATTTTATTTCATTGTTCCTGAAGTCTGTGAATTCCAGCAGCCTCCAAAGGCAACTTATGCTGTAGTGTGCTAGTGAACATAATGTACATAAGTTCAAGTACTTGCAAGAGAGAAAAAGTTCAGAGCCCGCTAGCGAAATTTCATGTCCAAATGGGGTTTAACTTAGTCAAAAGGGGGAAGCTTTCAAAAAGAAAACAGGAAAAGGTACAAATACCCATTGATGGCACAGCAAATACTTTGAAGGCAACAAAATGGAGAATCAGGGGATAAACATACACCATGTATTACAAAGCTTTTGAAAATGATTAGGTCTAGATAAATAAGTGATTAGTAAAAGACTAAAAGTGATTGAAGCAAAAAGACATTCCTTAGAAATATTTAAATGAGGAACAGAAAATAACTTAATGGCTGGAAGTTTAGCATAAAACATCAATTAAGTGTGCCAAAAAGATTTTGAGAACCATTTTACTAAAGGAGCGAAACATGAATAAAACTTTCCTCGAATGTGTTGTTGCAAGAATCTGCCAGGGACTCTATGGGACTTAAATATAACTGTAGTAAAAGAGATGTGCAAGGAAGATATGGCCAGTATGTACAGCAGAAAAGCTTAACGAATTCTTCCAACCATGTTAACTATTGAGTAGTTTAAAATGGTTCCTACATCAGCATTTATCTTGGGGAGGAAGAGGAAGCAGGTCAACCAAAGGAATTATAAAATAAACCTAACAGAAGGCTTAGTAAAATAACTTAAAAAAAATCAAAGAAAAGAAAGGAAAGAGGATTCAAGAGATCTAGGCTAATGGAGGTACAAACTACTGTATTATTTATTAATTGTGGTATGCAACTTGTCATTTCAATCAGGCTTAGCTGCAGGGGAATACACAATAGCAATTGTGTTGTGAATTTTTGAGAAGGGCACCATATAGGGTCTGGGAAACTGTGGTTCAGTAATGCTGACATCTTTATTAAAGTCACTGGTAGGGTCTACAAGGAGGAACAGCATCCATAGTCTCAGGACTAAAGGCAACGTACTGAGGAAGAGGTGACACTGCTTGTAGAGAAATTATTCCCCACAAATCAAACTGTTTTGAAGGACTTTGTGAACATGTGGTAGACTGATCCAGCTGATGTAGTTGAAATAGAAGAGTTCTCAGCAAGGTCTTTTAACAAAGGATTAAAAAAAAATGAAATTGTTATGGGCTGGATTACTCTTGTGGATTATTCATTAATTAAAAGGTAAGAAACAAAAAAATTGCTTGATTTTGATAATGGAAAGCATTGCCAGGAGAATCCTGCAGGGTTTTCCACTGGGAGCTGTGTTCCTGAACAGACTTGTAAATGATTTGGAAAGGATTGACAATAAAGGAGTGATAAAATTTGCTGATGACAGAATTATTCATGGTAATTGAAACTAATATTCCCATCAGGAGTTGTAGGAGTGTCTCAAACGCTTGAGACATCAGGGGAAAAAAAAAAAAAAAAAAAAAAAGACAGGTGCAACTGGGTGTTAGCAAATGCAAAATAATGCACGTGGGAAATGCAAGCCTAAACATTTATACACAGTGATGGTCTCTAGAGTAGCTATTTCCACTCAGAAAAGATATCTTAGCATCAGAGCTCAGGGGAACTGAATTACTGGAAGGGAATAATGAGCAAAACAGAAAGCAATGGGATGGAGCTGCTTGAATCTGCAGTGTATCCCTGTCTTTTGTGTGGCATCATTCTAGTTTCTTTTCTAAAACCCTATTTTAGAACTATGAACAGTGGATGAAGAACAGGGAAGGAGAGTAGGAAATAGTTACTCACTGTTATTCATAACACAGGAACTAAGAAGCATCAAGGAAAATGACCAGGAGTCAGAGTGAAAGACAAATGAAAGGAAATACTTCATCACACATGCCCACATTAATGCAATTCCTTCTCTCTGAGTCACGAGGGTGGGATTCATCTGACCTAGCTGTAAGAGTGGATTCACCCCACTTGAACTGGGCATCTTTTGCGCTGGATGTTACTTCTTGGATGGGGGCTGAGGCTCCAGTTACAGCCAACGGATGGTCAGGAGGGGTAGGCATGTGATTCACCTCATGCACTACAGACATCTGTATTAGCACAGGATGATACCTCCTTGTCCACTGTATTGGCCAGCTCCCTAGTGTTTACACAGAAACATGGAATGATTTGGGTTTGAAAGGATCTTCAAAGATCATCTAGTTCAACCCTACTGCCATGGGCAAGAGCATCTTTCACTTGATCAGATTGCTTAAAGCCCCGTCCAACCTGACCCTGGATGTTTCCAGGGATAGGGCATCTACAACTTTTCTGGGCAATCTGTTCCAGTGCCTCACCACCTTAGTTATAAAAGATGATTTCCTTATATTCAATCTAAATCTAGCCCTTTTCAATTTAAAACTGTTGTCCCTTGTCCTGTCACTACAGGCCTTGGTAAAAAGTATTTTCCCATCTTTTTTATAAGCCCCTTTAAATACTGGAAGGCCACTGTAAGGTCCCCCCAGAGCCTTCTCTTCTCCAGGCTGAACAGCCCCAAATCTCCCAGCCCGTCTTCCTAGGAGAGGTGCTCCAGCCCCCGATCATCTCCGTGGGCTCCTCTGGACTCGCTCCAACAGGCCCGTGCCCTCCTTGTGCTGAGGACCCCAGAGCAGGGGCAGCGCTGCAGGGGGGTCTCAGCAGAGCGGAGCAGAGGGGCAGAATCCCCTCCCTGGCCCTGCTGGCCACGCTGCTCTTGGTGCAGCCCGGGGCTCAGTTGGCTTGCTGGGCTGCGAGTGCACGTTGCCATATCATGTCCCGTTTTTCTTCCACTAATATCCCCAAAGTCCTTCTTTGCAGAGGACAGAAGGATGCCAGTGTGGCTAGTTCAGTTGTAGACTAGTGGACATCAGCCTCTAGACAGCTGAACTCCAGGCACAGCCGCTGAGTGGGTTTGCCTCAAATGGAGCTCAAACACTTAGGATAGGTGCTCCAAGAGGAGGATAAAAGGCAGGCAGAAGTCCCATTCCTTGGTGACTGCCTTGACAGGTGTGTCCAACACCAGCAAGCTGCTAGGAAAAAAACTCAAAGCTTAAAAATGCTGCTGGTTTGGTGGTGTTTTGTTTGTTTCTTTCTTTTTTGTTTTGTTGTTCGTTTGTTTGTTTGTTTGCTTGTTTTTAAACCAGTCAACCTTAAAGGGCAACATGCTCCACTCTGGCTTACAGGCAGATAAGAGCCACGTTCTGAGCCTGGCTGGATAAAGAGGAAGATAAGGTTTTTTTCATGGATGTCTGGGAAAAGGATAAATTATCTCCTTTATGGTGTCTTTGTTGCTCCTTGCCAAATTCAGGGCTGTATTTCTTGCAGAGCAAACACATACTTCCACCAGAACGAAGTGCTATACGTCATGGTGGGCCATTGCTCTTCTGGCTAGACTGCACACTCTGTACTCACAGCAAACTTCAAGAGAAAATAGATGGAGATGGGAAACACAGAAAAAGAGGGTCAGGGGTTTTCTGCTGCTTTTGATATTGGTAGTAGAAGGGGAGGTGAATAATTATGTTCATAGAACAGAAGTGTCAATAAGATAGGGAAACCTGGTCCTCGTGCAAACAGGTGTCCTTCCTAAAAATCACATCTGCCTATTTTTGTCATGTGCCAGTCCTTCCCTTCCTCCAGCTCTCGATTCTGTCAGCCAGAGCAGGCAAGAGAACAATGCAGCCTGCTGCCAGGAAAGCTGGGTTCATCTCCTACCTCTACCGGCGATCTACCATCTGTACCTGCGTGTCTCACTGTCTTCTTTTTAATCCTTCTTCTGTCTTCCCAAACATGAACAATATTTTTTCCAAGTCTTTAAAGCTTTCTGGGAGCAAGCTTTGCTTTCATTATACTTTCTTGTACAGTGAAAACATACTCTGTCCACTACACACCCCAGGCTTACGAATAGTATTAGCTAGACAAGAGATGCACAATGAAGTAGCAAAGCCCAGCTCAGATGGCTCCCAGAGCTTCCCTCCTCAGACTCGCTCAGCCTGAAACCCAAATCTTCTTTTTCCACAGCTTCTCTTTCACTTCCCATGTATCTGGGCTATGCCGAGGATCATTAGTTTTGGTAAGTCAGAGCTCAGCAGCCTCTTATCAAAGCAGCAGTGACAGGAGGCATGCTAGCCTTGTGCTCCTCACTGCCTCAATTTCTGCCATGCCCACGCGCCCACAGTGCTGAGAGACTGTTGATCAAGGTCAGCAGTTACGGTTTTGCGTGTGCAGCTGTGTTGGTGTTGGTTGTACCTCAGGTAACCAAGCCCTCAGCAGCCTGTTGAGATGCCTTAACCCAGACCTCCTCTGTGCATATTAACCCAGGCAGTGCAGGCAGCAGTTAAAACCGAGAGTGCCTTTATGCCTAGTGCTGTATGTCCTGCCGATCAGGTGCGAGTAGTGCACATGACTGCGCATCTCAGGTGAGCCTTCTCACTCAAAGGAGGTCTCCAGATGTCTTAGGCTGACAGGTATGCATGGGGTCTAAAGCGACTGAAGGAGCATGGCTTAGAAGTCTACAACTGATATAACCTCAGACTAAGCTGAGGTCCTGGTAACTGCTTGTGCCAGTGATCTGAGCCAGTCCTACCATAGGTGTAGTACAGGCTGATGCACTTTGGCAATTCATACGTGTCAAGACCACAAATAGGAGTAGTTAGTTACAGATCAGATGATGGGTTAATGAAAAAGATTTTACTAATTTATAACATCAGAGCTTGTAATAGTGACTCCACCCTTCCTAGGTTTGTTTTCTTGGGTTTTTTTTTGTTTGTTTGTTTTTTTGGTTTTTTGGGAGGAGGGAAGGGGGGGGGGGGGGAGGAAATGGTTTCTTCCAAGAATAAAGAATTCTTGAATTCTTTATTACAAGTCCTCCCAGTAGCCCTGGGAAGGATGTGTCCTTATTAAAGCAGATGATGATTCACCCTAGTGAACGCTCTTTGTCCTCTGTTTAGATCTTTCTTAGCCTTGAGGGTGCTTTTAACCAGCTCCTGACAAGGCATCAGCTGAGAGTGACAGCGATTTACACCAGTGTGCTGGTGGCTTGACCTCCCCATCCTATCTGCTGAACAAGCACCAACTTTTTAAAAAGTGGAAAATATTTAAAACTGAAAAAATACTCTGCCTTGTTGTCCCTGACAGGTATCTCCAAGGGTTGCAGTACAAGAAACTTGCAAGTTCTTTTTAGGAGGCAAATAAGCTTTTAGTCTTGGCAGGACAAAGGTAAGGGGTTTGCTTTTGCTAACCCCACTTCTCCATCTGATCTGGTCATCTCTGCTCCCTTAATATTTAAAGGAGAGGAACAGACACTTTTAGGGATCAGCCCACCCACGCAGGTTTTTCTGTCTGTTATAGTATGAGGTAAATTGCATTCTGGAGTTGCCCTTTTTGCTGTGCGCAGGGAGCCTAGATGATTGCCTTATTGGCCAGGTAAAATCCCATTTTAGGTTATAAACAGTTTTAGGGACAGTATTGGGAGAAGCAGATCTGTGAGGTGCAAGACAATTTGCTCTTGGCTCCAGCTTCAGTAGGAGTCAGCTTGCAGGACCACACACTAAAGGTTGAGAGGAACCTCATGGAGCCTTTCGGTCGCTTGTGGCACGATTAACTCCAGAGGTTGCTTAGGAAATAGAAACAGTGCCAATGGGATGAGCTTCCTGAAAAAGGAACATCTTGAATTAGTGTATTAAGTACAAAGGCAGCAAAGGCTGGCATACACGGTCACCACTGGTTTTGAAGGTGATCTTGATGTTTACCGATGGCCAGCAGGAGAAACACACCACTAGGGGCTAATAACTTCAGAAGAAAGGACAACGTATCACCTACTAAGAATACAAAGTGGAGGTCCACTGGCATGTTTTATTCAGCACTTTCTGAGGCATATTCTTACTGTAGCAAATGGGAACTAAAAGCCTGATGTCCCTGGGAAGAGTTTGGGAGATTTCTATGAACTTTCTCCCTGAACTTCCCCAGAAACTACTGGCTGGTTAACCTAGCACAGATGCTTTTCAAGAATAGATGCCGACAGCTTCGCCTACACTTGCAAGAACAGACTTTGTCTACACAGCCATGGAAACAGGCTTAAACATGTGAACCCCCAAGGTCTCTCCATCTGCAACAGCTATTGTTGGCCTGGTGACAGTTCAGATTCAAATGTTCTCTTAGGAACAGCGTGGAGGAGTGGAGGTCACTCAGCTCGGTCCAGGTCTGGCCCCACAGAGTACACACCCCCTGAGCAGAATGGTGGGCTCATTACAGCAAGTGGTAGGATCTCTGCTGAGCTCTTTTACACTGCCGTGAGCCACACAGAGGTATTTAAAAGGGTACCCATCCAATGCAGAAGTAATCTTACCTGCCAGCTAAACTGCTTTGCAGGGGTACCATCCTCCAGGAGGAGAAAAATGTGGCACCCTGACCATGACACCTGGGTCAGCACCGTGTTTGAGCAGAGGCAGAAGAAGCTGAGGTAATTAGGTAGTGTTTGCTGCCCAGACAGCTGCCTTCTTGCCCCAGGAAAAGATGCCAAGACAGGTTTAAGTATCTGTGCATTAGCATACATGCGTTCAGCTTGCATGTGTATGTGTGTGTGTATATACCACTCAGAATGACCCTAAGATTTTCTACAACGTAGGAGCTGCTGAGCTAAGCCCTGTCAGTTGTCCCAGACCCTGAAATATCCATGCAGATATGGATATCAATGGAAATAGCCAAGTGGTGGAGCCAGACTTCTGCTTGAAATGGGTTTTTGCCACAAGGACTTGAGGGTGGAAAAGGCTTTAAGTATTGAATGTGCCATGCTCATGATAAAAGCTCTGTCTTCAGAAGGGGTCACTTTCTTAGAGTCTGACTCTATTTCCTCTGGGTATTTGTTCTTTAACCAGTTCGCTTGATCAGAGACACTCTGCCTGGGAGCTCTCAGGCATCTCCTGATCTCCTTTGTTCCACCGGAGGAGGAGCTGTGATCGTTAAGATGGAGTTTGGTCTTCATGTGTCAGTGATGGAATCTGTTGTTTCCTTTGAAAATGATGACTCTGCCTTTCAGCTGGCATTGGAAATGGACTGAACCTGACTTCAAAAGACTGAGAGGATATCTTATCAAATGTCTTCAAAAGTTGTGAAAGGAAGACTGGGAAATGCCAGCCCGTTTCCTCTGTTTTTGTAGTAACTTGTTTATGGTTTTCAAGTTCTACTCTGGAAAACCAGTTGGCTTGAATTAATATGCAGCACATTTGGTTTTTGCCGTTCATGTGTATGTGCACTTATTTGATTCCCAGAGGTTGCCTCAGACTTGTTTTCTCAGAAAGGTTTGTATTGTTTATTTTGCTATTTTTCTGCATTAGTGTGCTTGTCTGATGCAAGTTCTCATTTCTTGCTTTGTTACAAATAAATGCCTAATTTAAAAAGAAAAATAATCAGCAAACCCACCCTTTGTATTTCCTATTTTGAAGAAAAGCAACTGACACAGAACTGAAGAGAAAACTGAGAATGGTTGTGGTGTTTACCTGGAGGGATGATGGAAGAAGGGAGCTGTGTATCTCGACTCACACCTATGTTGTGTCGCAATGGAAAGGTTGCAGGAAAATTGCCCCCCTCCACCCCCTTACATTGTGCCAGCCTTCAGTTCAAACTGGCTGGCTTGTTGTAATTGCGGAGAGGGGAGGATGAGGCTGGTAGAGAACGAGACTGCGCATCCTTCTTGCTTGAATCTTCACTTCAGAGTGGCAGTGGAGATGTCTCTAATTTGGTGGCTCCAACCCCTTGCGTGGTGCTATGATTCTTTTCTGCAGGGTGTCACCAAGGGTGGGCTAAGGATGGGCAGGATGACAGCACACAGTTCTTGCAAACTCTTGGGGAAGAGGTTTTGTCACTTACATGTCCCTTCTGACCCAAGGACTAGCTGCATCTGGGGGAGGTCTGAGGGGTGGTGGTGGGCAGATCTTCTACTGAACTAGATAAAGAGGAGAGACATAGGAAAAGAGAAATGCAGCTGGTTGGCGCAGGTACGTGGCCCTTCAGCACCTCATGGCAGAGAAGCAGGCCTTGAAGAATGCAGATGTTGGAGATGGGGCTCATGCTCTAGAAGACATTGGTGGGACACCAACATTCTCATGCTCTAGAAGACATTGGTGGGACACCAACATTTGGTGTGAGGCTTTGCATGGCCAGATCTGCCAACCAGGTCAGTCTGTCTAGACACTGGAAAAGCCTAATAATAAATGAGACACCAAACTAGACAAACAGGAATAATGAAGGAATAAAGAAAGAGGAGAACAGGGAGTAAAGAGAGAGGTGTTAGAAATACCTCTGACAAAAAAAATGACTTTTCAGCATCTATAAGTGCTCGAGGTCTCCCACTTCCTGAGGAGGTGTAGAAGGCTACTTTCTTCTCTTATCACTGCCTTCCTCACCCTATTGCTAGTTCCCAAATGGATTACTTTTCTAGCTTTTCAGCATTTATCCTAATTCAGATTACTATGTATGGAGACTTAACCAATCACAGCTGACCTAGAAGGGCTACTGCCTCAGCCTCTACCTTAGCTTTCTGGGCCAGCCAGCCCTGCGAATGGCACTGTAGTGGCATCAGGCCTTCAGAGTGGTGCGACAAAGTGACATAGAAAGGACTGTTTCCCACTCCTTGTCACCAGCCTCACTCCACAGTCTTTCCTAATAATTTCTTCATCCAGGATCGAGTGTCTCTTTGAAGCTGTTATGGTGGGCTACTCTTCTTCAGATTTTGTGCTATCCCCCATTTCAGGGATGGAAGAGAGGACTCAACCACAGAACCAAGTCTCAGAACCCCCACGTGGAAGTCCTCAGTCCAGTTTGATGAGCCAAACAGGCTGAGGAGATGGAGAAGAGAATCCTCCAAGAACATGGCTGAGTTCTATTGTTGGACTGGACAAGTGGGCTGTCCTTGCCCCTCAAAAGGGCATATGAACCATCCTCGTGAAGCCACACACCACAAGACAGCACTGCTTCACCTGGTGGACACTGCACACACACTCAGATCAACTCTTTCCTCCTCATGACCCAGCAGGGCTTAATCACACTTGGTAGAAGTATTTGCACTGGTCTGAATTGCGTGCTGTATGCACAACAGTGTTTCTTCTCTTGGTGAGGCAAGAAAAGAAGAAAATATCTCCAAAATAAGGTGTTCCACCTAACACATGGTTCATCCTCTGTGTCAGAGGGCAGTTCTGGGTCTGTGGTCACCTGCCATGTCCTGTGAGGACTGAGTTCTCTAGGAGTATGGCTGGGATAGACTTTGAGGCTGATGTTTCCAGAACACCAAATTACCACACATGTTTCCACTAGCTGTTGGGACATTAAGGCTTGTGAGGATATTTATAGTATCCTACTTCACAGGCTGTGTTTGTGCTGGCCTGTTAAACTGCAGGTCATGGGCCAAGGGTGGGAAATCAAACAGTTGGGTAGTGCCTTAGCCTGCCTGCTGGCCACCAGACAGGCTTGGGGAATGTTTGGGTTTGTTGTAGCTATGGTGGTGTGGTTGATACCACATATACACACATGCTTATACATATATGCATACTCACATCAGTATGTGTATTTCCTGGGGCAGTTTGGGTTGGAAGGGACCTTTACAGGCCATCTGGTCCAACACCCCTGCAATGAGCAGGGACACCTTCCACTAGACCAGGCTCCTCACAGCCCTGCCCAACCTGACCTTGAATGTTTCCAGGGATGGGGCACCTACCACCTCTCTGGTCAACCTGTGCCAGTGCCTCACCACTCACATTATAAAAAAGTTTCTTCCTTATGTGTGGTCTGAATCTACCCTCATTTAGTTTAAAGCCATTCTCCCTTGTCCTATTGCAACAGGCCCTACTAAAAAGTCTGTCACCATCTTTGCATACAAACACTTCACCACCACCACAGCTTTCCAATTTTTAAAATTTTTATTTCTAAAATTTTATTATTACACACACACCCACCTCCCCAACCCCCCAAAAATTGTCTCCCTAAACCTTTCTATTAGACAGTTCAGCATTTTTGGTGAAAAACATCCTTTTTTTCTTTTTTTTTTTTTACTTCTGGGGCTTTTGAAAAACAAATAGACAAAAACATACTGAAAACCCGCTATAACAAAACACTTTCAGCAAGAAAACAAACAAACAAAAATTTGATCACTCAAAAAAGCACCCACACATATTTCATTAATATATCACTTAAAACACTGGTTTATTTTTGACAACATTTTAGGAAGAAATAAAAATCAACTCCCTGACTAGTGCTGTCCCAAGCTCAAAGTACAAGAGGTTGGAAGCCCACAGGAGACCTTCAGAGATAAAGGTCACCCAGACCCCCCATGAAGGGAATCAGATTTCAAGTAGGTGTAAGATTTATGGTGCTCGGCATTCTTTCAAGGTTTTAGTAAATGTCTTTCTCAGTCTGTGACATAGCTTACACTGTTCTCTGCAGACTACCCATGTTTTTATACCACACATTCCTGTGCAACTTCCAAACTCCAAACTTAAATTGCATTTTTTTGAGATTGGTAATGAAGGAACCGTTTAATTTTCTTGGAAAAAAACCTCTGCAGAGGATGAGCACAGCATCTGCTTATGGACAGCCTGGGAGCTGTGAACCTGCACCAACTTGTACCTGCTAACCCTGTGGGAATGCATGTGTAAGGGATGGTTTATTTGCTTTCCTTGCAGTTATTTCAGGGATAACTTTCTGATCTCCAACAGAGAGGCAGTGGCCTCCTGGTAGCTCAGAAAGGGCAGTGCTGCTTTGATGTATCACTGCTTTCACACAGCAGTCTTCTGGCATGGTGAAGTGTGGCAGAAGTGCAAGTTCAGTAAGGCAAGTTGCATGGAGGAAAATAGGGGTGGGTGTAGATCCTGGGACCCTAATGAGGCACAAGGTTCATGAGGAACAAAGAAGTTCAGGATAGGGACTGAGAGAAGGAATTACCAGCTGCATCTTTCTAAAGCCCTCCAGAGAGGGTACCCTGCCTAACTCACAGCCAGGTGTGTTTTAGCTATCGCTGAGCTGTTTAAGTGGACTCAAAGCTATATTTAATCACCTAAGCATATTAGCCCACAGCCAGACAGAAAGCACCCTAGAAGGTGCTTACACTGGGAAAAAAGCTCCTGCAGGGCATGCAGGCATCTTCACAAGGTAGTTTGTAGCATCTTCTGACCCATGTCCTTTCTGCAGTGCATCAAATGAACCAGGCTGCAACTAGTCTTCCAGAGTTTCTTGTTGAGGTCTTGGTTGCTTTTTTCCTTCACCTTTTTATTTAGAACTTTCTCCTCCAAGGCCTCAGCAAATAACAGGATCTGCTTGTCAACCTCAGCCTTGGAAAGGGAGCAAACCAGGCTGGGAGATCTCAGTGGCAACAGGGCAGTTTCTGTTCCCTTGCCCTGCCAGAACTCCATCCAGAGCACCATTTTGCAGCCTACCAGCCCCTTGGAAATGTTCAGGAGCATCCAGGCTTTAAACAAAAACTTTTTTTCAGATTTTCCCCCTCTTCCTGTAGCTTTTCCCCTTCTTAGAGATGTCTGCTTAGCTTTGGTAGGGCTGTCTATAAGAGGAAAGCCAATGAAAGAGTGCAAGCAGACCCCAAGGGAGGAGTCCAAGCAGGGCAAGCACGTGTATATCCCTCTCCAGATATTCTCCAGTTTCCAGTTATTTTCAGTGGTTTATATAGCGAGTAGGCCCCAGGGGATCTCTCTTTTCAATACTGGTCTTCTAAGGTACGAGACGAGATGTCTGAAGTGGAGACACGACCTCTTAAACATTCATATTTAATAACAGTTATTTTTTAATTCCATTAAAGCATGCTGGAAGGTGAATTCTCTTTACCAGATTGGGGGGGGGCGGGGGGGATGGGGTGTGTGTGAAGAGTTTTAATTGAGGCAGAGTCCAGGAGGATGACTGTTAGGCAGAGATCTGAGCTGTGTTGACATATATATGTTACAGCTTCATCTTTAACCTCTGTCCTCATGGAGCCAGCTGGGAGATGAGCCTGGAATTAACCTTTCCCCACTGCAGGACACCCACAGCTATCTGCTTACTGGAAAGTTTTCTCTTTTTTTCTTTTTTTTCTTTTTTTTTTTTTTTTTAATTATAGTGATTTCATGCAGCTGTTGACATCTTCCTGCTCCTCCTGTTAACACAAGATTTGTAAGGAGGGTCTCTTTTCAGGAAGGCAGCTGTTTTTTCTCATTACTTCACTTAATTAAGATGTGAGCTTCTATTACAAAAGACGTCAGAAGTCATATGGGGCTCCATGTTGAGGAGTCATCTGAATTAGAGGTCTGTAAGGAAAAGAAGTGATGCTTAGATCCTGCTCAGCAGTCAGGGTTTGTATGGTGCAGCCAGTTAACATCTCTTGGAGCTGGTAGCAGCTTATTACGCACAGAGAGATGTGTTATGTGACAGTTTGTCTCCATTCACAGAGGTGGCTGCAACGTTGGCTATGGCATTTTCCATCCCTGGAGGTAAGTACCCAGACAAAAGCTGGATCTAACCATCCCTGTAGACAAGTGGTTGATAGCTGACCGTGAAACTGGAGCAATGGACAATAAAACCAGACATATAAAGCTAAGAAATGAGACTCTTCCTCCCTGTTAAAATCATGTGAACTCTTCCTATTGTCTTCTGCATTACTGCCTGTGATACTGTAGCAATTCAGAGTTTGCTGGACCCTTAGGAACCCATTTGTAAGAGAACAGTGACAGCAGCAATGAGGAAAGCCACCCTGTCAGGGCTGTATCTATCTCTTTTCGCAACCAGCTGAAAAATGCAAGCATAGGGCTGCTGCAGAGACAGTGTCTGGACTATGTTTTAAACTCAAAATATAACCTGAGCTCAAGGAAAAATTCCCCTTGTGTTGCTTACTGGGGCAGGCAGAAGCACAGCTTGCTCCATGCCACCAGAGATTCACAGGTCAGAAGCTTTAGTTGGTGTATCACACAAGCTGAGAAGGGGAGCATGGAGGTAGCAATCCCATGGGTGATCACATTCTGATTGTTAGTGTTTATTGTTCATCCTCAGCCATTGGGACTGTTGTATGAGGTTCTTGGGTTTTGTTTGAGAAGAACTGAGAATTTCTAGGGAAAAAAAATTTGCCATGAATGTAATAGATTCTAAAACCCAGTGAAGTAAAATTTTTACTTATTTTAGATGCTGACTGTTCTGAGCAGAAAACACTGGTGAATTTTCAACATTCAGTGGTTTCAGAACCACCCAGAACTTTTCCCTGTTGTCTCCTAAACATGCTGAGAAGACACATGGAGGATATTGTGGGAAAACAGAAAAAAACCCTGTCTTAGTTTCTGTATCCTGGGCTGCACCAAGAGCAGCGTGGCCAGCAGGGCCAGGGAGGGGATTCTGCCCCTCTGCTCCGCTCTGCTGAGACCCCCCTGCAGCGCTGCCTCTGCTCTGGGGTCCTCAGCACAAGGAGGGCACGGGCCTGCTGGAGCGAGTCCAGAGGAGCCCACGGAGATGATCGGGGGCTGGAGCACCTCTGCTGGGAAGCCGGGCTGAGGGAGTTGGGGCTGTTCAGCCTGGGCTACAG
Organism: Falco naumanni; assembly: GCF_017639655.2. NCBI lineage: Eukaryota > Metazoa > Chordata > Aves > Falconiformes > Falconidae > Falco > Falco naumanni. The sequence goes on along the minus strand of NC_054058.1, from coordinate 63,405,771 downwards.
GGGGACCTTATACAGGCCTTTCAGTGCTTAAAGGGGGCTTATAAAAAAGATGGGGACAGATTTTTTAGTAGGGCCTGTTGCATTAGGAGAAAGGGGAATGATTTTAAACTAAAAGAGGGTAGATTTAGATTAAATCCTAGGAAGAAATTATTCACTGTGAGGGCGGTGGGGCACTGGCACAGGTTGCCCAGAGCAGCTGTGGCTGCCCCATCCGTGTAAGTGTTCCAGGCCAGGCTGGACGGGGCTGGGAGCAGCCTGGTCTGGTGGAAGGTGTCCCTGCCTGTGGCAGGAAGGTGAGACGAGATGATCTTCAAGGTTGCTTCCAACTCAAACCATTCTATAATTCTTCGGCATGGCCCACGCCCCACCTTTCTTTTGGACATACTAGCATTCCTGGTACTCTTGTTCATCTGGGACTTCACTGTCCTTCAGGGAATTCAGTGCTGAGGTGCCCATTTACCCTGGAGTTGTGGTCCTCCACCAGCAAACTAGTCATGTGACACAGCCATGGCCCCGGTTCATATTTCTGTGTTCTTTCTTTCCCATGTGCATGTGGCCTTTGGAAACAGTCTTGTCAGCACATTTTACTGACTTGTAAAACACTTGTCAGCACAGTGCTTTTGAAAATAGTTCCCATCATGAAAAAAACAGCTTAGTTTTAGATAAATGGAGCCCTTTATTGCCATTGTGTGACGAAGCACTTGACTGCTTTTGGGAAGTGGTCAGTGGGAGCTGTGCTTTGAAGGTGAAAGCAGACCGTGGAGATCTGGATTTCCATGCAAGCAAAGTGCTACATCAAGCAGCTTTTCTCCATAAAGACCTGGGCAGGAAAGTGATAGCTTTCTGCAGCCAGCTCTGTATCTCTCAGTTTGCCAGTGTTCCATCTCTGTCAGTGGAAAAGTCTTTGCTGGGAAGGGAAGCACGTTTCCTTAGGGAACAATCTCAAGGGATGATTAGATAAGGGCTACAGGCGGGTGGGCAAGCTCAGGGTCATGGTTTGTGGAGATCCTTGGTGTGGATCCAGACTGCAAATACCCTGATGGCAGTCACTTAAATGACAGCATTCTCTGGGGAGCAACGTGATGTGTCAAGCTCAGGACCTCTGTCATGGGCTACTAGGTGCAAAGGTTTGGACTGCCAAGGCTTGCAGGTTGTCCCTGCAATAGCAGTTATTGGGGATTTTTCTTGTGGGCTGTTTTGCAGGACCAGATCAGCTCTGCAGGGGGCTATGGGTCCTTTGGGGCTGTTATACCCGACACATCAGGTGTGCAGAAGGACAGGAGCTGGATAACCATCTAGAAGACACTTTGACAGAGCAACAGAGGTTAGTTATTGCCTCTTCTTTATGCACATGAAGTTCATGGCCTCATTCCTCTCCAGATCCCCAGCCAAACATCTCCAACTGCCAAAATCAAAATCCAACTGTCAAAATCATACTGATAGTATGCAATGGAGATAATATCCAGTGGAGCTAGGGCAGGGCAGATACACTAGTTCCCTTCTGTGTGTGGCTTCTGGCACCTTTTATTTTCTATAAGGTTGATACAAGTATGGTTAACCACAACAGATGGTTTGGAAGATGGGATTATCCCTTTAACACAGGACTTGCTCAAGAGGAGATGACTGCAAACTCCTCCAGACCTCCCCTTTTAATGCAATTGGTTTTCAAAGCTCTCCTCCTCATCACACAGCCTGACAGGGTTAAACACCTCCAAGGAGGCTGGAGGGAGGAATGTTTTTAATCCCATTGATTTATTAAAATTTTCTAAAGATAGCCAGCTGGAACAGAAAAAAACTGCTGCCCTCTGCACTTCAGAAAGGTCCTCCCTGAGCCAGCTCTGCATGGAAAACATTGGCAATGACTTAGTGACCTCTGGGACATGGTGGTACCTGCCTGACAGTTGCTAGCCAAATCCATCCCTGGCCAGCTTTTCAGTTGGGCTACCTTCTACCAGCTCTTGCATCTCCCCCGGTGGTAGGGTTCATGAACAGAGATGTCATGGGGGCAGCAGAGGTAGGCACTGAGCTTGCTGAGAAAACTGTTCCCAAAAGAATTTCAAGCCTTGGCTTATATCAGCAAGAGGAAGGGGAAAAAAAAAAAAAAAAAAGGTCCTGGCAAAGTGAGACAGAGGGATTTTTATTTTTCCATGAAGGAGTTTATCTTCGATATTTATGCATGTGTGCGCACTCATGTACACGCTCCTTTGGGGTCTCTACATGAGTTCTGATGATTGGGAAGGCAAAAAAGATATTAATGAAGATTTTCCTGTCCTTCAAATGTCTGCTATGATCAGATCTTAGTCGTGCTTTGCTCTTCCCCTCCCAGCCGCACTCCCTGGACCACCAGCAGAGCTCTGGCCAGTGCAGTGCTGCAAGATGAGTGTTTGAAGCCAGGGGACGAGGCAAAAAAGGCATCCGGATTTCTGCCCCACACCTCTCCTGCCTGTAACAAGTGTTTGCAACAAGGCAGAGTTCAGAGATATCTGCACTCCAGGCCAAACCAGGGCTCTGCAGGACGTGACAGCTTTGATTTGTGCCTGTCCAGGGCCCACCAGAGACAAAAGGCAGCGTCAAGAGAGGCTGAATGAGCATGGCAGGCAGACCCAGCAGTGCTCTTATCAGCTGGAGGAGGCAGAACAGATCCGAGGAGTAGAGCAGACCAGGTACCAGGAACCAGATCGTAAGGTTACATTCCTCACATACGTGGGATTTCCTGCGCTCCGTGCCACCCCCCTACCGCCACCTCCCCTTGCCCAAGTTTTCTTTTTAAAATGAAAATCTAAAATGTGCAATGAAAAAGAAGTCTTACTGAAAAAAGGTAATTAATTTCTTGCACTGTATTAATTTATAAAGTAATATAGTATAAAGAAACCCTTAGTCCAAGCTAAAGGGAGTGTATTGTTTAAACCCCAAGAGAAGCAATGTTTAATTTAATTTCACAGGTAGCTATATTCCAAAGTCTCTGAGGGAGGAAACTCTTCCAATACCACCACTCCAAGAATTTGACACAATATAATTTATATTGCCAGTATACTGAGAAACCTCAGTATGGTTACCCATGCATGCCCCCAGAGAAACTCTTGTGAACTTCCAATGTAACAACACAAAAGGTAGTGGGAAATACGGAAAAGAGTGGTGGAGTTTGCCAAAGTCTCAACACAAGACTGTGATGATCCAAGAGCAGGATTCCTTTTATCCCATGACCCTGTTCCCTTGGGATCACAGTGCCCTCCTGCCTGCCTTTATTTTTACAAGGGTTAGGAAACAGTGCCTACAGGAATGCTGTTTTAAAATATCTTTTCAGAGAGAGTAAGCCTACACAGAAAGCGAATACTTGCTCTTGGTGGCCTGGCAAATGGCACAGCCATGCCAAGACTGCACATCTCCTCAGTGCTAATGCTATCAAGAGACATTGCTCTGCAGGGTAAGAGAGGGGACCCCCAGGTACCATTCGCTCTCATTTCAGCTTCTCTGCATTCCAAACTTGATGGAGATTGCAGTGAATAGCAAAAGGTTTCAGTCTGCATGGACAGAAAGTACTGATAACCTCACAGGCAGCCTAAAACTATAATCCATCCTCCAGGGTTGTAACAGTTCAGTGCTTTCTGGCAGCAGTTTAATTCCATTAACCCCCCTGAGGTCTGATCTAGCCTTGTGCTGAATTGAGAAGAGCCTTTTTCCCATGTTATTCCCATCAGTCGTTGATCAGACCTGCCGTCTCTCATGCGTGGAGTGATGGATTTACAGAACTGACTCCCTCCTTCTCTCCTGCTAGTATTGCACACCTTTCCCCACTTCAGCCTGCCAGCAGGCTGGGATGAGCTGTGGCTGCCAGCCAGATGATGACTACTAAGAAGGGGTGAGACTATAGCATGCTGTCAGTTCGTAGGCCACCTAACTGAATCTGGTGGGCCACCTAACTGAATCTGGTAGGCCATCTAACTAGATCCCAGCCTCACATAGCCCCAGGAAAAGACACATTTCTTGGGCACAAGCTGGTCCTACAACCTGGGGTCTACAGCCCAGACACCGCCCTCCCCTGTTACACAGCCCCATGATGTGCTTTTCAAGCAGCTTTCACAGGAGCTTCTTGCCAAGCTCTGTGCTATGATCCTGGTGGCTAATTTGGATCAGGGTGGGACAGCCTAGCCCACATCACTCACTCCTCTGGAGAAGAAATACCCAAGGGACCAGGGGTTTATGGCTCAAGGGCATGCACTTAGCTCTGCTAATCCCTTTTCAGTTCAACAGCTGTCCCATGGCACTTTGCCACCCATGAGCTTGTTGAGTGCGAAAGACTTTTGCTTCACAGCTAGCTTTGCAAAATCTACGGTACTGGGATTTCAAGAAGTTGTTCCTGGTCCAAGATAAACAGAGAAACCCAAGCAGCCTGTGAGACCAGTCTCCTGAAGGGAGAGGCTTGAGAGAGCAGATTAGAAAATAAAAGGAGAAAGAAATGTCTAAGCCCTGGCCAAATTATGACTAAGGCAAAGATAGGATAACGACTTGCAGTTCTTTGAAGAACGTAAACACCATGATGTGAGAGCAGATACAGTTCAACGAGATGGATGAGGCCGAGCAGAGAAAAACATTTGCTGTGGATTAGGAGATGATTTGAGGCCACTGTGGAGGTTATGAATTATTCAGAGGGAGGAGCAGAAGCCCTGTGGCTGATGTCCATTTAACATGAGCAATCCCATGTATAGGGAACGTGCCTGGATGGTGTGGTGATGGCAGGCTGACCTGAAACCAGAAGGGAGAAGCCAGAGAAAGGGCAGAGCTGTTCCCCTGTTTTTTGTGTGGTTTCTGAAGGCAGGGCTTGGTTTGCTTGCACCAAGAGCAGCGTGGCCAGCAGGGCCAGGGAGGGGATTCTGCCCCTCTGCTCCGCTCTGCTGAGACCCCCCTGCAGCGCTGCCTCTGCTCTGGGGTCCTCAGCACAAGGAGGGCACGGGCCTGTTGGAGCGAGTCCAGAGGAGCCCACGGAGATGATCGGGGGCCGGAGCACCTCTGCAGGGAAGACGGGCTGGGAGACTTGGGTCTGTTCAGCCTGGAGAAGAGAAGGCTCTGAGGAGACCTCACAGTGGCCTTTCAGTATTTAAAGGGGCTTATGAGAAAGGTAGAGACAGACATTTTAGTAGGGCCTACTGCAATAAAGACAAGGGGGAAAGTTTTTAATCTAAATGAGGGTAGATGCAGAGTACGCATAAGGAAGACATTTTTTATGATGTGAGTGGTGAGACACTGGCAGAGGTTGCCCAGAGGGGTGGTAGGTGCCCCATCCCTGGAAACATTCAAGGTCAGGCTGGATGGGGCTGTGAGGAGCCTGGTCTAGTGGAAGGTGTCCCTGCTCATTGCAGGGGTGTTAGAACTACATGGTCTATAAATGTCTCTTTCAACCCAAACCATTCTGTGATTCTATGGTTTAACTCCTCTGCAAGTACAGCTTACAGCTTGCCTAGCATACCTGAGATATAAAGTGTGCCACAGGGCTGACAGATGAAGAAAGCTTATGAAACCCCTTCTGCAAATGAAATACATCTACATTTAAAAGAACTTGGTCCCTGACACCCAAGGTCTGTGAATGCCCAGGATGTAACCAGTGCAGCCAGCCCTGGCAGAGCACCAGTCCCTGCAAAATAGTGATGATGTTAAAAAACAATCCCCAATTCTTAAAGTTCTTAATTAAGGGGTGCCTCAGAATTAAAAGAGTACATTGCATTTATATCCTTTGGTGCATTGCACCAAGAAATCATCCTCCTATCTGCAGTCTCTGGAAGCCACATCTTTCCAAGAGGGCAGAAGTATATTTCTCAAGCAGTACTGAGGCCGATGTGATGGCACATTTAAATAACAGTTAAAATAGGGCCACAGTGAGATCTGGTTACTCCTTTTCAGCCTACCAAATCAAATAAAGTGAACTTGACACAGAACCCCCCCCCCCCAGGATTTCCAAGCTCTGAAGAAAATCACCTGGGAGCATTTGTGAAACCTGGATTCACAGCCAAATCTGTAGTCTAAGCTCAGGCACCTGGGAACAGTTTCACTGGTAGAATATTGCAGTAAAAATTGTTTCAGCAAGAAAGTCAATGTAATACTGCAGGAAATAGAAAAATTGGTATTGCTAAATCTTTCAATTTGATCAGGAGCATGCGTTTTTGAGATAAAAGTCCCAGATGCTGCAGTAATGGGGTGTTGCAGGATTCCCAGAATTACATTGCAGTTGTAGCACACTTGATTGCATAGAAAACTGGCAAAATACAACAGCTTCACTGTCAGAAGGCCAATTAATGTCTTAGACGTGGTGTCAGCAGTATCCTTAAAATAGGCAGCGACAAACCTTCAACTGGGAGGAAAGCAGATGCTGTCCCCAAGGTGGGGAACACTGCAGATGGGGATCAACACCAAGATAACAAAGGGTCATCTCAAACCCTGGCCAGACAGTTTTCCACCAGCCATCAAAGATTTGCGTGCCAATTGCCAACCTCTTCAATCTTAGAGGAAAACCAAAATAAATTATCCATAGTGGAAGGATGGAGAACTCCAAGGTGTTTGGAAAGCTGGACCTTCTCTGTGCAACATCCACCTTCACCTGAGGGCTACTCCTTGTATCACGAAGCAGAGCTATTAGTGCCCTTTCAGCAAGGCATGCAGAGAGGTAGAGGCAAAGTTCATCAAAACAGAAGATTTGGGGAGACTATAGTAGGGCAAAGTGTGTGGAACAAGTCAACTGAATAAGTGGCACCTCAGACCAGCCTGGGGTAGGGACAGAAAAGAAGCAACATTTGATTCTCACTTCTCATCATGCGGTTGCAGGAAACAGGGCTTGGAAGAGCAAGGGCTGGGACCACTTCTGCTGCCAGACAGATTCTGGAGGAGCCATATCCTCCCCTAGATGCTGACAGGGCCGTGGATCAGGTGCTGCGTGTTGATGTGAGGCAAAGGCAGCCTAGAATAGATTTTTTTTCCCACTGCAAAGGTATTAGCAAATTGTTTCTACTTGCTCAGCCTGGGAAAAGAGCTGCAGCAACTACCCTCCCTGAGAGCAGAGCAGTTCTCTGTAGCTTGGAGTAAAGCAGTGTTATTCGGACAGCGTGGGAAAATGCTCTGAGTTACCCCAGAGAGACGAGAAGTAGATAGCGGGGAGGGGGGGTGGGGTGGAACACGACGGACGTGGGGCTGCCTTTACAGGAGGTCTTTAAGGGCAGGTTACACAAACATCTGTCAGTGGGGCCATAGGAGAACTGATCCTGCCTTGCGGGGATGGAACAGACTACATGACCTTTCTAGGTCCCTTCCCACCCTCTGAGGCTGCGGGCAGATGGGATGTGTGTGGAATAAATCCTTTCTGGCTATATGGAGGGATGCATGTGTGTGCATATGACTGTGCTTGCCTGGGTGCAGGCAGCACCATCACGAATCCTACAGTGTGGGCTGAGACCTGATTTGGGTGCTGTTCTTTGGGGCTCATCAGTGTCTGCACCCCTGTTTGGTTGCCATTTGTGCTTGCCCGTCTCTTCTTTGCTGCATTAGCCATGAATTTAAATCTGGAGAGGCTGGGCTGAGACCTTCACAGAAGGACAACTGAGGCAAGGAGGTCTTAATGTGCAGACAGGCAACTGCAGACCACTGCAGTGCTGTCTGCTACCTCCCATGACGGGCTGGGGATCACATGTGGCTGCTTTCATCTGAACAGAGAGCCAAAGCAGGACCAGAACAAAATGCAGAGCAGGAAATTGGGAAAAGCTTCCTACACCAAGGCTAAATGACTTGACCAAAGTCATGCATGGGGTGTCTTTGGCAGGGTTGCAATATGAACCCAAATGTCTTGTGATCCAGGTTATTTCCGTAACCACCCGATCTTTTCAAAAGGCCCCCAAATGCTACAGAAGCATTGATCAAAAATTGCCAAGGGTCTTAGAAACTCTTGGGACAGGTGGATGGGATGTGTTACCTCTCTAGAACAATCTATAGCAACTATAAGAGAAACTTCTACTGGTTTCATGAAACAGAAAATCCCTTTTAATGCAAAGAATGGTGGTGGCTGTGAGCAGCATCATCTCTGCTACGTGAGCTGGGAGCAGCACCCATGTAGGCTCCATAGCTGAAGATGTCCCCTCAGATGGATGGCATCTGGGCTGTGCGTGTGCCCTCACAGGGGAGGAATTCAGGGTGGAGCCCAGGGAAACAATCCCAGCTTCGTAGTGATGATTAAAATCGCTGTTAGATTACAGCACCGGATCAGGTCAGATTAAACAATGAGGTCAGATGACGGAGAGGAGCCATCTGTGCATTGCAGAGGGCTGGGATTGCTCTGGGGGCTGAGTGTCACCCGACATCCCACAGCCTGTGGCTGTCACCGAGGCCACTGCCTCCCACCACAGTCTCTGGCAGCCCCCTCCCCACGCTGGCTCTGGTAAGGAGGCTCCGGAAAGAAGCACTCTGCCCAAATCTAATCAGTTCAGATAGGAGACAACCCCCCTGCTGTGGAAGGGGAGGGCCTGTCCCCAGTTCCCTTCCCCGTCTCTGCTTTCCCCTGTGGGAGTCGGGGATGTGAAGGCTGGTGGGTTGAAGGTCTGACTTCCTCAGGCCACCGGGCTGTAAGGGTGGGAATTTCACCACGGACAAGGCATGTGGGGATGGACAGGAGGGGCTTTGGGAGTGTCCTTCCTCCTGTGTTCACAGTGGGAGTGGGAAGCACAAGGAGCTAGACAGGTGGGAGAAGAGCCTTCTCCAGAAACTCCTGCTGCGGTTCCAGCTGCACTTCTTACCTTTTATTTACACTACTTCTATGAGATTTTCCCTGGAGGCATGAGGTCTTCTCACTGCCATCCCCCAGCCCTAAGCACACATCCTGGAGAAAGATGCTTCATTTTAGAGGACTGTTGCTACTTCCATGCGTCTCCCTTGGCCTCCTGCATCCCCAGGCTCAACCCTGGTGGACAGTGGGAAGATGTTTCAGGGAGTGGGAGGACAACTTGCTCTGTATCTCCTTCCACTTCCCTCAGCTGGAATTTATTGCTGTGTTTATCCATCAGCCCTGTCATTTTCATTTGTTTTCTCTCATTTGGTTCTCCAGTTTCTGTGCCCCAGGAAGAGCTGCAGGGACTTGACCAAGTTACCTGAACACAGCTGTCTGATGACAGTGGAGATGTCCCAGGGCACCTGTGATGTCCACACAGGGCTAGCAGATGTGACACAAGACCCATGGGAGATCTGTATCCTTTTGGGTAGCAGTTGGGTGTCTGGCAGGACCTTGGTCATCTATGGTGACACTAGGCATGCCTTTATTAGAAAGTTAATTATTTTTTTTCTAAATTAATTTTGATATTAAAATAATTATTTAGTATTTATTTCTTTTTAATTCCCCTTTAGGATGGATTTAGGCCATACCAGGAGGAACTGTGGAGGGTGTCAGAGGCTGCAGATGCAGATATTGTACAACTGTCATCTTCCTCCCCCATCCCTCCCATGGTCTAACGCTGATTTCTAAATGTTAGTGACAGCTTAATTCTTTGTGTCTACGATTGGCAGTTTTCTTCTTGCCATAATCATAACGACTCTCGACTGCTGGCAAGAGCTGATAGAGCCAGGCTGGAGTTTCCCAAGAAGCATCACAGGGGTTCCAAAGGCTTTGAATTAACAAAGACAGCAAAAATGCTTCTCTAGAGGACAGACCTGCTGGCAGAAGGTGTGTGGAGGGGATCAGTCAGGACTTTCCCTTAGTGACAGACACGATTATCTCTGCAGTAGCAAAGACTTGCTTTCCTGGAAACATAACCAGTGAACAGAGTTAAACACAAACTGTCCCCTGCCCCATCCCCCTGCCCCACTGGTCTTTCCCATTTTCTGCAGGGGAACACATGCGGCTGTTTGTCACCCAGAGTTCTGTTGCTGTGGGGATTATCAGCTGCGAGGTGGACTGGAAAAAGCCCTAATCTCTTTTCCTGCCAAACTTTGTGCTTATCTGCAAACCAAAAAGGCCATGTTGGGTTGTTGTTTTGTTGGGTTTTTTTCTCTTCCAGGACTTTGGTGATTTACGAGTTCACAGAATTATGGCTTTATTCTTTCTTCATTTGCCACCTCTGTTGGCATGGAGTGTGAGCCAGCTTCTCCTAAAAGGATGTTATCTTTCTCAAGATCTGTATAGCTTCAAGATGTCTTTGGGTCCATCAAAATGATATAGAAGTGCTTCCTAAAGCAGGAAAGCTCCAGGGTCCTTCTCCTTTCAGCCTGCACCTGGCCAAGGTGCCAGTATGGGGAAGAGAACGATGCTGGCTGTAGAAGAAGAAAAATGAACAGCCTCTCTCCTTTGGTGTCGCAAGACGAGGGACAAGGGAAACCTTGACTTGCCTGAAATAAAGCCACGTACATATTTGTCTTCATCCTTCAGCATGCACAGTTATGAGAAGGCAGAGCTTGGGAATGGCTCCAGTCCACCAGAGAACCGAAACGGGCCCTTCCCAATCTTGTCCCAACATCATCAGCATCCCCCAGCCATTGCTTCCCAGGTGGTGGGAGGTGTCTGGGGAATGCCCATGCCACTCATGTCCTGTAGCTTCCTGGTGAAATTGCCTCCTTGCAGGCATCTCCCCACTTCCACAGTGCAGGTGTTGTGGTGGAGTTTGGCTGGAGGTTAATCCACCCCTGACAGCAATTCCCCAGCCGTCAGAGGTATGGACAACACGACACAAGACCATGTTTTCCCTTATTGCTGTTCCCTCACTGCCCTGATACCTTGCAAAATGCACTCTTTCCTCCATTTCTCAGCTTCCTACCCATGGCCTTTAAATAAAACCTTATGGACATTTTACAGGTTCCTTCTTGCTCCAGTGCTTGGATGCTTAGGGACTGAAAGCTTGAGAGCTTAAAAGGCTGCAGATTCTCTCCTCTGTATCAGAACAGGTTTGTCCTGGCTGTTTGTTACTAAATTTTTTTCTCTGCCTTAGCCTATGTTTCCGCAAACATGTGTGTTTATGTAGTTTTTCTTCACTTTTGAGTGAAGCAGTGCTTTGCCCTGGTGAGCATGACACTGTGATTAATTGAGCTAGGCAGAAATGTGAGCTGAGCTGATCTCGTCTGCTGGGAGCTCCTTTCTGGAAGAACAAGAGGCTGAATGCATCTCGCCCTGGCCAGCAGGCACCATAGGATATCCCTTAGATATGCCTTTCATCACAGAATAAAAAGGCACTGCAAGGGGATGTGCTCTGCTCGCTGCCGCGAGGTAGCCACCTTTGCATGGAGGATGGCTTTTGAACAGCGTCAGCCAATGTCATGCTCTTGTGCAAGGGATTTGTTGCTCTTGTGAGAGCACCTTCAAGGTGTTATGTGTGTATGTTTCGTGTACATAGTGACCCCAAAGCTTTCAATTAGACAGTCATGTCAGACAAACCATGGAGGAAGGGAAATGGCTGGAGAGAGATGGACTGAATTTGTTCGAGTTCATTGTTCAGAGCTGGAAAAAGCAAACAGCTTGTTGCCAGTCCTCTCTGGTCATGCCCTCTGCTTTCCAAGGCATTGCAACTCAGCAGTTGCTCTATACCTGGCTGTCCCTGCCTCCCCCTCACATACATCTTACAAGCACTGAATGCAGGAGAAAAGCCTGACGAAGAAGACCTTTCAGATCACCATGAGTTGAGAGGAAGGTTTAATGCAGAGGGCAGTTTGGTATGAACTTGCTGGTGTCTTGTCCAACTCAACCGCACTCCTTCAAAGCACCTGATACTGCAGAGACTTTGAGACACCTTTCATCAAGGCCCTCACGCTGCTTGACTTTATCCCTCCATAAAGAACATTAACCTCTGAGCAAGCTTTAGGTTGTTTTGTTCCCTAAATCAAAAGAGTAGCACAGAGAGCTGCTATGGAGGACACTTGCATCCTCTTTGTCAGGGGACACTTCTGCATCGACCCTCAGAGCACTACAAGAAATTTCCCATCATGACACTGTAGGTTGAAAGCAGTCCTCAGTAGTGTCCCAGACATGAAAGGACAGCATAAAAAAGGGCAAGAAGAGTAAACAAGATGTCTAGAAATTGCTTTTTTTGGGCAAGGTGATGAATTGTGCTCCACATCCTCCATGCTGGCAATACAGTAACCCGTGACTTCGCTCTTTTTCCCCTATGACTAAATTTACCTGCTCCCAACTTGCATAACCTAGTGTTATGTGATGCAGCATCTGTGAACACAATCAGGTCTCATGTGAGCTTCAGAAAGGAGAAACAGCAAAGACTTCTGAAATGCTGGCTATGTCCAGAAACCCCCCCAATATTTCCTCTGGTGTCCCTCCACCACTGCACACATTCTGGTTTTGTGTTGCACTGAGATTTTGTTTTTTCTCCTCAAGGAAAAATCATTATGATCGTATTATCAGACTGATTTTCTATAGGTTCAATTGCAGTGCTTCTACACAAAAGCTAATGCGCACCCGTTGATTGTTTGCAGGAAAGCTTATATAATATGGCTGGCCATTTCCCAGCCTGAAAGGAGGCACCTGCAGGGAGAAATTTACTTCTGTGTTGCTGAAACAAAGGTGCAGCATTTGTCTCAGGCAATAAATGTCCTCCCACACAGATGATGGGTAGGTAAGAAGAGAGCCAGAGTGGCATCTCTCTCATTTGATGGCACAGACTGGATCAAAGGAAATGCCAGTAATCAACTCTTCATCACTCAACTTTCACTCCTACCCTGAAGATCTCTCCATGTCATGGGCTTCTCCAATTTTAACCTGGCTGAGCCCTTGAGATGGCAGGTGGGAGACACTTCAACAGCTGTTCTTTCAGCTCACACAAACCATTCCTGAGGTGGCCTGATGCTCAGTGTGGTGCCAGGATGAGACGATGAATGTCTCTGCAATAAACTACCAATTCTTCTCTTGTGTGTTTATCTATCTGTGGCAGTTGCCTGGTGATTTCTTTCTTACTTGGATGGATCGGCACCACAATAAACCACACCCAGTTATCTTTGGGTTTGCAGTAGCTGAAGGCACCCCCTTTCCCCCTCCTTGCCAACAGATTAAAACCACACCGTCTCCTGTTCCACAAATTGCTCTGTCAGATATAACAATTTTTATTCCAGCTCTTAATTTGCTTAACATGTTGAAGCTGGTGCCAGAATCACTACTGCTCTGATACTAAGCCAATTGCTCATGTTCAGGCAAAATGGGTGTCAATTGATAATCTTCCTGATTAACTTGCTGGGATGGTCTGTGGATCTGAGGCTCTGGGGAATCAGACTCAAGGCTTGATTTTCTTCACAAATTCAGCTCCTACATACTGTCAAATGACACAGTCAGGACAGTCGTAGTTCATCATGTTGGGCTCTGGTGGTTTTGACCACTCTGCCGTGTGTGGATTGCGGCAACATGGGAGGATGCTGCGCACTTTGGTAGACGAAGGCTCGGTTCATGGGGAAACACCTTTTCTCTCTGGAGAGGTGAAGGAAGATTTCTTCCACTGGTTCATTGTATACACAGAGCTTAAGCATACCACTACATCAAATTCTTTAAAGGCACCCCAGGGAGAAATTTGGGACCAGTCTTTAAGCAGTACTTATAGAAACAAGTTTACTTAATGATATTCACTGCTCTTCCTTCTGTCTCCAGAGATTTTGACTCAGGGCTGGCGTTATCGCTCAGGGCTGCCAGCTTGGACCCAGTGGGGTTATAGCAGCGCTATGGCCGCTGAACGAAACCACTCTGTCCTTTCTGCTGAGCTCTGCTCCATGAAGGCAAGTCCTTTACCTCCACTGGGATGTGAGTGCACAAATCAAGGGTCCAGGGAACAGCAGAAAAGGACACCAGCCAGGGCAAATATTTAGCCCATGTGTGTAATCCAACCCCTTCAGTGAGATGTTCTCTCCCCATCCAGCGGTGACTCCATCAAACAGCAGCTGAAAAATCTGCTGCAACCCCTGGGTCGCAAAATTAGCTTTTATTTATCAGCTGTAGCTGGTGGCTTTTGGTGTAAGAGCCAGAAGAATCTGGTTTGTGCCTGTTGGAGGTGACTCGCTCAGGAACACAACCTTACACACACCACTACTCAGCACTCATAACATTCATTGTGTTGGTACTAGCCAGACACTCGCAGTGTTCAGAATCTGAGGTGTAGGAAAACTGTTTACATTGTCCTTCAGTAATATTCCTATAGCTCCAGGCATCCTCTTTGGAAGGTCTGTGATGATATTTTTTTATGATGGGGCCATATTTCATAGAATCATAGAATCACTTAGTTTGGAATGGACGTTTAAGATCATCGAGCCTAACTGTTCGTACAGCTTTGCTTGGAAATCAGCCAGCGGTCAGTATCACTAGAGCAATATTATCACCAAGGGGCTTGAAACAAACTGAAGAGCCTTTTAGCCTGGATTTGGGAGGCTGAAAGGGGATTTTTAACCGGGAAGGTGGAAGAGGCTGCCCTCGCGCGGCAGTTCTAACGAAGCAGCCCTTTCCAACACCTGGCTTTCCCAAGCTTAGGGGAGTCCCAGGGAAAGATAAACTCTGGAGGGGGGTCCCTTGGGTCACATTTGCGTTCAGACTGGAGGCACTGGGAAGAGATGAGTGAAGGGATGTCCTTTTCCCAAACCTAACACAGTCACTCTCTAGGAAAGAAACACATCTCCAAGACAGTGTGAGTCAATTTAAACCAAAACAAAAACAAACCATGAACCAAAACATTGGAGGAGTTTCACAAAGCAAAAGCAAGATCAAGTCTCAGCAGGTGCCTGTGATGGGGAAACCTGCTCAGGTCACAGGTACCATCTCGTGTTCCCAAAGATACTGAACCTTCCATGCAGCCTCTGCCTTTGCTGTTACCTTGCTGTGTCCCGCTGTACCAGGTGTCCAGCCTAGCTCAGGTTTGTCAGCAGGTTGGCAGAGGAAATTTCAAGGCTCTGGTACCATTTTACCCTCTGTCCCTGGAATGACTCTCTAGCTGTAGGACTTGTTTTCAGGAGTTATTTTTTCTTCCTGTACCCCCTAAGAAATGTTCAACTGCACTTCAATCCACTCCGCTAGCAGGTGTAACACAGAGCCTGCGTGAAGGCATTGCCTCCCTCTTTCCTCTAACTGCCTGTCAGTGCCCGTGCTCTCTGCATCTGACCCCATCTGGGCGGCAAGGGAGGACTCCCCACGGTCCTGGTGGAGTTTGCTGGTGTCAGCTTCTCCCCACTTGCATTGCTGAGGGCAGACTGCTGTCTTGAAAATAGACATGGGAAAAAAAACCTCCAAAAGTGCTCCCGTAGAGCCTTGGTTTGGACAAGGCTCAGCTGTGAGTCCTCCTCTGCAGAAGCCCAGGCCAGAGAGAAATCTGAGGCTTGGGTTGGTCCCAAATGGACCATCCAGGTGGCTGCAAGGTTGGCTTTCAGGCATCTTCAGTTGTCTGCATGTCTAATACTACCTCCTGGCAGCATGACCAAGCAGTTTGGATAGCCGAGAAGCCAGGCTAGATCCCCTCTCCACATCCACAGTGACCCTCTTGCCATCCACCTCCAGTGACAGACATCTGATCAGCGCAGGTACTGCTGGCAGTATGACTGAGAAGTTCTCTCTCCCCACCATGAAGGTGCTCATGGCATCCCCAAGCAGCTCTTTGACAGCTTGTTTATCACGGTGGAGCAGCTTTTGTTCCCCTCCTTAGCAGCCCCCTCCTGCCATGTTTCCCGAGGGGCACCTACTTTAAATTTTCTCCCTTCAGCTCCAGCTGTGCGATCTCCAGAGCAGCAGCTAACTACCACAGGTGATGTTGTCAGAGGAGCTGTCAACACCAGGGACATGGTTGCAGGCAAACCCATGGCAGCCATTCCTGCCTATAACCCATAGCTCCTTGCATGCTGATACCTTGTGCTCTTCACGGTGATGTTCCCAGACCGAGCGGCTGTAAGGAGGGATCTCAGCTACTTCGTATGCAGCAGTGTACCTGCTTTCCTTTGAAGAGATGCCTGGTGGGTGGCGAGACAGGACAAACAAGCAACACGGCTAAATGCATGACCCCCTCTGACTGGTTGCACGGACTAGGCTGCTGTTACCAGCTCAGCAGCAGGACTCTGCTGTAGCTGAACTAGCTGAGGTCCACATACGTGGAAAAAGCATCAGTTCTCTGTAAAATGGGGAATCAGCCTGGGTGAGAGCCTCTATCCGTTGCATAGCTGGAAAAGGGAAAGGTGAGAGAATCCTTAGAAATGATAGACATTCAGGAACAGAGCCTTCTGGTTCTTCCTGAGACACCTCCCCTGGGACCAGGAGAGCTGTGCTCTACAGCCACCTCTCTCGAGAACCTGAGGTGCAGCACAGTTATCCTTACATTGGTGCTTTTAAGATGCCATAAACTGTCATTTTTAACCAGCTTACATTTCAGAAGCATGCAAGGCTCCTGTGGGTTCTGTGTTATATCCACCAGACCCAAGAAAACATTTTGGATATGCCAGGATATCTCAAAGGATACCAGGGAGTTGATTCCGTTGCCTGAACAATGTTTAGAGCCTGTGGTTGAGACTCAGCTCACAGATGAAGATGCTCATGGTGTTTCTGTTCTCACCGTTATGTGTCCCTGTGTAATCTGAGTATGATCTCCTATTACTGCTGGGCAAGGTCCAGTCAATGCAGGTAGTGGGAATGGAGAAGACTGAGCTCGCCATTAACACCTGCATTTGAGCAGCTGAGTCTCTCGACCCTTCTGAGTCACTGATTTTCAGAGGCTGTAATGGGAGCGCAGTTACCAACTCATGTGGAGATGCCTCTAAGCAGACACGTAGATGTATATGTCTCTTATATGTGAGCTTAACGCCCCCCCCCCATCCCTTAGAGTCCAGTGAGACAAGGGCAGCTCATGACTTTTTGGGTGGATTCAACAGATCTGGCAGCGTATCTGAAGAGCCTGAAGCCAAGGCAGGACCTGAAACGGCTTCAGGTTATATGTGGGGGCAGACACACCTGTACAGACAGATTCTGTGTCTGTGAAGTCCTAGTCCTTTCTATAGACAAGAGTCACCTCACCCTGGCCAGGGCCTTCTGCGCGAGTGCAGCCTGTTCTTCCCACCACAACAGAGTGGTGGGGAGATGCTGTGTCTCTAACAGCGAGCAGCATGGCTGTGCTTGCTGGAAGTACACAGTGGGCTTTGTTGCAGAGATGAGTGTGTGTGGTTTTCTGTCCTTTGCCTTTGGGAGATGCCATCACACGGCCTGTACATAGGTCTTGTAAACAGCTTGAAGAAACAGTGAACAAATCCATCTCCTATTTCATGCATGGTTGTCACCTGAATCTGCTGGGCTGTGCTAGCAAGAAGGCAGCCAGCAAGCTGAGGAAAGTGATTCTTCCCTTCCCTTCCCTTTGTGAAACTGCATCTGGGTATCAGTTTGGGCTCCCCAGAGCAAGAAAAGCACTGATGACCTGCAGTACGTAAGTCCAGCAAGAGTCACCAAGATATTCAGGGAGCTGGGGCACATGACATATGAGGAGGGGCTGAAAGAGGGGTCTGCTAATCCTGCAGAGGAGAAGGCACAGGGGAGACCTTATTGCCATCTGCAGTTATCTAAGGGGAGCCTGTGGAGAAGATGGAGGATTTTCTTTCAAGATGCACAGCAATAGGACAAGAGGGAATGAAGACAAGCTGAGATATTAGGAAAAATAGATTCAAAATGAGGGTGTCCAAACCTTGTCTTAGGGGCCCAGGTTGATCATGAAAACTTCACTCTTGAAGATATTAAAAACTTGACTGCATGGGGCCCTGAGCAAGCCAGTGCACCTGAAAGTTGTCTTTGCTTTGAACCAGAGACCTTGAGATGTTTATTCCAAGCTATGTGATTCTAGGATTTAATTATTTCATGAATGTCCCACATTCTCGAAGCCCTTACCAAGCAGCAGCTTCAGCACAACTGGTGTCTAGTGTGGCTGTTATCTCAGTCAGTATGAGCCGAGGCACGTGGAGGAATTCCCACAGCAATACACGTGAAAGTCTGATGGGAACCGGCCATGACCCAGAACACCAGAGCAGCAGCCAGAGGCTGTAACTTTGAGCAGCTATTTGTAATTTCACCTCCCCATCCCAAAGCTCTTTCCTGGAACCCCTCCCAGGCAGACACTGAGACTTGTGCTGTGCTGCTCCATCTAATGAGCAGCAACATGAAAGGGCCCAGTTTCCACTGGTTACCCAGGTATGCTGCTAAGAGACATGTAGTAACATCTTCATTTCACAGGGGAAGGAAGCTGAGGCATGGGGGAGAGGTTTGCCCCAAGAGCTGGGAGGAAAACAAGTGAACCCTGAGGTGCTTGTTTGAAGATGCTGCAGTTAGTGATATTGATTTTGACTTTGTTGAGTTTATTGGGTTCCTTTCACTAAACAACCCATGCAAAGCTTTGTTAGGAAAACCTAAGGTAGGAAGCTTTCTAAACTCATCGCATGGCCGAGCCCATGTGAAAGACACCTCCATTTTCCTGGGGAACTGCTCCAAAAAGTTTAAAGACACCTGTTAATCATTAAACCAATTTACATGGGGACCCACAAACCCACAATCAACCTGGGGATGAAGATCACGTCCTCTCAGTCCCATGTCACCATAGTGACATTAAATAAGAGCATTGTTATAAATGTATTCATGTCTAAGTAATATTGTAATGCCAGAGTAACTCACCTCATTAAATATCATGTTTTACGGAAGGATTTTTCCCCTTCTTCTTGCTCTTTGAGTTCATCCCACAGAGTTTAGTGCCTCATGTTCCAGGAGCCCACGCTCCACACTAGTCTTGTTAAGGGTAAATCACTCTTCCCTCTGTTTACCATCACAGTTTTACAGATCAGACCTCTGTCTTATAAGTTCTTTCCCCATTTCCAATGCTTTCGCTGCTAAATGTCAAGCTGTAATCAAGAGTTAACACAGGTCACCCCCGAGAGCCCCTCACTGAGCCCCAGCTCAGCCTCTCTGCAGGCTCATCCCCCAGCACTAGCTGTGTCTCTGTTAATCAGGGTCGGAGAGAAGGACTGCATCAAATGGTCCTTGGGTGGTGCTGAGGTGAAGACTCCTTTTCCACCCAAACCCAGCTGACTCGGAGACTCGGTGTGACTCTGCAAGCTGGACGCTTTGCCTTGCAGTGTGCAGCCAGCTGAGGGCAGGAGCAGCCCGTACATCGTGCGAAGCATTGTATGAGTGTGCGTGCACGTATTTGTGACTGTGAAGGGGGGACAGCAGAAAGCAGCACTGCCCTGAGCATGCCTCCTGCAGCAATTCTCTCTGTTTTAAATCTGTGGCTGAGACTGGTCCCAAAAGAGGGCCTTGAGAGAGGCTGGGATGGGAGGCGGTGGTGTTGAACACCCCAGAGCTGGAATGATAGAGGAGAAGGGGTGCTGAGATTTTGCTTTATATCAGTCCCAACCAAAAAAAGGAGTCCCCACGAACCTCAAGAGTCACTCTCCAAAGACCCTGGGATGGAATAACCCCACTCATGGACTCAGGCTGGTGATGCAAGCACCACAGCCCTGCAACTGGTAGATAATGAGCTCCCTTCAGGCAGGCGGATGGGAGGTGATGTCCTTGCATTTTCTATTTCTGATGGAAGGATGCTGTCTAGGCAACAAGGAATGTTGTTAAGATGGGCACAACTATCATCCAGCTGTTTCTTCTGACAGTCTCTGTGATCACTCACCATGTGTACCGTAATTTTTCATCTTACTCCCTTCATCTGACTCCCAGGGTCTGCTGCGTAGTACAAATCCCCTTTGCAGCAGGGCTGAGTCCAGCAGGGCTGTTGAATTCTACAGTGCCAGTTTGTCCTGGGACCCAGCTACAAATCCAGCCCTGCATTGATGCTGGCTAGGTCTCCTGCAGCTCAACAGGAGCTCTGCTGCCTGAGATCTGCTCTTGGAGTCCCTCCTGCACACCCAGAGTTCTTTGTGACTTTTCATCATTTGAGGATTTGAAGATACATATCTGACACCACTGTACTGTGGCCACCCTTGGGTCATGTGTTATCATAACCTTTGACCCCTCAATTTCTCCTTGGTCAGACCAGGGCATAGTCTCCATAGAGTGACAAGGGACAGTGTCATACTGAGACGTCTTTTTCCAATGATGTCTTTAGACCTTCACGCTCCGGTGAGTGCCTAGTGCTAGATGGAAACACCAAACGTGTTACCAAAGAGGTAATGCTGCAGAGAGCGGGTCAGGCAGCGTGCATCTCGGGCAGGCCGCTCACACACCAGTGATAACTGGTGTTACCCAGATTAGCCCAGCCCTGAACGCTTCTGAACTAACCTCTGATGTGTATCTGTTGATAGTGTGTCTGCTTAAACCCTTTCCTTTAGTACCTGCAACATCTCATGGTCCAGTCAGTTGTATTGGTTAGATAGGCTCCTGCTTTCACTTGAATCTTCCTTTTGCTCACTTCTCTGTGTTTTTTTATTATCATTGCGCCTTGTACAGAGTCAGGTAGGGGGCTTCACGGCTCTCATTTTCTATTTAGCGTGTCCCTAAGCACAGACATGGTGCTCTCAGAGATACAGCTACTGTGCTTTCCCTCGGGAGTACATAATATTGCTTCATTTCAGTTTGTTTTCTTGCTGTAAAATAAGTATTACTGCTTGTGTAAGAAAACCGAAGTACCTTGGGGTAGCTGAAAAGTCTTTTCTCTCTCCTGACCATTCATGTGATTCTTATAGCTTTTGTAAACATTTTGTTTGCCTCTTCAGGTTGGATTGATGGACACAGCTATCTCATAAACTGGGCAGAAGTGTATCACAGAAGTTATGGGGCTTCTGTACTCCTTTCCCAACATGGTGTACAAGAAGGGTGCTTAAAATTTGCTCTTGTGCCCTTAATTTTAAGCCTGACTGTTAAACGGTTTTGGGGTTTTATAGGTATCTTTCTCTCAGAATAATTTTTTACCTTCATAATTGGTTGCCAAGTCTCATTTTCCCTGAGTTTTGTTAGAGTATGTTTGCAGGAGTCTCATACCTACTTTCTGTAAGTATTTTCACCTTAGCAGGAAGAAACAGAATTTTGTATCTCTGATGGAAAGCGTTCTTTTCCCCAAATTCTATGCCAGGACTTGCATTAATTAAGAAATCAACCCAAATGAAAGGGGTTTGACCTCAAAGCCCCTTTTTGCAACAGTTGTTCACCATTCATCTTATGTACCCTTGCAAAATCATATTCTCTTGGAAATACATTTTGAGTGTTTCAGCCAGCATTTACCATCTTTAATTTTACCCACCTAGAAGTTAAGCAGCTGAATTTTAACCAACCACACAGTTCACTTCAGAGGAGTGAACTGAATTTGGGGTTTGTTGATACACATCAGCCTTTCTACAGCATAGGAGATGTTGCAGCACAATCAAACTAGTAGACTGCAACAAGGCTTTACCATTGGTCAGATTCTACTGTCTGTACTGTATCGCCTGCCTCCAGCAATCAGACCACACTGCTCCTCCTCCATCTGACACCCCCCCCCCCCCCCCCCAAAATCCTCAGGGCTATTTAACCACTTAGCAGGAAGGAGCTACAGCTGCACATCATCCATGTCAATCAACCCACTGACGCTGAGGCAAGGCCACAGCTGCCTGTTATCAGTGCTGATCAACCCACTGCCTCCATTCCTCTACAAGGAGGGTTGGAGTGATGGTTGTTATTAGCTAGAAAAAACAATTGTGATATCTATATATTAGAACACTTAGTTATGTATGAAAAATTGGTTTTGGGTTTGAACCAAACACAAAGGCAAACTGCAATACTAATATAACCATAGCAACACAATAATGCATGCTTAAAATGATCTGTGTGGTCAAAACGAGTAGAATATTTGAACGTATTACCTAGAATAGCTAAGAAATTACTATGAAAATTAAGATACGAAGAAGCATGTTTAAAAAGAGGCAGCTATTGGGAGCTTTCTGGGACAATGTGTCTGGATGCCCGGAGGATAAAACCTCAGTGGGAAAAGGCTCCACATATTCTAACCCTTGACTTCAGCAGAGGCAATGCCATGGTTTTCTGTGACAAACTGTAGCATGACTGGCCCAGGTTATAGGTAGAACAAGATGTGATCAGATCCTGTAATGCTTCCCCATGTCTGATGGACAACATCACACCCAACAGCCAAGCTGCTGAACAGTAAGTACTACTTCTCAACTTTCCTTAGCAGTCACACTTGGAAATCTCCCCGCATTCTGCAATTTCCCCGCCTCAAATCTCTTTGGTTTTGTTTGCACCAAGACCCAACATTTCAGGGTATGTCCCACCAGGCTGCTGGCAGCCCTGGGAGGTTACAGGGCTCTGCCCAAAGGATCTCAGTCTCCTTCCATCTTACAGTGCCCAATGGACCAACCTGGTGCCAGAACTTCCCATGGAAAATATCCCTGCAAAACCCAAGTGGTGGCTGCCTCCTGGTGACCCAGCAGATAGCACAGCCAAGCGTCCAGAGCCATCTTCTTGAAACCCCTCTGCCAGCCAGCACACAGGGCTGCCTGCCCTCAGGAACAGCACGTGTCGGTGCAACACATTGCAGCAGGTAGCACTTGTAATGCAGACCCAAATATCTATGAAGAGCAGCTAAACCACAGCTCCAGAGGCGCTTGCCACCATTTCAAGTGTGGCTTGCACCAAGCTTGCATCCCAAGTGATTGTACAGGCAGGGAGAAGGATATCTGCATAATCTGAATGTGCTTGGTTAGTTAAATCACCTCTAGAAAATAACGTGCCTTCTGTGTTAAGTCTGCCCCCCTTGCCCCAAGGGGTCAGCCAGCAGTGTCTGTTAGTGATACAAGATGAGTCCCCGGTCCTGGAAATTCGGTGCTCCAGTGAAGAGTTCAGTTTAATCACTGCAGAATGGGTTCAAAAGCCACTGCATTCCTCTCTGCAAGTCCCTTCCAGGATGCAGGGAAATGATTCCTTAGAGCAGAGAGCTTGGTCATTCAGCAAGCAAAAGTGTAATAAGATCCAAGCAGCTGGCATCCACAGAAAAAGCAGAAACACCTGTAAGTGTTTAAAATGGGCAATTTGCCAATGGAGGCCATATGAGAAATGAAAGTACAGGGATCGGGTGGATTCTCCTCTCAGGAAAGAAAGCCCTGATATCTTTCTTACACAGATCCTCTCGTCCCAGCCTGGGCTTTGCGCTTAACACAAGGATGCTTAAGGTGAAGCCATCCGGACACGCGATGTGGGAGGTCAGAGAGCATGGTCTGAATATGGGTAGGAGTTCGAGGGCTGAGCCTCCAGGAAAATGGGAAACTGCTCAGATTAGAAGATTAGAAAGGAGGAGGAATTTTTTTTTTCTTTCTTGGATTCACTTTAAAAAATTGAATTAAAGAGAAAAAAAAAAGAAGAACAAAGGAGAGGAAAGAATGCCTAAAATACAACACACAAGTCTGCCTCTGTTTATGGCCTGGCTGGAGATGAAACCCAAATGTTTCTGAATTAGAGTAAAAACAACAAACTGAAGGACATTGTGTTTTGATGGGTTTCATTTTATCCTTTGATAATTTTTCATTTGTATCCCGCAATGGCATTTTATTCGGGTCTCTGCCTGACTGCACATTTTATTCTGGAGCTTGATTTCATGCTATTACTGCATACATCAGTGGCTCCCGAGATTCAGTAACTTGGTCCTGCTTCTTAGCAAATAGACATGTCTGTGGTGCGCTTTGCTGTAGATACTTTTACAAACCATTTCCCCATTGTGCAGGCTCATAAGTATTCTTCCAGCATGGTCTTTTCTTCTATAGGAAAAAACAACAGCATGAAACTGAGAGTTAGAAACAACTAACCAATTTGTCAGTGGCGTCTTTGGACAATTAAAAACCCCTACATCTTTCTCTGTTTGTTCCTATCCTCAAGCAGAATAGAGAAAAGCAAAGATGAGAGGAAATGTACTTGCTGCTCATCTGACAATTAAAATCCAAGATCAGGGGGAAAAAATGCAGAAGAATTGGGAGCTTTAACACTGGATTCTTTTAAAAAAGTAAACAACTGATACTGATGTTATCTGGGAACAGCAGGGATATAGAGGGTCTTGGCTTTGAGCAGAGGAAATGCTTTAGGTGATCTTGCCAAGTCCCTTTGAGCTCTGTTGGTTGCTGATCCCATTTGTTGGCAAAACTGGGATAGAGGGTGAAGCTGTCTCAGACCATGAGTTAAGTGCTCTGTGTCTCAGTTAACCCGCTGGAAAAATGAAGATGCTCCTTCTTCATGACACAAGGAGTTAGTCATGGTTCAAAACCCCATGCCCTTTTTCCAAGAGGAGATACTGAAAAGCATGTGTTTGATGCACAGCACTGGTTGTAAGGTGAGTGTACACAAGGAGGCAAAAATTCACAGGAGAAGCTTTCTGTTTCCACAGCTTTCCCTTCCTACAGGGGCCCAGGAGCTCTCTTACGTTATTGTCAGGATCCCGTTCAGAGGAAGCTTTTCTCCAACTTCTCTGGCCTGTTCCATGATTATAGAGAACTTCTGAGTTCATAGGTACAAGAGCAACCTCCGTGGCCCAGCCCGAGTTAGACTGCCCTGAGGCTCAGCATACTGCCTCAGCTCTGGAAACACCACTTCTGAGGGATGTAGATGGTTGTGGAACACATGTCCTTAGGGAGAATTCTGTACATGGCAGGGTATCTGCTGTGTTACGGCATTCAAAGCCAAGAAGGGGAGAAAATGTTAGCGGGAGAAGAGCAAAGCAGATAAATAGCACATGGGAAAGAGCTGCCCCTCCCCACTAATGCAAATGTTCCCTTCAGCATGCCCCATAGTGTTTGGCCTCTCCAAAGTTGAAAATATCTCCAGGAACAGCTGCTTCCATCATTTCCCTTTGAAAACAGTAATGTATCCACGAGACCATTTAGGGAGCTTTTCCCAGCCACTTAATATTTTTAGTCCATACTGTGAACCGTTAACCTGTTAACCCCTTTCATGTTTTCCTAAGTAGTCCCACTTCCTCCGTCTAGCTCACACCCATCTCATGCTCAGCTGCCATCGTGACGTTCCCTTGGTCAGCACCATTTGGCCAAAGCACATCGCTTGGTTCTGCAGGAGTGGAAAGCTGGCTTGAATTCCCTTTTCTACTAAAACCTGATCCCAACCAAATCTTTGCTTGAGCTCATAAGTTCTGTTTCCAATCTGAAGAACAGGTTCTGTCCTCAAAGCACGTTCCTCCTTTAGATACCACAATTGTGCTTCTTCAGAAAAGAGCCCTTCCTGCACATAGTTCAACCACCCCAGTTACAAACAGTGTGATTGCAGTCACAAATGGCCGAAGATTTCTTTTGGCTGAAATTATGAAGGATGGTGGTTGCGGGCCAGGGATTGGTGTGTTATGCTCTTGTAGTTTGGTTGATACTATTCATTGTGGCTGTAGTTACAGCCTGCTGATGGGTGTAACATGACTACATGGTGGTGTACTCTCCCCTGAAAGGCAATCTGTGCCCCAAGGAAATGACCATCTAAATACAGAAGCCAATCAGTAAAGAGAGCAACTAATTACCCATTTTGTAAAAATTAATCCCCTGGAGTTCTGTAATTAATAGATGTAAACCATACTGTGAGCCTGTAGCCGAGTGGGGATCTGAACCCAGGTCCCAGCCCAGTGTTGTAATCACGCCTGCCTTCCTCTGTTTGCAGTGCATCAGGAAAAGGTTTTCATGACCTAGAATGATCTTTAAATAACTCACTTTTCAATCTTTCAGAATCTTCTTTGAGGGAGGAGGGATGGGGAGAAAGGCAGAGCTTTGGTTATTGTTGTTTTCCATCTTTTTAATTTGCAGCTACATTGCTTGTTAGTCTAAAAGCAAATTGAGACAAGGCTGAAGTAACCATCTCAGCAATAAAAGCTCTCTGCCGAGACAGACCAAACACTCTATGAAAGCACAAGCAAGAGTGAAAAATTGACTGCTTGAGCTGAACAGCTACTCAGGTTGACTTTCAAAGACAGTTGAGTCTCATGCCCTGCTTGGGACACTCGCCCCCCCCCCCCCCCCCCCCCCCCCCCCCCCCCTCCATGTCCCCTACTTCCCCCTTGCCACCTATATTTAGATCATCTTTCCTGCTCTGGGACCCCGTGTCGGACACAGCTGGAGGACCAGGGCCATGTTGTACTAGCAGCAATATTTTGCCAGTTGTTTTGTCTAGGGTAGGAGAAGGATGCTGGAGAAGCCCTAATGCTTCCGGGCAGGCAATTTCCTAGTCATAGGGCCTGAGGAAGCTGATCCTGGATCATCTGACCAATTCCTTGGTCGGGAATCCCTTCGTGGGAGTGGACCTATAGTCTCACATGTGGGAGGGAAGGAATTGAGTGAAACACTGTGATTTTGGTGAGAGCAGCCACTCTGCAGGATTTATGGCTAAAGGAGGGGAAGTGCTCAGCATCCTCCCCCCCAAACCCAACAAATCAGCAGTGGCTAATATCTAACCTTTAGTAAGTGAATGTTGAAATTTCCAGTCTTTCACCATAACCACAAGAGCCAAAAAACTGAAAAGAGATACAGAAAATCTGAAAGTCTGAAAATATTCACATGACTCCAGAAGCAGAGACTTTCTGAAAGCCACAGAACTCATCAGCCATCAGAGCTGGTAGCATTGCCTTTAGGCTCTGGTGTCTCAAGAAATGCAACCCTAGAGATGATGCTCTGGTAGGAATGGGAAGGGTGTTTTACTTGGAGCTCTCTGAAGGGCAACGGTGAATATTCAAGTGAGAGGGTAAAAGGGAGACCCCATGAAACCTTTCACAGCTCAGTCAGAAATGCTCATTTCCCTGCAGAGCCACGGGAGGGTACCGGACCCAATCCTGTGCTGGTGTCAGGATCTGCTTCTCAGAGGCATTGATCCAACAGCTATGCCCTGAACATAGGCTGCATGCCATTAATGTATTTGAGCTTTTCCAGACTTATCTGTACTGAACCTCTCAAGGCTCCCTCACTAAAACCCTTCTGTCTAATGAAGTAATTGGATTAATAGGTAAACAGGAAATCAGTATGCTTTTAATTGATGTTCCCAGGTAAATCATCACAGGTAGTGCTTATGTTTAAGGGCTACTTCTGAAGGAAAACCAGAACTGAATTAAGTCTTTTTTGCAGCTTTTTTACAATGTCTGAGACTGATGTGAAAGGTTATGATTTTCTCCCCATTTGCCTTTTGCATTAGAAATAATTTTGGTCTCTCTTGTCCTGTTTGTATGTGTCTCATACTCCTGGAAGATACTATGGGTGACTGGAAAACTGATGAGGCTGCAATATTGAACACTGAGAAGTGTGAAGGGACTAAATTTAGGGATGGAGAATTTTTTCTTAGCCATGGTTTAATTTGCACTCTTCATTTACCTGCATGTAGCTGAAATGCCTGTTGAATGGTTGGGAGGAGAAGCACTTTCACTACAAACCCAGCACACTGGCTCTCTGAGTTAAGGGCTATGCAGGCGTCAAAGGCTTCTATCTTTGCCCTTCCATAGGAACATGTCCCCAAGCCAGGAAGAGCTTCATGCCATCCTGCTCTTCCTCAGGATGTAAAAAGCAAGGGGGAAAAAACCCCCCACAGATATGAAAATGATGCTGTTAAAAGGAGAAATAAATATTCCAGGCTTTTCTGATTTCCTTTCCAGCTCACTGTTACAGGTGTTACACTGCTGTACCTGGTCCAAAGGTCTCTTAAATCAGGGGACTTCATGATGCATTGCTCTTCCAGAGGTTCTGGACTCCACCACGATAGCTGGACCCTTGTGCTCCACTGCAGACACTGTCCTCGGAGGGATAATGATGGACAGGAGAAAATCAAATGTATGTGAGTGACCTGGAGGAGATGATTTATGAGCTGAGATCAGAGAGATCTAAGCAGGGCAGAGCAAGGACAGGGGGAGGTCTGGGAAGGCTCTTTCTCACAGAGATTTCCCCCTCCCCAAGAACTGGGCAAGACTGTTTGGAGAAACAGTGGGATACCAGAGAAGAGTCTACCTAGAGGTTTCTACTGGGCTGTGGGACAGCCTCCATTGCTTCTTGGGATATTTTAAACCAGTCAGGCTTGGCTCAGAGACTGTGTTAGGGAGGACACAGGCAAAACTGATGGGCAGACTTTTCTCTCTGCACTCCTTTGGATTTAAAGCAAGGTTCTTCTGGAAGCCCCTTACTTGCTTCTGCAAGACCCTACGAATGAAATGTTGACCCTGTCCCTGCTCTGGTGCATCATTTAGCATCTTTGCACAGGTGTCTTGGTGTCTCTGTTCCCTGCACACAGTCCCTGCCTCTGAGCTCACGATGGCAGCAACGTGCTGCAGCAGAGCACAGCAAGGCACAAGGCGCTGGCCTCCCCCACCCAGAAATTCAGTCTCATCCTGAAAGATCCTGACCCTTCTCTGGGGTACATCATCTGGCAATGCTCAGGGGGCAGCTGAACCTGTCCCAGGGACTGCTATACAAAGCTGGGGTGAAGGAGGTGGCCAGCACTGAACAGAAGATAGGACCTTGCTTCCTTGCTTCAAGCAAAAGCTCCGTCAAACAGAGCTTTCTGCAGGGGATTTCCCCCCTTTTTCAGGGTATACCCAAGGGGATCCTGGTGCTTGGCCCCTGCTTTTTCCCAGCTGCTAAGTATAAGGCAGCGGGCAGGCCATGGAGAAATGTCATGTTTGGAAGCTCCACAACTAAGGGAGATGGAGGTGTAGGACCAAGACCCTGCTCCACCTGTACCTTTGGCCAGAAAAAAGGCAGCTGCTTGCTTGCAGAAGAAGAGGATAGAAACAACCTCTGTCTTTGGTCTGATTTCAATAAACACTCAGAGCTGAACACAGGTTCCTGAAGGTTTGTGCTCAGCAATGTCCATGGGTAGCAGCTCTCTTTTGGGTAGCAACATTGAGCCAAACCCCATGGAGTGTCTTCTTCTACTGCCCTGCACACACCTGTTAGCTAGCACAGCCATGGGACCCAGTGGCAGCCTGCCTTGGGAGGAGGACGAGTGCTGGGGACACAGAAGGCTTGGTTTCTGGCCCTGCCTTTGCCATTAGCTTTTTACCTGGCCATGCAGATGCTGTAAACCTTCCCCAGTATCATCTGTGAAGGCTGTGAGATCCCTTGGAGAGTTGGGGCTGGAGTTTGGGAAGGGATTGAGCAGCATTTTGCACTAGTCAGGGAGGGCTGCATGGGGACTCCAGGCAGCACTGGATGAGAACGACGTTAGATCAGAAAAATATGTCTATGTATTTACTTCCTTCTGATCCTCTGTGGATGTTTGCCTGGCCCTGTGCCCAACCAGTTCAAGACAGCAACCTGTCAGAAAGCCAGTTTTTTCTTGGTTGGGTTTATTTTATACTCCTTTGAAAAGCTGAACTGCCCCACTGAAGTGTTGTACAAGAGCCAGTCTGACACCAAGGATGTGATATGAGTGAGGAAGGGGCAAGCCTGAAACATTTTTAGACCAGTTTTGCGGGTTTTGTGAAACTACACTTTCACAGGGTCCACGATGCTGCTGCTTGAGGTCAGCTGCAAGGGTTTGCTTGCCCTTGGATGCTCAAGTGCAAAGACAACCCTACAAGTGCATCACACATGAGCTGAGCTGTACAGTGGAAAGCCAGCCTTTCCCCTCCAAATAATGGTGTCACAAGCCATTGGTCACCTCCTATGCATCAGACCATTTCTCCCAAAAAACATGCAGAGGTTTCCCGACTCCTCCTTACAAAGGAGCCTTAAACCACCACCAGCAGTTGTCACAAACTGTCCATTGATTTCTTGCAGCCGGCAAATGTGGCAAGTGGCACAGAGTTGATACTGCAGATCCATAATTAATGCTTTGTGATCCCAGATCTGAAGGCCCTTTCACAGGCAGAGGGACTGTTAAACTGCCCCTGAAGATGAGGGATGGAGTCGTGGAAGGGATTAACAGCCAAGCCAGTAATGAGCTCAGGAAAACACAAACACAGGAGATAAAAAATAAATAAATCTAAGCTGCGAATGAAAAACACTCATTTATGAAGTGCTGTTTTGCAGAAGGAGGGTGCTTCTGAAGCCACCTAAAGTGCTGATATTCTTGTTGCTTGCTTGCCTGTGAAATCCTGAGTCAGATGGACGGTTTGGAGCCTAGAATTCCCAAGTTGTGGTTCAGCCAGATCAAGCTGGAAGGTTTGAGGGTTGATACTCTACCCAGATGGCAGAGCAGTGACACCGGTCTCCAGACTGGTGCATCTATCATTGGGATTCTCTTGCTAAGATGGTCCCAGTGATTTTTCTTATGTTCATTGACAGATGCGTGGGTGGCTTTGGCTGGATAGTATGAGAAAACAGTAAAAGGAAGTAAAAAAGCAAGGAGCTAAATGAGGACCAAGCACTTGGGAGTTGCATGGCAGGCCCTTAACCAGCCCCTTCCTCCTGACAACTGCAGCCTGCTAGCTGGAAAGGTCTGTCTAGATGAGCTGTTCCTTCACACTTCTGTTTTGTCCTGCTCTGTTCTAAAATGCTGCACTGGGAACCCACCCGTGGTGTGGGTGCCCACTGGGAACACCCCCCTGTGCTGTTGGTGCCCATGCGAAAGTGACAGATGTGTCCACTCCTTAGCAAGGACGGAGCTTGGTAACGTGAGGACTTCTCAGACTTGGTGATGGATATTCATTGAGACTTATGTAGAAAATATAGACGTATATTTATATCTATATCTATATAATTATATACAGGCAACAATGCCAATATGTTATGTGTACTGGGGTAAAAAAATCAAACAAACAGTGAGAGCCAGGGGAGAGGTCTCAAGGACAGATGCAGGCTGTCACCCATGTAGGAATACTGGCTGTCTACACATCTTGCAAAAGTGGGATTTGTATCAGCTGGAACCTATAGGTAGATAAAGAGCCCACTTCAACAGGAAAAAGGAGCCATTATCCATAGCACAGTTAGCTTATGAGAATGAAAAAAGAGCATTTGGAGAAAATATCTGCCCATTAAATATCAAGTTAAGAGCTTGGCTTAGGTTCAGAAGGGAAAAAAAAAGCTTTTGATTAACCAATAAAGCCAATGGTGATGTTGAGATTATTCAGGGTTTATTGCTTTTATGAAAAGAATAGAAAGAAAGGAAAAACTGAAAACAAAAAAGAAAATAAAAAGAAGAAAAAAAGAAAAGATGATCTGTTTTGCATTCACTGGGGCTGCAGTAGATTGCTCTTGCCAGAGTAATAAACAGTAGCTTGGATGCATCATGCAAGACTGGTTACGAAGATGAAAATATCTATTTCTCAGGTTTTAAAATGTTTAGATGACAGCAAAACCTCCTGATGCCTCCACGGAGGGAAGATTGACTACAGCAGCCTTGTTTGTGGTAACTTAATCTTGACAATTCTTCTACTCGATGAAGCAATGGGAGGCCTTCAGCTTAGTTATGACATTTAGATGAACCCATTAGAAAGAATTGAGAGGAGAGTGATCCCAGCACTCCCTTTCCATGATGAAAGGTGGAAGAAGTAGGAATGTTTTGTCCACTGAGGAGGGGGCATGACACCACCTTTCAAGACGTAGAAGGCTAGCACAGAGGAGAAAGGAATACACTCTTCTCCATGGGATAAGACATGAAGCTCTACAGTAAAATTGAGGGAGGTTCACATGAAGAATTGGGAGAGTTCCTGATGTGGCACTGGGCTAGATGGTCTGGGAGGGACTGGAGGAATCTCACAGCACACCAGGTGCACATCAATCTGGAACAGACCAGGCAGGGTTGAGGCTTGGCACTGCATGGAAATATATCTCAAGGTTCCTCCAAGACTTACTTATCATGATCAGCTGTAAATGGCATAAAATCTGAGGACTCATACCTTTAAATTCACAAATGAATAGGACACAAAACTGCAGTGTATCCTTCTCTTGCCCCTCATACATCCTGTCACTAAAGCAAAGTTGCTGCTCCCTGGAAAGTGGACATAGACAAATGCAAATGAGAAAGGAAGGGAAATAATTTTAAAGACTCATTTTGAGACTAACTATTGGAATAACCTGTAAAAGGAGTCACTGGATTCCTCACCCCAAAGGGACAGTGGATTGTCCCCTATTCAAAAATGTATGTAGAAGGAAATTCTGGAGAGATCAACACAGTTTATATGAGCAGCACTGACTATGATTTCCTGCTATGGGCAATGTAGGAGCTCAAAGTGGTCTGAAAGGTCCTTTCTAGCCTTGAATTATTCCCCTATTGCACTGAGTCCATCATCTTTTGTGCCTGAGTCTGCCTCAGCCAGGGGCTGTCTTCATTTTGAAGACATCCATCATATAGAACTGGACTCCTGCCATTCCCGCTTTGCAGACAGGACTTGGCTTTCTGGAGCAGACACCCATAACAATCAGAGTCTGTTACAAAGAAGGATTCCCTTGCCCAGTCCTTTGGCTGAAACCTGATGGGATTTCAGCTCTGAGTTCCCTCATTTCAGCATATTATTATTATTATTATTATTATTATTATTATTATTATTATTATTATTATTATTATTATTATTATTATTATTATTATTATTATTATTATTATTATTATTATTGTCTGAGGCTGGAAATGCATTAGGCTTCTGAAGTGACTTTCTGTGAGCACCATATAAGATCCCAGTAGGGTCTTAATTAAAGCTTTAGGAACCAGGACAGATTCAATGGGAAACAATCACTGCAGAAATCCAGTTTGCCTTTGCTGAGTAACAGGTAAGAGGGAAGAGAATGACCCCATTTCACCTGTTTTTCACCTGTCAGGCTGAGAAGAAAATTCCCTACCAGAGATTCCTGGCTGTTTCTCCCAGAGCTCCACAATACGCATGCCCTTGAGTGTTTTGGAAGTCAATGTTGGATGACACATCATTTCCATAAGAAAGCTCACACAGGACACCATCAAAAAGTGGTGATCCATTGCTCAGCTCAGTCCTCCTGACTTCTCATGTCCCAGCCCTCAGTATTCAAGAGCCTCCATTTACTGGTGTATGACTGGTGGGCTGCAGGACTGATCCATAAACCTGCAGGAGAGGCTCCGCTGCCTGCTGCCACCATCACAGCCTGCTCCACCACATGGTGGGAGAAACTCACAACCTCTCCATGACCAGTCAAGACCTCCATGCAGCTTCAGTAGACCCAGTAGACCCAGGGCAAGATCCTCCTGTTTGCAGCATGAGTATTCACTCCCAGCCCTCCACTCAGCACTGTGGAGGGGTTTCAGGCTTGACCTGGTGGGCTGACTGCTGCATCCCTTTCCTGTTGCCCACAGTCTCTCTCTAATCTCTGCCTACCCTGCCCGTGGCTCCCTCCAGTCATCAGCAAAAGCAGGGGCTGTGTGTGCTGCTAGGATAATTGGAGTGCTGCAGGGTGCTTAGTATGCAGGCAGTGGCTGTGCTATTGCTCAGGGAAAAAAGAAGAAAGGGAAAAAAAAACCCAAACAATTGCAACTGAAAAAGAGCCCATTTGCCCGAGCAAGAAAACCCCCCACTTTTTATCACTTGTTTCTTTGCTTCCCCATCTGCACAGAGGCACTTCTGGCTGCCACGGGGGAGAACTGTCTGTGGAGGGATTACCAGGCGCTGTTTATCTCTGCAAAATGGCCATGCTATCTGCTGATGGCTTCAGAGGGAACAGCTCTACCCCTTGCCTTCTGCAGTGGAGGAGGCTGTAGAGCTGCTGTGGAGCAGGAGTGGCAGGTTCTGTACTCCTTTCAAAAGCAAGGGCTGTGTTAAGGTCTGATGGAGCTGAGATGTTCTATGTTTGCATGGTTAGGGCCAGGTGTGAAATGTGGGCATGATGCCCTCTTGGTGTCCTCTATCCTACACATGATGGAAACCAGCTCTGATATCCCTAGCATGGGAAGAACTGAAGCACAGTACCAGGGGTGTCTAAGGGAGCATCTACTGCATGTGGCCTCATTCCTCTTCAGGAAATACCAAGGGATACCATCTCTGGCTCACTCTGCTCCATGCCTCCATGATGAGAGGGAAGAGAAAAGCAGGAGAGGCCATTCACCGGGGAGCATCTGCAGAGCAGATGGTAAACACAAGGCTGGGAGCTGTGTGGATGCCCTTGCTTAATCTGGGAGCAGACACCCGACCCTTGGCCAGCACAGAGCAATACCCACCTGCCTACTTACCTACCACAGCCTTTGGTTTGCAGTGCCCATGGTCCTTCCCTGTGCCCACCAGACACTCCAACGTAAAGCCTGCAGCTTTCCCCTAAAAGTGGCTGCTTTTCAGGTAGAGGTGGAAGGGTTAAACTTTTTCCTCCATCTAAACGCCACACACCAGGCAATAATAGTAACAGCAGAGATTACAGCAGCACATCAGTCTCAGGGAAGGCTGTAACACAGCACCTGGCACACAAAGTCAGCAGGAAGCATCCTCCACCTGGAAACCCCATGGGCTGTGGGGGCAAGAGAAGGGGATGAGAAAAGGGACATCCTTTTTCCTGTTTCACAGGGAGGGAGCTAAGGCACAGAGTGAGTCAGCGACGTAGCCGTGAGCAGGCTGTGGCAGAGCTGGTTTCACACCGGGGCCAGGAGCTGCTGCCTGCAGTGCTCTGCTACAGACATGCTGTTTCTCTCTGGCTCAACACACCCAGTGTGAATCAAGCCTGCAGGTACAGTCATGGGAAGACACTGAGGTGTCTAGTGCTGTTCTCATAGTCCCAGCAGATCCTGGGGATCTCAGGGTCCTTGGGTATCCTCAAGACACCAGAGGATCTAGATAATGCAGGTCAGGAGAAGACCTTATTCTACTGCCTCATACCAAGCACCCTCCAGAGCTCTCCCCAAATGGCCTACTGTCTTTTTCGCTGTGGTGAGGATACTGTTACTCAGGATGCTTTGCCATTTTGGGTAGCCCTTCAGTTTTCTGGCCATCCACCAGCCCAGGTAGAACAGACCACTGGCCTTATCCAGAAATCCCAATGACATGGTGACTCCATGTGATCACCTGTGCACGTGAGATAAGCTCCATTGAATGAATATTGGTGTCTGTGCAGATGTTAGCAGATGTGCTAACCTGCCCCACTACAAAAGGTGCTACTAGTTTCCCAAAAGCCTTCTCCAGTGTTTCACGGTGTGGATGTGAGGACAATTTTTCCTAACGTCATCAACCCTTGCTGGATATAAGCTAAGCAACTTAACCTGGACAACTTCAGGAACAAATAAAATCATCTTTTCTCCCTTGCTGAGAAATACTGAGATGCTCTCCTCTGTACCTCCCCCAAAAAATTTACTTTTACATACTGAACTTTAACCTCTGAGTGCTCTTTATTTATGCCCCTAATTCTCTTTTCCAAATTTCTGCCTGTCCTGTCATTTCCCATTTTCAGATATCGAATTCTTTTTCGTAAATTTAACTGCCTGCACTGGCAATGAGGTGGCAAGAAGTAGGTGAGCTGTTACCCTGGAAAAGGAAAGGACACACTGTGATATTTGATAAAAGCCATGTTGAGTTTGCTTGGAGGACAGTGTCTGTAAGCACAGCACAGAGAAGGGTGTGGATCTAAACCGAGAAAATGCATGTAAGGGGCCTGGGCAGACCCACCTTCAGCTGAAAGGCTAGAGAAAGCTTGGAGGTAAGGAAGTGGAGCTGTAATGGATTTCCTAGCTTTTCCATTCCAGGTAAGGATTTACAAAGGGCATTAAGGCAGCAAAGATGGTGTTAGTCTGCAGCAGGCAGACATGCCTGTTGAGATACTTTCCTATGAAATCTGTATATGCAGAAGGGATAGAGACTCCATCAAAGAGACAGGTTGTCAAGAGGTGAATTAAAACAGTTCCTTCAGCGTCCAAGAGAGGATCTCCTCCACTTTGTAAGGCGTGAACACATTTCCAGTAGGCAATGGCTGAAACATAAATAAGAGGTCAATGCCCCTGGGCTGTGCTGGCACTGCACACAGCGGTGCTGGTTTGGATATTTATTGGTGCTCAGTACCAATCCTTCACTGCTGTGTGGGGTTTTTTGGTTGGTTTTTTTTGTGTGTGTGTGCCTCGACTTCAGCCACTGAAGCAATCAGTAATTATCTCACTAGGCAGAATTCAAAGCAAATGGAGGGACTGAGGAAGGGAAATGCCTTTTCCCAAATAAACTGTGTTTTCCTGAACAGAACATTCCCAAAGTGTCTGGAAATGTCAACTCTGAATCCAACCAGATTTGCCTAAGTGGAGGTGGAGCAGTGGGCTATGTGTGTTTCAGAATTACAGATGGATGATGAAAACGGCTAGCTCTTTTTGCAGGCTTACTAGGACCTAATATTCCGAGAGAAAAGGTTCCTTCGGTCAATCTGGGACTTTGTGAAAAAGGACTCCCCTGGCTTGAGTTACACTGATAGTCTGACTGGGAACCTCTTAGCTATTTTATTTCAGCCTGCCCCACCAGACAAGCATTTGAAAACATTCAGTCGATTCTTTCCTGCACTGGGAGAGCCCTGTGCTGCACAACACAACTCAATTCACTCTGCAGTGAATTCCTTGCTGCAACTCCTGATACTGGTGTGTCCCAGGAAGCAGGCTGGACTCAGACTGCTTCTGATCCCACTATTCCTTTTGCAATCAGCCTCTGGGTTCTCCTTGAGAAGAAACTGGGTTTATCTCCTATGTAGAACATATGATACCACTACAAGGTGGGTTGGAGGGGCTCTCTGCCAAGCCTCAAATGGAGGGGACAGTGAGACTGCACGGATTCAAAATCCCCTTGAAATCTATATCCATCTGTCATCTCCTGGAAGGCGGATGTCCCCAGAGAGGACCCCAAGGAAACTCCTGTGGGCAAGTGTTGTGGATGGCAGGAGAGCTTGTCCTTTTACCCTGCAGAGCCCTGCTTCAGAGCCACAGCCCATCAGATAGGCAGCTATCAGGACTCATGCTAGCATGGTGCTGGGGGCCTTGATGAAACCTAATGGAGAGGAAATCCTAAGAGACCTAAAAATAAACTCACTGAGGAATATGATGTACCTGTTCTAGGACAGCTGTGCCAGTGGCTTCTGTGCTGGAGCAGAGTGGGTGACAGTCATGAACATCTTTGCTCACACAAAGGCAGCATGGGCAGACTGATCCCCCCTGCAGCTGACTGCAACTGCAAAATCTTTTCAATCAAGTTTTCCTCCCTCTGCTCTCCGCCAGGTATTGAGTCATCACCATAAGTCGTGTAGCAGTATGGGTAGCTGTGGTATTAAAGCTACTCAGCACATTTTCAATGGGTTTTCCTCAAGCTGAATGCTTTATGGGACGTGTGGTGCAATGGATAAGGCTGTGAATGGGGAGTTTGGAGGCTTTGGGATCCTTTTCCTTGTGCCTCTGTTTCTTCCTTAGTTCAAGACGATTTAACACCTGTGGCACCCCAGTAGTCATGATAGCTGTGATGAGGGCTTGGGCTCTAGCCCTGCTTCATTGCTGGTGTCAGAGTCTGTGTTTGGGCGTGTGAGTCCTTGTGCCTCTGCCGCCTTGCTCAGAGGGGTGAGGTGACCTGCGTGGAAACTGCTGCTGAGAGCTCTGTCACAGGGTGGGTTTTGATGGAAAGGTAGAGACTGATTTTTCTGCTGAAAGCAAGAAAATTTGGGAGTGTAGGATTTGGGCAGTTCTCAAAGGGAGAGGCCTTTCTCAGCTGTTGAAAAGCAGAATTTCTAGTTTGAGCAAGATGTCCCTGGAGAAAGCAGTGGAGAAAGAGATGCATTTTCAGGGAAGATTTTTGTCCTCTCTTGAAATGGACTAATAACCTTCTGGAAGTGTCTGTCTCTATCCATCCATGACCGAGGGACTCCAGGTGACTTCAGCCTGGACACCTACCTTGCTAAATGCTAGCATTAAGGTGACATTACTGGATCTTAAAAGTAGGCACTCCTTCCAGTGAAGTCAAGGGTCCGTTCAGTACTGGAGACTTACAAGACAATGGGGAAATTTTTGGGTGTTAACGCTGAAACCTACTAAGGGAGAAGGCAGTCATCAAACTGGTCAGAATATGAGACTCTGAGCAAATTTCCTTCCTTTTCCTTTTTCAATCTTATTTATGTCTTGGTATACAGCAAAGCTCAAAGTAGCCTGTTGCTCTTGCGGAGAGTGGCTGGTGTCATTGAAATGAGAACACAGTCAGCTTTAGGGCTTCATATTCTTCTTTTCCTCTGCCCCTCCCAGTCCCTTTTGCAACAGACAGTTATTTGAAATCTGTGCTGAAAGAGTCCTTTCTCTTCCAGCACCCTAACCCACCTCAGCATCTCTAACATGCATGTGCGTGCATGTGCGCACAAACACACACACGCACACACGTGCACACACAGCACAAAAAGCTACAATGGTCTTTGCTGCTGTTGTTTTGATGCTGAACAAAAGGCCTGGCTCCTACCCCGCCTCCTTGCTGTATCACCTTCAGGACTGTGTGTCAGGAATCAATGCTACAGATGTTGACTTAGCCATGATGCTAGCAGGAGACTTTTAATACATTTCAGACACAACAACAAAGAACAGATGCCAATTCATAGGGAGGGAAGAGAGATGTTTTGATCTGGGTTTTTGGAAATGAATTTTCATGCAGCCTTTATTTCCAATTTTATAGTTTTTTCTTTTCCCTGGAATGCATATTAAATGCTGATAGCCTGTTATCCTTGACCTTTAGAGCCTGTGAATTTGAAAATCCAATTCCCTGTGAAAAGCAATGCATACAATATGGACTTTGAAGAAAATGCCAGTAAGTGGTTATTTTCTTTTTGGCCCTGCACAGGCCTACTACCAACTGTAAAAAGGCAAGAACACAACTTGGGTGGAATACAGTCAACAAGAAGAGAGTTTTCTATAACTCCTTGCAGGCCATGTGCTTTGTTCACCCAGTGGGGAGAAAGGAACATTAAGCTGTTAGAAGAGGGAATTCATATTCCCCTTTCTCAGCACTCCAGTTATTATGCTTTTTAATGCCTCTAGTGCTGCCAGATGGGCTCAGAGCATCTTGGTAGATTGTGCCTCCAGATGTGCCACTGAGGCCTGGTGGGATTGTCTTTAAATGCTGCCAGATGATGCTGGGAACATTGTGATCACCTTTTCTTTCTGATGTGCTGAAAGCATTCCAGTGACCTCCAATCGTGTTGGGGGCATCCCTTGGAAGCTGCCTTCCAGATGTGCTGGAGATACCCCATGGGTGTTCTCTTTCAGCTGTGCTAGGAACATCCCTGGGGAGGTTTCTTCCTGGTGATGTGGAGATAGGTCAGGAAATTATTTGTCCAACTGTGCTGGTGGACATCTGAAATCCAGTAAACCTATTGCAGTGCTCTATTTGCCAGATATTTCCCTTCTCTTGTCCTCAGCCAGCCATCACCTTTTTAATACTGCATTTACTTGGGCAGAGATGTGCTGGCACTTACAGGCTCTGCTTATAACAGGTAACAGCACAATTGCCCTCACT
Organism: Falco naumanni; assembly: GCF_017639655.2. Taxonomy (NCBI): domain Eukaryota; kingdom Metazoa; phylum Chordata; class Aves; order Falconiformes; family Falconidae; genus Falco; species Falco naumanni. Next base: position 63,366,481 of record NC_054058.1, on the reverse strand, counting down.
CTCTAGCTTCTGGATAGGAATGATGGATACCTTATTTTTGCTTTTAACATGTCCTGGGTTTCTTTATGGGTAAAGGCTGGGGACTGTACTCGAGAACTGTGTTAAACCCATGGTATGTTTACCAAAAGCTGTTGGAGTAGGTAAGGTTGGAAACCCAGCTGTTGTAAGAACAAAATAAGACACTTGACCAGTAAAAAGGTCATTCATTAGTGGCAGTCCCCACAGACCTGCTCTCTCAGGCGTCAGAAAAGCATACTGATACCGATACCAAGGAGCAGAAGTTGGAGTTTCCATTCCTGAAGAATCCAGGCATGATCCCATGGCTTTTCAAGCCATAGGCCCTTAGCAGATACACAGGTCCTCTGCAGCTTGCATATTTCAAAAGCTGATATCTCTTATTCTCCATGAACAGTAGAACAGGGAGTGTCTTACTTACCCCCCCACCATTTGTTTGGCTATCACCTAGCACCATGAGACTTGGATGCTTTCATGGTGTCACTGAGAAAGGGCTGCAGGAGGAATTACTCCGGTGTGCAGGCACTGTAGCACAGGACCAAAGGCAGAACACAAATTCTTTGGGACGGGATTTTCTGATTTTTATGTGGAATCCAAACTTTATATGAAATGCAAAGTCTGAAAAGTCATGTGGACCTAAAGTCACCAAAGGCAGGAGCTTTCTGAATCATTGTGCTGGCAGCTGAACTCTGTCTCAAATAAGACACAGCTCCTAGGTCTTTCTGTGCATCTGCACCTTTCTGCCATGCCCAGGCTCAGGCAGGGAGTCTGTGGTAGAGCAGGAGAGGAAACCAGGCCTGTCAGACTCCAAGATAGGCCTGTGATCGCTGGACATCTCGCCCCTGGCTGTGCTGCCTGTGAGTGGCATGAAATGAATCTTCAAAGGGCTATGAGGATCCCCAGCCCTCTCTCATCCCTGTGGTGGCCAGCCCTTCAGTTCAGTCTTTGCTTGCAGATGAAACTGCAGGGTGGTTGGCGCACACAGATATGCGGTGCCAACCTTGGGGTTTCTGATTTTTATTCTTCCCCTTGTTATTTTTTCCTCACCCTTTTCCTTCTAATTTAGAGCTCTAGATTAAATTCAATTTAATTAGAAGGATTACACATCTTATAAATTTAATATTTAATACGCAAGCATAGGCTTTTATTAAAGGTGTCCTAGGAGGAATGGTAATGAGTTATTGCACAATAAATAGTTGGATGGAAATGAGTGTGATAAAGAACTGGAACTTCTGGAGCAAGGGAGGGGGAAAGGGGATGTGAATGCTTGGGAAACATCTCTGGTGACTGTTCAGAGTGCTGCTGTCATCTCTCTGCTGCTCACCCAATGACTGATCCAAAACCAAGAGGAATTTTCCTTCAGCATTGGCAGGAGACAAGAACTGAGATGCTAGGGAGGAGAGTGGGGAGAGAAGAACATGAGAAAGGTCAGGAACTAAAGATCCTTGCAAAGAAGAAACTGATGTAGGGTCCTCTCAGAAAGCCATGTATAGGTGTTGTGAACAGCTCACTCACTGCCTCCATATCGGTTGGAGGGGTCAGCTTGGGTGTGGTTAGAGATCTTAATTTCAGTGCCCATCCATGCCTCCTCCTGCCCTCAGAAGCAAGAGCTGGGGCCCATCTGTGATGTGCAACCTGTCAAGAAGACCCTGCTTTGGTGCTGTTCCTTTGAAAGGAGTGCTAAGGTAGAATTAACTTCTTCCAGTGTCTACAATGTGGGTGTCTTGTGAGCTGGCATCTATGTTCCCACCGTAGAAAACAGAGATCTAATTAATACCATCAGGAGGATTTAGTGTGTGAGTCATTGGGCCACCTGTAGGTGTTTGTTTTAGGATGAGACAACTTGTATTGTAAATTCTGCACACTGCACAAGTGAGTCTCCTGTGACGATAAGGCATCAAAGGTTATCTTTGTGCTGGTAAATAAAATGGCAAGAGGTTGGTCTTCAGCCTCAAGGGCACATGGACCAGTCTGATTCACATTTGGTATTTTCTCTGAGAGTGCGAGCAGGTCCCTTCATCTGTGTCAGGATGCTTAGCAATGAAGTAGTATGGACACTATGCTTGCTATCATACCCAGTCCCAGTTTGGTTCCTAGGACAGAGAAACCACTGCCCAAACACTGTTGTCTACACTGAAGGCACTCAGATGAATCTTCCCCATCTTTCAAATGATCTGTTGCAGAAGGGAATCATTTTGCCATCCTGGCAGCATCCCAACCTGGTAAAGCTGTGTGGCTTAGATGGCCAGTATCCCCACAGCAGCTCCCGGCAGCCAGTGTTTTTTGCCAATCAGCTGATGGATGGTAACTACCTCTTCTGGTAGCAAAACCATTGTATTGCTAGGAGTTGTGCATCCTGTCTGGGTGCCAAAGCAGGGCTAAGTCAAGACACATCTGGGAAAACAGAGCTGGGAAGGTGCTGTGGTCCATCAGTGGGACGTTAGGGAGTGTCTGGTATCAGGGTGGGGAAAGAAGATACCAGGACACACTGGGGTCCCAGTCCAGGGCCTGGGTGTGGGGAGAACTGGGAAAAGTCTGGAAATACGTGGTGGAATGATGGGAGTTTGGTGATGGGGAAATGTGTTCTGCTGTATCTCCATGCAAGCTGGTGCAGAACTGGGCCTGTCATGGTCTCTGGGGTAACTGAGATGGAGACCCACCTGACCAGTGGTTTTGTAACTGACAGACCCTCTGGGGCCAACACTGCTGTGGTCTTAAATGGCCAGTGAGAGGAGAAAGCATCTCCTCCTGGAAATGAATTTATTCCAAGACTTTGGGGAGTTGGAGAAGCTCATTAGGGTGGTCCTGTCACACTTCACATCTGTGCTTTCAGGAGCCATCCTCTTATCTTGCCAGGTCCTTTCCCTCCCACTCAGCCAAGATTTTCTCAGCTGGTTTTACCTCGCCAGGCTAAATCATCTCCAACACTGCCTACGTGTATTTCTGTACGGGAAACTGCTCTCTGGAAGGTGTACTTGAATTCAGGTCTCCTTGCCCACCCTCAAGTTTCATCTCAGTTCCAAATCAATTCATGTGTTTTTCTTTGGCTCCAAGTGATGCACAGGATATAGATAAATCTGCCACCCATGGGACTGGCAAACCAAGCTTCAGGGCTTGTGCAAAGAAACACCTTTTTGTTTCAAGCCAGCGCAGGGAGATTACCTTTGACAAGAAGGGAGTTAAGGTACTGTGTAAATACACAGTTTTAGGCCCTTTGGATTGATACAATGGCAAATAGCTGGAGCCACCTCTGGTTGCTCTGGTCAGCAAACAGGGCAGTTGTTTTCTCCACAGATGGCCCCTGATGTTTGTAATTACAAGCAAGGATTATGCAGCAAGGAGATGGAATCAACTGTGAAAACCCAGCAGACAGCAGGGGAGCTTAGGCACCGGCTGGTTCCTTGCATGAAGGCAGAGATAGTACCAAGATATGTAAGTAGGCTTGGGGTACATATGTCAAACCTATGGGGATCCTGATAGAGGAATAGATACTGAGGAGGGGAGGGAAAGGGGGGGAAACAACAGATTAATTAACATTTTTGTTGCATGCCCAGGCTGAACATGGTGTGCTAATGAATACTGGTGTAGTAGCAAAGCTTCCCGAGTGCCCTCTGCCCTGGACAGCCTCACAGTAAAGCTAGACATGGACAGGATTTAACTCCTACCTCTTAAGTACAGCTTTGGAGCACAGATTGGAAGGAGGGGTGGTTTTGCTGGGGCAGGAGAGTTGCAGGAAGGTGGAGGAAGGAAAACTCTCGTTCTTTTCTCCTATGCATTGTGATGATAAGATAAGGAGAGCAGCTGGCACTCTGAGTTGGATACTTGGTGACCGGGGATGTCTGTGCAGCTGGTGTCTTGTCCAGCAATTCCAGGAGCCCTGCCATTTCCCTGGAAAGGACCCATGCTGCAGTGCCTGGGGATGCTGGGCACTGAGCACATGAAACTGCTGGGGAGGCAGGACGAGGCAGACGCCAGGGCTCAGAGCTGTGCAGACACTGTGTGGAGGCCCAGCCTACAAGCTCTCTATGTCCTTGGCAAGGTGGGATGGTGGAGTCAGCAAAGAGTCTTTCCAGAGAACAATGCCAGCCACCAGCTTCCGGCTTTGGGACAAACTTTCTCTCCTTCATTCACTTGAGGAATGCAGTGGGGATATCAGTCCTCACTCATAACCTGAGGGAAGAAGAGAGACAAATCCCTAGGCAGCCATAAACTGTTCCTGCAAACAGCCAGGAGTCTTTGAACTACCCCAGGGTTAGCAGTGCTGGTAGGAAAAGGGCCATCCAGACTTTTCCACAGGATATCTGCCATAGTTGAGGTTTTTCTGGTCACGTAAAAGAACTGGGCCGGGTGGGACCAGGCATCGCACACAGAGTGGGAAGGTGCTCCCTTGTCTTCATCCCTCAAGGTGAAGACACCTGGGAGCTGCAGTCTTGGCAGGGGATGAATTTAGCAACTTGCCTGAGGAGCTCAAGCCATGGTGGAGAGCTGCAGCAGGTAAAGCCCCTTGTTGGGCTCCAACACACCTCACAGGGGTGCCTTACCCTACAGACAGCAGCAAATTCCCTTTTTCCTTCCTCCTCTCTGTTCCCTGTGCAGAGGATTGGGAATTTCTGCTTGACTGGGAATCAAAACAGACAGAAAATACGGGTGATGACTCTCTGCTACCTCTTTTTATGAGATGGAAAATGTACAGTGAAAGAAAAAGGAGGAGAGGGAGGGAAGACACTGTTTGGGTCCAAACTGTGCAGTTTTCTGCATCGTCTCTTTTAATGAAAGCATCCGAACAAGACAACAGGAGCTGATGATTCAATAACGTGCAGGGCTGGGAGATAATGGGGGGAAGAAAAACAACAAAGCGAAGAGGGCTTTAATAACCATTCATTGAGGCTCTAATTAAATCTTGGTTTCTGTTTGGAAAACAAGAATTTCATTTTGTGCATGCCCCATCTCCGCACCACATCTGCACCCATGTTTTCTTGTGGGCAATTACAGAGCATGCTGTGAGCTAATTAGCAAATACAGGTGTGGCAGGCACTCTCTCCTGCAAGGGAAAAAGGAGGAGGAGGAAGAGGGAGGACAAGGAGCTTATTGCCAAGGCTGGAACCAACCCTGCACAGGTGGGAAGCAAGAACCTGCAAACAGGTTATATCGCCAGCCAGGTACTTCTTGGTGCTTGATAGAGATGAGGAAAGGGGTGTAGAGAGGGCAGGCTGCCCACCTGGCTTCAGCTGTTGCCATTTGATTGCCTCCATGCCAGTATGATTTGGCACAGAGGAGGGATTCAGTCCCTGAAGAAAGGCAGAAGGTTGCTGAGCATCCGCATGGGAGTTGTGGCACCAAGTGTGTTGTGGTCCATGTACTTTCCATGTGGGCTAAAGAAACTTTGCATAAACATGGCTATGTGTATAATGAAACATGAAAGGGCACATGGTCTGAGGCTGAGGGCAAGAAATAGTTATTTATATCCATATATCTTCCTTTCTTCTCCATCACATGGCCTAATGGGCTCAGGCAGCGTACATGTTAGCTCCTCAACCCTGCTAGGGCGTTGCCAGAGTGCTGGTGGCATTGACCAAAGCTCTGCCAGGGACTGCCCTAGCAAATGTTTCCCTGGTCCAGTTCACGTGCTTTTACAGGCTTAACCTCAGAGGTGGTTGCTTTTATAGGGGAATGAAGAGCACACCAGCAGCACAGCCTCCCGCTCACACGGAGAATGATGCCGACAGCGGGCTAACACATAGCACTGGCCAAACAACATGAATGTGCTTTCTAGCTCACTGTCCATCTTAGAGAGTTGAATACAGTATTTTGCTTGGGGATGCTGTTTCTCAGCAGCAATCTGTCCTCCCCCTGCTCTCTCAGCCTGAAGGAATTCAAGGAATGACTTAGGTAAAATCTACCCCAGCTGAGCCAGGCTTTCTGTGGGACTAAACCAGCATTTCTCCCTCTCATGATCTGCCTGCAGGGCTCATTGCCTGATTTCTGCCGGTTCATTAGAAAGCACAGCTCTGGTCACCATCTGAGAGCCTATCACCTCTGTGCATTAAGTCTGCCTGCTAATTGCCAGGAGCTGAGTGGAGGCACTGCTCCTGGTCTCTGCCAGAGTTTGCCTGGGCTGCATTCGACCTTCATTTATATTCCAGCAGCACCACTCTCTTAGCAGTATCTCCTGCCATCAATAAACCAATGCAAACAGAGATAAGCCAGATAAAGTGAAAGTAGGTCACTTCTGCAGCACAACGACATCCAGCTCCGTTATTCCTTACGCAGGCCTAAAAGTTAACTCTCCCACCACAACTTTTCTCTTCCCCCTTTTTTCTTAAACTTGTTGGGGCAGGGAGATAAGGCAGATATGAAACCCGGCTCACAGCTCTACCAGGCATCACATTGAGGGCATCTGGAGACTGTTCTGCAGCTGTGCGGTGGATGAGCACATGAAGGGTTTGGTGTCATTCACAGATTATCTAAACTCTGTGTTGCTTTTCTACCAATTAAAGTCCTGGAAAGGTGCTTCTTGCTGATGCCTGGAGGAAGCTGGTTTTGCTCCTCTCAAGGACCCATATTCTTTATGTATAGGTTCCATATTCTCTGCTGTGTCCCTGGAAAGAATGTCAGCACTGCAAATTCTTCCCTTAGTATGGCTCATCTTCAAGTCTTGATATTGATTTAAAGTCACAAGCTACCTCTGGCAGTGAGATAAGATTTCATTTCCAGTAGCCTACTATATCATTAACTCCTTCACTGAGAACCCTAAGCACTGGTTAGTGTCCCATAAAATGTCATTGTTGTATCATGACATGCCAGTGGCTTCCTGTTGATGCCGCCTGAGATGAAGTTTGGGCTAGTAGCGTGTAGGTAAAGAGCTTGGTGACCTAGATACAATCACCTTCAGCCATTCAGGCACCTGGGTTATGTGTGATTTTCGCAAAAAAATACCAGTGCTACTTATTGGTCGATACATAGATTTCAAGTGCTGTCATGAAAACATATGAACCTCTGGAGATACTCTAAGACCTTCTAGCACTGCAAAGAAACACAAGCATTACCTCAGTCTTGGATAATCTCCAGAAAACAAGACAAGTAGGGATGATTCAGTGCTCCTTTTTAGAGATTTCAGTAAATGCTGACTTCATTAGCATAAATGCTTGTGGGAAACACATTGTAAAACTTTTTATTTAAGTGTTCATTCTTACAAAAAGAGGTCCTAAAAGTGACCTTCATCCATCCAAGAAAACAGAAATGACACCGTAGAAGTTATGCGTTTGGTATATCACTACTTTGAAGGCAAATAATATCTTCTTTGTGTTACCTCCACAGCAGGAAGGAAATTCATTGCAAAATAAATGACAAAATAAATAAAAATCAGAAAACAACAGCCTCCTACCAGACATTCCACAAGAGGGAAATATGGCAGCAACCAATAAGTAAGTTGTTCTGGAGTGAACAATCCACCGAGATCCAAATTGCTGCTGGTAAGCAAGCCACAAGCCACCGCACTGAGCATTCAGATACCAGCCACCTCCAGGCATGTGGCTGTCAAGGATCACTGTAGCATGGGTACCAAACCCACCTGTATTAACCAAAACATTTATCTTGTCCTCTGAGCCTAGCTGAAGAGCCTAGCTTCTCCTAAAAGACTTTGCCCTGCCTCTCCCAGGCTGTTGCCCCTTTGGTGCCTGAAGAAGGAGGAACAGAGGACAGAGCAGCTACCTGATGAGATGTCTGGAAGTTCTTATAAAGGGTCTGAAACACCAGAGCCGATCCTGAGGTGCTGCTTCTACTCAGATAACCTTGGTTTATGGCCCTCTGAAGTAGCATCATCCCTCGTGCCTCCTCCTCTGAGAGACCACTCTGTGCTGCTTAAGCAGAAATCACTCTTCCTCGAGCTGCTGCTTCCAGCTTCTCCCCCTCTAGATGTCTGTATATCTCCTTCAGGGAAGCTCAAAGTATTCGGTGTGGCTGGCATAACCTGTATCTAGTCACGTTGCTGATCAGCTAGATGGAGAAGTGCTGAGCATTTGCAACCTGGCTCCATTACGGATTGGATTGAGGAACTGGTTTATTATCTCAGCACTTACTCAAAGGCCAGAGACGCTGTCTGCAGTGCTCTCTGCAGGTTGGTGCCTGGTATTCATCATCTTGGACTTATGTTCCAGGTGCTTCTAGCAGCCTGCATATGTCTCATTTGGGGATGGGTTTGTGCTGGTGCATGGAGCCTACAGAGCCCCAGGAGACAGCCTTCCTTGCTCCTTCCTCCAGGAACAGTGTGAGAAGTAATTAATAAAACCTACTTTGTGTGTCTGCCAACAGCAGACATCATGTCCCCTGTCCAAGGTGGAAGGGCTGCATTTAGGGTCCTGAAGCCTCATCTTTCCTGGCATTATTTCTACAGATCTTTTTCATGATCCTCAGCAAAATTTCCTCTTGTCTGTTTTCCTACAACCTGGCAAACATTTCTTTCCTTAACTGTCTGTCCAGTTGAAACTGTCAACCATTGTAACTTGTAAGCAGATGCAGATACCACTGCAGATGCAGATACCATTACAACTACCACTGTAGATGCAGATACCTTTTCAGATACTTTTTCAGACTCAGATACCATTACAGGTTAAGATTACAGCACTGTACTAGCTACTAAGAAGAAAGTTAACTCCATCTGAGCTGAAACCAGGAAAATGGCAGAGGCAAATGCCACTGCAGATACAGGTACCATTGCAGTTATCACTGCATATATCATTATGCCAACCTCTGTATATGTCAAGGTTTTGTAACTTGCGTCAAAGCTCTGTTTTCCCCAGAATCTTCTTCTCCATCTTGCTTGGGAAAAGCGACTAACTCCAACCTCACTACAACCTCCTTTCAGGTAGTTGTAGACAGTGAGAAGGTCCCCCCTCAGCCTCCTTTTCTCCAGGCTGACCCCCCCTAGTTCCCTCAGCCACTCCTCATAGGACTTGTGCTTTAGACCCTTCACAGCTTCCTTACCCTTCTCCGGACATGCTTCAGCAAAAGAGTCTATTTCTTCACTGGGAGCTTGTCAAGCATTGGAAGAGGCTGCCCAGGGAAGTGGTGGAGTTACCACCCCTGAAGATAATTAAAAGACATGTCAATGTGGTACTTAGGGACATGGTTTAGTGGTGGACCTGGAAGTGTTAGGTTTATGGTTGGCCTCGATGATCTTAAAATTCTTTTCCAACCTAAAGGATTCCATGATTCTATACAACTACTGTCTCTGCTGGTGTACTTGCCCCTAATGGGCCCCATTCCCTGACAGACTGTTTTTTACATCATGCCAGACTCCAGTGGGAGAATGCCTGCACAGCCAAACAGACTGTGCTTGTGGTCTTAGCCACTGGAGCTGATCTCTTGGCCAAAACAAGACTTTGCCTTTCCCACTTGCTCTTAGTGCGAGGTCCATATTTCGATGCCTGGCATCTGACACATGGTCTCATGGCTGTGTGATCATGACAGCGGTGTCTGTAGAGGAATGAAGCTGGGTTAATTAGCATTGATAATATACAGCTGTGGGCTGGCTTCAGGGGCGGTGGCTGATGTGGATAAGGTGCAGCTGTAGCTGGTTCTGTTAAGGGGTTGGGCAGCCAAGGAAGAGAGAGCAGCCGAGGAAGAGGCAGAGGGAAGAGTGAGTGACTGACCTGGATGAGGAGAGACTAGGAGAAGGCAGCAGAGGGACTCGCATGAAGAGTATGATGGTATGAGATGGTAAAAGACCTTGTTGCAGCCAGATGGTTTGGAGAGTGTTGTGAAAGTGCCTATGGGTGGTTTGGAACCAGAGCATGTCCTTGAATGTCCTTTCTCTCTTCTTTGTCCCTACAACCTCCTCTGGGCATTGCTGCTGCTGACCAAGTAAATGGAGGCAGCAGACAATGTTCTTAATGGCTGGTGGAGGTTGAAAAAAGCTGGGGAGGGGATGAGAAACAGAGAGCGCCTCTTCAGTCCTTCTGCAGCACCTTCAGAGTACGTAGGGCTGCCTCTGCTTCACTTGGGCTGTATGAACTGTGTGAACAGCAGAGAGAGGTGGTAAGGTGTAGGGAGATGGCCTGGAGACAGCTAGCACAGTTCATTCCCTGTTATGCCCTGTCCTTTGCAGCATCCTCCTCTGCTTCAAGTCACCATCCTCAGGAAGTCAGAAGAAAAGGGGCTGAAGAGGACAAGTGACCTTGGTGGGTCTCAGCTCCCTCACCACATCCTATGTCCTCCTGTCGCTGCCTTGGCTGGGGCTAAGGGGTGGATGGAAGCAGCCAGAAAAAGCCATGACAGCGAAGCTGGCAGAAGCAGAGGCATCAGGAGCTGACAACCGTATGTACCCCTAAGCCCTCTGCAGTCCTCATTTTTAGCAATTTGTTCTACGCAGAACTCGCCTGTTTTGCTGTGTCAGTCATTGGCTCTACTACCTTTGCCCATCTAGCCAGGGCTGTGGTCTCAAATAGCTGGCAAGCTTTTAGATCTGTCCGATAGTAAGCTGGAATAAAATTATTTTTGCCAAACCAATCTGTGCCCCCCCCTTCTTTTTTTTGTTTTGTTTAGTTTTTCTTTTTCTTTTAGATGTTTGTGTGAAGAAAAGGTGGAGGAGAGGACTGACAACTTAGGGCACCCACCCGGCCCAGCTCATCTGCAAGAATTGCATCACCATAAGCTGGGGAGAAAGAAGACAACAAGGTTCTTTGGGATGGGGTGAACATGGCATGGAAAGCCCTAAGGGTGCTGCGTGAGAGGATGCCCTATTTGTTGAGGGGCTTTTCTTGCAGCAGGGGATGAGCTGGCAAACTATGGCTGTCGGTGCTGTGACAGAGGCATCAATCCACAGGAGGCAGCGAGTGCTTTCCACTCCCCTCCAGCTGCTGCAGACCCTATGAGCAGCTCCTTCTGCGTGTGAGCTGAATGCCAAATGCCAGAGCCACAGAGCAGTTGACAGCCTGCACGGTCCCAGCGACAGAGACAAGGTGTCCTGCAAATTCAACGACAAAGTGCTTTCCTCGGCTGCAGTTTTGAGTCTTCTGCACGACACCATCATGCATTCCAGTAGATGAGATGGGTGGGTGAGGAGGAAGGGATGTTATGGATCATCACCCATCATCTGTGTTTCAAGGGCAGAGGAGGAGCAGAAAGGCTCTGGCTCTTGCCTCGGAGCAGTAGCATGGGATTTTCTCTCCCCTTTTCAGTTATGGGGCTAGCACTCCCCACAGGTAAGTGCCTGCAGGACAGCATTGATTTCAGTGTGGATGAGCTTTCTACGCTGGCCTGCTATCCCCTTAAAGGAGCCATCCTCATTTCTGCATCAGTTGTATTTCTTCTATAACTGTTTATCTTCCCATTGCTTTGGCTCTCCTGACAGCCCATCCACCAACTGTGAGAATTTGTGAAAACCAAGACACCTTTCCCCTTGTGTGTAAGATCTCTCCTCCACCCAGGTGGGCTCCTGGGCCAGTAGAAATGCTATGCAAGCGTGTCTGTAGCCAAAGGCATATCAGAGAGAGAGGGCGCATCTGGCTTCACGTCCTATTCCCTCTGCTTCCTTGGCTTCATGGCTAGGTAACAGCCTGCATGGGAATTAATCAGATGACTGTCTATCTGAAGCCACTGTTGAAGCACAAGATCTGTTTACCAGCAGAGGTCAAGTGACTTGTACAGGGAGCCGAGACAAGAATCCTTGACATTGCGTGCCAAATGCTACCCGTCTGCTCAAATCTCTGCCACTGCTCGTTCGTCCAAGCCTGCTGCTCCCACCATATTTGCCATTATTAAATGCCCCAGGAGGCAGCAGGGAACCTTGTCCTGCCACATCCTGGATTTGGTACTGTACCATCCCTGCATCTAGTTCATCTGTTCCTGTTCTCTCCAATACTGCTTGGAAATCCGGCAGCACACAGCACAACACGTGCCCAGTCTGGCAATAAAGCCTCCTCCAGAAGCTCTCCCATTTTCCTTGTATGTTAATATGACCCTAATGGTCTCATTAGTTTTAATTTGTTTGGCCACCAGATTTAGATAAGTATTCCAGTGATACCTGGAGAGAGTAAACAGTGACTAATTAATGCAGCTAAAGTTACTACCTAGGGTGGCGGCTGAGGAGGAGGATGGTGCTGGAAGGCAGATTTTCACGCTCCTGGATGCTGCTGGCCACAGCCACAGATTCACAGCTTCTGTCCTGCAGAGGCTTAGAGCTGGGAAACAGCATCAGCAGTCTGACCTGGAGGGAGGTCAGAGAAACTTCCCAGAAATCCCTGATGGAGGGGCAACATCTCAACTGGCACAACAACACAAATATAGGTGTTGATCCAAGAAGCGCTGTTAGAGGTGAAATGCCTCACTGCCAGATTTCACTGGGGTTCAGGCAAATCAGTTTAATGGGCTCTCAGGACAACAGCCTACATAAACTGGTGCTAGACGGCACTCTGCGTGTCAGCACAGAGGGAATTTGCACCTTCAGGTGCAAATGTGGGTGGGGAGGAAGGAGTCCCCAGAGGATAGGGCAGCGGCCAATGCGTATTCTTAACATTAAGAAATACTCCCAGTGGAAAAAGTTTTAAATGCTTCCTCCTTTGCATACCTCTGTTCTGTCACAGTCCCAGGCTGCTTTGCTTGGACTCCTCTGATAAAAGTGGAGATAAAGAAACTCTGGGGTAAAGAAAGGAGAGGTCTCTCAGAGATACGGACAGTCTGTCCTGGATTGTGTTCTTGTGATAGAGAAAGAAAACATCCTTCCCTCCTTCTGCTCTGGGTAGCAGCTTCCTCAGGAGTGGGTGAAATGGCTGCTGTTCTGGGACAGACAGTGTGGTCCCTCCTGCTCAGTGCAGTTTCCTGGCCCACACCTTGCCTGTGGCCACAGTATTTCCTGCTTCTCCTCTAATGTGAACCTTCTTCCTCCTTTTCTTCTGTATTCTCCCTGTAATTTCACATTTGTGTCTTCCCTTCTGCCTGAAACAAGACATGCAAAATAAAATAGGAGACAAACATGGCTGAGTGTTGGCTGATCTAGCCTGGATTTTATTGCACCTGGGAAAGATTCAAATAGTCACCAGCACTGGTTTACTTTTATTGAGGACTGTCTTGAAACTTCAGCCAAGTTCTGGGACAAAGGGACTTGAGCCCTTCTTCAGTTCCTACTGTGTAAATATTTTTTTGTCCAAATAGATAAGTGACTCCTGTAAGAACAGCAACGCTTAAAATATATATATATATATGTGAGATCTCCTTCCTCATGCTATCTGTTCCCAAAACATTGAGATTGCTGCAAGCCTTAACTATATCACAAAACAACATCTCACCTTTGGCCCTGCTCCTATTCTCCTATTCACTGATTTCATCTGATATTAAATGCTACGCTGCTTTTGCAAGCGGAGAACAAGCCTCTGTGAGGCACTTCAGGGGAAATCCCTTTCCTCTGCAGGAAACAACAGCCTGGAGTACCAGGCTAGCAGCAGTGCACTTCTCTGTGCATGTGTCTTGCTGCATGTCATGTTGCAAGTGTTGCAACCATGTTTCCTGCATTATTCATGGCTAGTTGCAAGAGCAATAAATGATGTATATTTAGCACAGGTGGTGCTCATTTGACAAGGGTGATAGGATCTGATAGGATGAGGATCTCATCTTTGTGACAAAGGCACCTGGAAAGTGCAGGTGTGGGAGCGCAACAGAGATGTGAATGGCTGCAAGTCGCTGACTGTGAGAACCACCAAGTACAGACTCAGCTGGGCTCAGACTCTCCCTGTGGTTTTAAACTGGGGAAGGCTGAGGCAGTCATTAACCAATGCTATAATGAAACCTGTAATTGCCCCCAGAGCCAAATCCCGTGATCCTGCTTGCAGCACAGATGCTGCTGTAGTTCTCTCCCTTTAAATTCATTTGTACCAAACCAGGGATGCTAACAGCAAGTAATGTGTCAAGATTATGTTTTCTCTATTAATCAAGTACATGCCAGAGCCCTTTTGCAAGCTCAGGCTCAGTACTGCTGTGGACTAGCACACCTTTAGACACAGATGCCATCTGAGCTCTTGAAACATGTAAGAATGAGTGCACACAAGAATGTCCAAGCCTTTGTGTGGGGTCCAAGCTCTTCGTCTTGTGCCCTGGATGTATTAGGCATGGGCATGGTGGGCAGCTTTCAGCCCAGTTCATCAGCACATATGTTGGCTGCAGTTCTTCAACTGCATGTCTGGAAAGCCCAGTAGATGCACGCTGCGGTGTCTCAGCACCATCCAGTCCAAGGACCTGGCAGTTTGCTTCCAACCCTTGAGCCCCTTAGCACACCTGGATCTCCTTCCAAAGGTTGTCTATGCAGGTGTTTATGTTCAGCATGATGCTGCACAGCTGGGACACGGCATGATCTGAGGAGATGTTCCCCAGCACACACTCAGCCCTGGATTGCCTCCTGCTTCCCAGTTTGAGCCTTGGCTTTGGCAAGGCTGAGAGCCAGTGCTGTCAGGGAAATCAGACAGAGCACAAACAGGATCCTCAGCATTTTGCACTTCGAACATCCCCCTAAGTTATCTGTGCTCTCTGATATTTCTTCTACGCTGTTTGAGCAGAATCCTCACCATCTGGTCAGTATAAATATACCCCCAAAGCTACCCATGCCCAGTACTCAGTCATGGCTGCCTAGTCTGGTACCTTTATAGTCCCTCTCCCACCTCTTCTGAAGGACAGAAATGAAATTTACTTTTTCAGGAGACAACAGCAGCCCGTGCTTTTATTAGGTCATACTTATCATTATTAGCAGTCTGAAACACAGCATGGGCCAAAGCACAGATCAGCTAAAGCAGGCCTGAGAAAATTGCTGGAGGGTTCATTACAGCCAATGATCCTGAGGAGATGAGCACCTAAAAAACCGTTGAGGTTGAATTCGTCTGAGCTGGTTGTCTAGACTCCTGCTTTAGTTGGAGAAAAACAGGTGCTTCCAGAGTGTGATTAATCTCATTCTAAAGTAGACATCTCAAATAGGTCAGATGACTCATGTCCTGGCAGCACTTATTTTTCTCTGCAGACTATAAAGGGAGCCGAAGGTGACTAGCTTAGCTTCAGACAATCAACGTGGTAGACATCTAACGTTAGGTAAGATGAATCCCATCCCACAAGACAAATCAAAACAATGGACTTTGAATGCTACAAGAGAGAGGTTAAAATTGTCTGGCTAGTCAAAGCCACTGAAAAGAGTTGTTGAGAGAGGCGAATTTATAAAGCTGTGTTATCAGGCCAAAGAACAAGATCTTCTTGTGTACTTATTGTCTGGCAATTATTATCCCAGGAATTGTATTTCCAGCAAACAAGGAAGGAAAACTGAGGAAGAAGGTGAAGCAGAGTCAGCCATGCTGGAAGCTGTGCAGAGGCTCTAAAGAGGTCAGGCACTTTCCATCTCCACCATGACCATCAAAGGCATATGAGGGAAGGGACTGAACTGCAGATGGCCCTTTGAGAAGGCACAGATAGACTGAGGGGAGTAGCCTGGGGAGGTGAGGTGAAGGGTAAGCGGGATGAAACCACGCAGGGACTGCAAATGCAGCCTCTGTCTGTGTTCAGTGCTTCTGATGTCTTTCAGTACCAGCCTATGTGCGATATGGGGCTATACCAGCACGCAAGGAAGGAGGGATGATGACCTGCCATTCTTGTCCTGTTTAATGTGTAGACTCACCACAACTCCTAGGGATGCAAACTCAGGCGTTGAGGTCTGGGACAGCAAAAAATACTGCTCATGCTGGTTGTCTCTGCATGTGCATGGGACTGAGTGCATTTGGCAGCTTGGATGTATCTCCTTTTCACAGCTTCGCTGGGGGAAGGGGGGCCACCAGAAGACTTTGCAATGTCCGTATTCTCCCTGTGCTCCTGAAAGTCTTCTTTACATAAGTCTTCCTGTCTGCTGGAGAACTGACCCATGTGCAACTACACCAGTTTACAGTTCACCTCCAGGTCTACTGACGAGCTCTGGTGCTGGCATCTGCCCCTCCTGGGCTGCTCTGTGACAGGACCATGGCTCAGCTGTGCTTGGCTTGCAGGAGGGAGGAGAGACGTTTTGGTCTGGGTTTGTTCCAACTGCATACCATAGCTGCTGCCAGGAAATCAGCTCCAGCAGCTTATTCAACCATATGGGAACCTTCTGGGGTGTCTCTGGGGGATGTCCTTGGACTCTTGGCTTTGGAGCGCTGTGTTTCCCTCCATCCTCTGTCCCACAGTGAAAGCTCACAGGAAAGCAGCTGAGGGGCAACCCTTGTCTGTATTTAAGACTGGAGAACTCATAGGATTAAAATCCAAAATGTGCACCACCAAAATTAGAGGTTTTACACACCTTATATATATAAAAAATATTTTTAAATGTATTTTTTTTATCCAAATTCCTTCCAGCTCCCGTTAGATTTTAGCATACCGATCAATGTGGGGAAAGGATATGGGGGAGACCTTCCCTGTTAGCCTGTGGGATTATTGAGTGGGATGGCTCTGGTCCAGGAGTACTCCCATTTCTCTTAGCACTTGGCAAAGGAACAACTTAAAATATCTTCTCTGTTGAACACCTGAGCATCCTTCCCTACAAAAGCCCAGCCCTGCTGCTCTCTGGGCACACATCCCTTTTGGAAGAGGAGCTATTAGCTTCTCTGGAGCCTCTTTCTCCCAGGAGGATGCCCAGCCTTCTGAGCAGAATTGTTGGTTAGTTAAAGCCATCTATTTGACAAGTTTAAATGTATTGTACTTGGACAGTAATTGCAATTCATACTGAGCAATCACCATGTCAGCTGTCACAATAACAAACTGCTTAATAGATGTACACTGATGGGCCATCGCAGGAGCTCCAGAGAGAATGGCTTTGGCTCAAAGGGAGATGTCATTCTTTGCTTGACAAGATCTAAGTAGTCACAGGGGCTGCTGGTCCTGATGTGCCAAGTATGCCCAGGACTTCCCTCAGGCCTTTGCCTGCTCTTTCCTGATGCCTAACCCAAGTTACAATTTAGTCTGACAGGCTCATCACCAATGCTGCTCTGCTCCTTTTCCTCCAACAATTCCACCCCATCCCAACCCTGTTTTGCTGCTCCTTCTTCCAGGTTCATCTGCAGGTACATCTGCAGATGAGGGTGAACACAAATGCCAGGGGCTATGTGTGTGTGCCAAGAAGCAGACACTTGCTGATCCCAGGATGACACAACCGGCCTGTGGTACGAGGAAGAGGATGTTCTTGTTCTTGTTATGCAGACAGGTCCAAGGCTTGTGGTGATGAGGTATTGCTGGATTGCAACACACCTGGATACTTCTGCTGAGAGGAAACAGAGGACAAAAAGGCACTAACAGTCTGACTGAGACAGGAGGTGGTGGGTGTCACTTGCATGGCAAAGCAGCAGCGTGGAGCTGAACTTTCCTGTCTACCCTTCCTGGGGTGAGGGATGCTAGGAACAACTCTTCCTCTGGGAGAGGCTGTCATAGAAAGGAGGAAGCTAAGGGTTTGAGAGCATTCAAGTAATTTTAGGAGTTCAGCACTGCAGGTAAGACCTTGCCTGGAGAGGCTGAAAAGTTAAATATGCAGAAAATTAATTTCTAATGGAAGTGTTATGTACAAATTGGAAAGAAAAGCTTGCTGCTGGTGGCCAAAGACATGCCCACCCTGTGTGCCGCAGTGGGATGCAGAGTTCTTTCATCTGAAGTGGCACTAAAGCAGACATGGGGTAAATCTGATGGAGATGAGCTCCATTACCCACTATCCAGACCACTCCTTGTCTCCAAACAGGCTGCTCAGCATCTGTCTGCCACCCCACTCTGCACCAGGTGGAATGGCAATGGATAAAGTCTTACCTGGAAACCTGTGGGGTATTGTAACTTAGAAGCACTAGGACAGACATCTCAAAGGCTGGCGTAGCTCACCGCCCTGTGCCACTGTGTTTTGACCACCATGATGAATGCAGGAGATCTTGGAGGTTTTGTACTGAGTGGCTGCAGAACCAGAAGGAGCTCAGTAAAATGTGAGGTCATGGCCAGGTGAGATGGCTCTGTCCAACCCTGATCTGCAGCATCTGAACAGCACAGAAACATGCAGAAGGGACCCCAAAACATTCTTGCCTCCAGAGCTGGTGAGTACCCTGGTCTGGAGTCCAGTCCACACCCTGCACAGATACTGTCTGACCTTTAATCTGGGCACCGTGGCAAAGGGAAAGATGTCTGAGTGTGTCAGGAGGAAATGACAATTGGAAGTCTGGGGACCATGTTGAGCTCACGAAAGCCATAGCTTACTATTGTAGGGAAAAGGCTTCATCAGAGCTTTCTGTGAAGTCTCTGTGCACACAGACTCTGTTATTACAATGTTATAAGGGATTTCTGCTAAAGAAGAGTTAGACCCTGAGGGTCTTTAGTAGGACAAGGACCAAGATCTTCGTGATGTCCATTGGCTACAGTATGCAGAACCATAATCCATATCCCAGGTGTTACTGGGATTAGCTATACTGGGAAGAGAAGTGAACCCCATTGGGGGAGTTGGGAATGAAAAAGAAGGAAAAATGGGAGGAGACAGGGATATTTGACTCCTTTCTACAGTATCTAGGAGGTGCCAGATTCAAGCAAACCATCCAAAGGCTGCTGTCCCACCACAGACTTAGCTGTGGCCACTGAGCTGCTTTGGCAGGAGATGCAAGTCCTGTCAGTATCTCCTCTATTAAGATGTGGTCCTGGGGCTTTGGTGCTTCTGACAGCTCTCCATGCCAGTAACATGCAGCAGCTACCTGGTTCTGGCTGGCTGCACACTGAGATGAGTGGAGGAGGAGTGGAGATGTTCCCCTTCACACCTGAAGGGACACACTGGGCACTGCACGCTTCTTCAGAAAGCTGCTTCACTGTCTCTCCCCCTGCTCTCCCCTTTCCTCCTCTTTACATGAGGAAAAGCTTTGCAAGATATGGGATGCCATGCTGTGGAAGATGGCATTTGCTGGCCTTAAACGGGCTGTCACATCAACAAGGCATGGGAGAAAGGATCCTGTACCTTCCAAGCCGGGCCGCTCTCCTCAGCAGCCTAAGAAGCCTCCTTTCTGGGGGATTGGTCTGTGAAGGTCAGCAGGGAAGCCAAAAGGGGGAGAGCTGACTGGTACTGCAAAGTTGGCTGCTTTGCCCCAATACTTCAGTTAATGAGGTCATGATCTCGTTTTATTTGGAAATGGGGCTTGGGGAGGCTACTTTCTGTGGTATCGCCAGACAGCGCATTGCAAGTGTCACTGTGAGTTTTATTGGGTACTTCACCCCTTCCTCCTCACCATGTATGGGAGACGATTTTTCAGAGATTTTATTTCTGCTTTGTGGGAGAAGTTCGGTCTTACCCCTACTTTTAGTTCGAAGGACTTATCTGACACTTGGTCGCTGCCTAAACATTGCTCTAGGGGTCTGACAATTTAGAGTTTGAAGTCTAAACTTTTGAACCCAGAATCATGATACTTGTGAAAAGCCACCAACCACAAAACTCACGTTGTCTCCAAAGGATGCTGAAGGCTGGGGATGCCTGTGAAAGAGTACCTCGGCTGAGGGCTGCCACTCAGTTTTTAGCAACAGGCAGATGCGTCCCTCCCTCTGCAGCTGGGAAGCCAGGATGGTGCGAGTAAAGTGACTTTTACCCAAGTTTGAGAGTGGAGCCAGGAATAGAAGCGACATCCCTTGGCCCTTTCTGGGATGAATCATCCTTGTAAATCCGTTTGCCTTGACTGGTCTGGTAAATATATGGTGTGAGAAAGGGTGATTAAGTGACTTATCTGAAGTTATATGTGGCATTTATGGGATTTGGACACAATCCTAAACCAGCTCCACTGCTTTAACCACTCTGCTTTCTCTGCTGTAGCTGTGACCCTGAAAGCATGCAAACACCATCATGTATTACAGGAGCAAAGAATGAATTCACAGTCAGCCTGGAAAATCAGCTCCCTTAGGAAATACAAGATTAATCCCATACGGGAGAAG
Source organism: Falco naumanni (assembly GCF_017639655.2). Taxonomy (NCBI): domain Eukaryota; kingdom Metazoa; phylum Chordata; class Aves; order Falconiformes; family Falconidae; genus Falco; species Falco naumanni. The sequence goes on along the minus strand of NC_054058.1, from coordinate 63,346,543 downwards.
ATGCAATCTAAAGCAGGCTGTTAATTAATTATTATTATCTTAACCAACCCAAGTATGGAGTCAGGACACAAGTAAGGTTACAGTTTTTGACAGATGCAGATTGATTTCTTAGAGCATCCATGCCGGGCAGAGCAGCTAATCCTTTTCACAAAGGTGCAAATTGTTAATCTGATTTGAATGCTTGGCTGCCTGCTTGTGTCCCACCCCTGGGCAGCAGGCAGGAGGAGCTGCAAGCCCTTGTGCAGCAGCAAAACCATGGCATAGCTGCCATCGTGAAAACATGGTGGGATGACTGGGACAGCTGGAGTGCTGCAGTGGGTGGCTGTAAACTCTTCAGAAGGGGTGGACAAGGAAGGCGAGGCGGTGGGGTAGCCCTGTGTGTTAGGGAGGGTTTTGCTGGTCTAGAGCCTAACGATGGTGACAATGGGGTTGAGTGTCTGTGGGTAAGAATCAGGGGGAAGGCCAACAAGATATAGTGGTGGAAGTTTGTTATAGGCCACCCAGCCAGGATAAAAAAGATTTAAGCTGCTGGGAGAAGTTTCACAATTGCTGGCCCTTGTTTTTGTAGAGGGACTTCAATTTACCAGCTGTCTGCTGGAAATATAGCACAGCGGAGAGGAAACAGTCGAACGTGCCCTCAGCCCGCCTGCGGGTGACACCCGGCCGGGGGGCGCCGATGTGCCGGGGGCAGGGGGCTCTGAGGGGGCTGGGCAGGCCGGGCCGAGGGGCCGAGGCCGAGTGTGTGAGGGGCAGCGGGGCTGGGGGCAGGGGGCTGGGAACTGCCCGGGGGAAAGGGCCGGGGGGGCTGGGCACAGCCGCTGGGCAGGAGCCCCCAGCGTGCCCAGGTGGCCAAGGGGGCCAGCAGCGCCCTGGCCGCTGTCAGAAGCGCTGTGGCCGGCAGGGCCGGGGCAGTGCCCGTCCCCCTGTGCTGGGCACCGGGGCGGCCGCCCCTCGGGGCCTGGGCTCAGGGTCGGGCCCCTCAGGGCAGGGGGACGCAGAGGGGCTGGAGCGTGTCCAGAGCCGGGCAGGGGCTGGGGCAGGGGCTGGGGGTGTGTACTGGGTCTGGCTGAGCCCCATGAGCAGCCCTCCCAGTGCCGTGCTTTGTGTTGGTAGCTGGAAGGGTGGTGGTAACACACCGGTGTTTTGGCCGCTGCTGAGCCGTGCTCCACAGCATTCAGGATGTCTGCCCAGCATCCCCCCTCACCAGGGGGCTGGGGGTGGGCAGCATCTTGGGAGGGGACACAGGCAGGACAGCTGGCCCAAACTGACTGAAGGGATGTTCCATACCGTATGATGTCTGTTCAGATATAAAAGCTAAGAGAAAGGAGGAGGAAGGAGGGGCATTCATCATTCACGACGTTTGTCTTCCAGAGCAATCGCCACGTGTACTGAATCCCTGCTTCCCAGGAAGTGGCTGAGCATCATCGCCTGCTGATGAATAACATCTTGTGTTTTCCTTTGCTTCAGCATGTGTGACCTTTGCCATTGCTTCATTAAACTGCCTTTATCTTGACCCACAAGTTTTTGGATTTTTTTCATCCAATTTTCTCCCCCCCTATTCTGCTGAGGAGGGGAGTGACAGAGCAGCTTGGTGGGCACCTGGTGTCCAGCCAGGGTCAACCCACCACGGGTGGTTTAGTCTGGAGAAAAGGAGGCTCAAGGGAGAACTTCTCACTCTCTACAACTACCTGAAAGGAGGTTGTAGTGAGGTGGGGGTTGTTCTCTTGCCCCAAGTCACAAGCAATAAGACAAGAGGAAACAGCCCTAAGTTGCACCAGGGGAGGTATAAATTGGATATTAGAAAAAATCTTTTCACCAAAAGGGTTGTCAAGCATTGGAACAGGCTGCCCAGGGAGACAGTGGAGTCACCATCCATGAAGGGATTTAAAAGACACGTAGAATTGGCACTTCGGGACATGGTTTAGTGGTGGACTTGGCAGTGCTGGGTTAAGAATTGGACTCAGTGATGTTAAAGATCTTTTCCAACCTAAATGATCCTATGATTCTATGATTAGTTTAGAAGTCACTAGCTGTTGATGAATAAATGAATAGTTGTGACTGAGCTCCCTCCTGAAATTAATTTCTGATTGACTTTCGAAGGCATCTCCCTGGGGCTGTTTTCTGTCTTCTGAAACAAGCGAAACCAAAATGGGCAGAAGGATGTAGGTGGGGCTGGGGAGAGTAGGAATGACATTAAATAAAGGACAACTCTTAATTAAGGCCTAGGAGCACATCTGAAGACACTGACAGGTGGTATCAGCTTTACTACCTTGCAAGTCAACTCATTAAAGCCTCTGCCTGCATTTTTAATACCTGTGAAGAGGGTGGTTGAGTCTCTTCTCAGCAGAGAGCAGATCTGTTTAGCATTATATTATCTTTAAAACCCACACCAGTGCTAAAATTGGGAGTGGAGCTCCAGTCCTGTTAAGCCAAAAGGCACAGTTCGATCCGATAAATGATGCTGTGACTTATGGTGAACTATACTCTTTTCTCTTAGGGTCTTTCCTATTGCTGATGAAAGTTGCTCTCTTGTTTTATCTTTCAGTCTCAGGCAAGTTATTTTATGTGAGGAGTTACTGAGTCTCAGGTTATCTTCTAAAATTTCTCAGTTCATAGGGAGGGACAAGCCATCTGAACAATTGTGGGCCTGCAATTCAGCATTCAGATGAAGGCATCTGAATGTGTACAAAGGGGTCTTCCCTGGGAGATGCTGTTGGAGCTCCTGCTACAGTTAATACCATCACAGTCAGACTCCACTGACTGCATCGACCACATCTCCAGTGGTTACCCCAAGAACTCCAACAGGCGACTCAGAGACACCTACAGAGAGACAGCTAAATGTGGGTGTCTCCATCTGTGAGCCAAGTATTAGCCCTAGATACCAAAACAGCAGAAGCTTACAAATGACCTTTTACACTCAGGCTCACTGAATAACCAGTCAGGTGTGACTTTCTGCCTTCTGGAGTACAATTCCATTGTTTTTTTGGGTGTGATCTGAACCCTGTTGGTGATCAAGGGGTCTGAAGGAAACATCTGTGAGGCTAGTCTCTTGTGGCTCCATTGTCAGTAGTGCAGATAGCTCAGGAAAGTACCAGGATCTGATGTGGGTAAGGCTTTGATGCTGTATCTGGACAGCTGGATCACTTTGCTGGCGTTTCTGCTTTCCTGCATGCTTTTAGCTCCTGGAGAAGAGTGGTACACTCGAAGAGTTGCCAGCCAGCCGCTGAAGTATTTCACTCCAGACCAAGTGTTTGGTCTGGTCTTGCAGGACTGGTGTAGTATCTTGGTGGTCATTTTCTCTTGGACACAATGTGTTAAATTCTCCTTTGTGGTTTGTCCCATCCCCAGGTTGTCAAGGCAGAGGACACTGGGCAGCTACTTGGTGGATATCTGCCCCTTCATCCATTTTGCTACCTTTCTGTGACTATCTCCTAGTTCATCATGTCTCCTTTTGCTTTACTTAGTGTCTTGCTGCTCTCCCATCTCTCTTGTCTTTGCCTGGATGTTTCAGTGATCCTGGTGCTGCTGAATCTGAGCATCTCCCAAAGCATTTAACATCTTAGTTGTTCTTTCAGGTAGGTAAAAGCTACTGTCTATATGTTACATATGAACAGCTGTGACACACAGTGCATCTATTTTGGTAAATTTAACAGCTCGGGGTCACAGGTCTTAGCACTAGGAAATTTAGACTGTTGGCATGGGCCAAACACAATTTGTGATAGCCCATTTGGATGAGGGCACCTTGTTTTGGAAGCCAGGAGACCAGCAGTATGAACATAGCCCCACAAGTGTTCAGTTAGCATACAGCTATGGATTTGTCACCACAGTAGTCACAGGGACATGGGAGGGCAGATCAGAGCTAACCATTAGTGATAACAGGGTGGTCAGCATCAGCTGGGCTGCAGACTTTCCCTCAGGAGCTGTACATGTGTAACTTCACGCCAGACTTCCCTGTGGACTAAGTTGCCAGTGGAAGAGTAGGTAGTGACACATCAAAGTCTGGATGAGCAAAGGCAAGCAGATCCTTTGGAAGACAAAGCTCTGTGAAACAGAGACATCTTCATGTCTACAGCACCTTTCAAACTGGGAGGAACCTTGCAGACATCATGGAAGTACAGCCAGCTCTGGGGTGGAGCAGGGTGGCTCTTGAACAGGGCCAAATCACATAACACCTGGGTCTTCAACCTTCCCCAGTCCTCATGCTGTTGTGGCACTATGGGAAGATGCAAACGTCTTAACTGGTTTGCCCAAGGCTATGCTGGACGTGGATTGCAGAGCTGAGAATTGAACCCAGCTGAAATTCCATGCAGATCCAAAGGTGATGTCTTTGTGTGATACAGCAATTAATACTGTGGGATGCCTGGCTACTGCAGCAAGTTTGATGGCTGCAGTTGGTGACACTTAGTTACCCAGAAGTGCTATCAGCTCTGTAACACAATTTGCAATAAGTCACCATTAATTAATGCTAAGTTATGAAGCACTTCTAGGGAAAGTGACACACCAAATCGACATCAGTACAAGAAGAGTTCATTATGGCTAATGTTACGACAATAAAAGACAGAGGAATTAATGATGAATTTCAATGTTAAGTATCACTTTTCCCATGCTTTAATGCATTGCCTCAGAAGGGAAGGGGCACTTGGAGAGGAACTGGAAAGAGGCAGCATAATCGTAGCTTGCAAAACAAAAATCATGTTTTTCAGCTTGTCTGTGTACACAGTGGCTGAGCTGTGCCCTCTTTACACAGCCACACTCACACACCCTTGGATGTGTGCACACCCTACCCATCCCCAGCCCTGTAGACACATTCTAAAGCGGTCCCTCACATTTCATACACTCCCAGGTATGTGTCACACCTCTTCACAGGGAGACTGACATTGATAGACCTTCCCCAACTTACAGACCTTGTTTTGATGGCTTGAATAGTCACTGATTACCCAAATGCTGCTTGCACCCATCCTACCCCACTCAGACAGACCTGTCTTCCTCTCTGTCCCTTCTTACTTCCCTCCTGCCTGTGCCCCTCCAAAGCTTCTGCCAGGTCTTTTGTACCATATTCTGGATGGACTGTTTGTGAAGCTGCCTGCCTGCATGGAATACTGAGAAGGAATGTGGTGATTTTGGGGTTTTTATATATTTTTTTCAAATCTGTTCTCAGCTGGGTTCACAAGGCAGCATTAACTCCCCTTGCTAAATCTCTCTTGATCTGTCCTCTCTTGATTCCTCTCTCTTTCCATAAATATATATGTAAAAACACATACATGCACCAGCGCTTCAAATACCCTTTTTTTCCTGTCTCCACACATATGTATGTTTTTATATCTCTCCACGCAAATGTTCCTGGTGACTGCTGTGCATGAACACAGAGAGCAATGCCTTACACAGCCATGCTTCTTACCCTTGTCTCAGGGACGACCTAGATGATTTCAAGCCCCTTTTTCTGTTATCAAGCCCTTGCACAGCACAGAAATGGATATTGTTTCTCCCAATTCTTGCCCTGCATGACTTGACCAAGCTGGTGGCAGTTCAGTGGTGCAGTTTGGTTACTCCAAAGCCATGGAGCATTCCTACTGTTCCTTGGAGACCACAGTCACCAGACCTCAAATAAAATTCTTACTGTGCCAGAGTAGCCCCACAGGCTAGTTTGGAAGATATCAAAACCATAAACTCTCAGAAAAAAAACCTCTCAGACTAATGTTTTACTAAAGTAAGGCTGATACTGAACTCGTGACAAGTTTACATCTTCATGTTTTTCTAGAAAAAAAATGAAACCACATGAAGAGTTAGGCAACTCTTGCAAGATGCACATACACAAATGACTACACTTAAAAACTCTGAAGGTTTCTTATGCCATGAAGAACTCCAGAAAAATTATTCCTGCTAAAGAAAGCATCCCAAACTGACAAAGCCGTAAGTTTCATTTTAAGGAGAGAGGTTTTAGGGATCTCCCATTTTGAATTCTGGCTAAACCAAGCTTACCTCCACCCTTGCTCCCCCAAAATCACAATCCTGCATGCAGCTGTCATGTAGAAACTCTTCCACAATGGGCTACAAAGCCAAGCCAGAGCAATTCCCTCAGCTAATCAATATACAAAGTGCTGCTGTGGTTCTGATCTCAGTCAAAGCAACATGTGCTCCCCTCATCACAAAGGCCTGTGAGATCAAAACCAGACATTCAATAAAAAACACACTCCACTCCTGTGTAGCTGCACTTTCGAGATGGAGCAACATTGATACTGAAGTGCTTGATGCTGACAGCCCCACTGAGCAACAAATACACTTGCATCTTGGGAGCAGGCCCTAAAAATAATAATAAAAATCCAATATGTGGGGTGCTGGGAAGATCAGATTGGAAACAAGAAGTTGGGTTGTAATGGATCAGTGCTCAGATGCCTCACTTCTGTGGGCTTTATCTCAACAGTGATAAACATGACCTCTTCCTTCATCTTCGCCCCAAGGACACACAACCAGAAACCCAGAGATGAATGACTGTAATGGCCTGTCTCTCAGGAGGAGAGCCTGAAAGAGAAAAATATTTTCCTCTGCATTGTTCCAAATCTGCTGAGATATGAAGAAAGCTTCTTTCTCAAATTATCTGAAAGACTAAGAGGGAACAAATAATTTCCAGATAAAAGAGAGAAGAAGAAAAAGAGCATGTTTTTACAGAGTTGTCAGTGGTAGAAGTAGCTGAATTCAAGACTAAAAGTTCTGTCACTGAATTATATGGAAATGGAAAATTTGGATGCGCATCTGGATGCCAGGATTTGATTATATGGCTTTGAATAAGCTTTCCTCTTTGGCTATCAGGTGGGTCAAATTGTGCTGCCTCTTCCCCTGATAGGTATTCTGGGCATCACGCAGAATGGCTGTAACCCCAGAGACCCCTCTCACAGCCCCTTAGAGGCGCTGGCCTCTGACTCACTCACTCTTATCCCAACACCCTCCCATTCCTGTAGGACACCTCCACAACCCATAGGCAAACCACCATCCCTGTCTCCAGTGATAAACCTGAAGGTGCTGGACATTGCGATGGGTGAGTGTCAGGCAGCATCACGTAGGGATTTTCCTCCCGGCAAAATTAGTAGCTGAAAAGGAATAGAAGTGGTAGTGCTGTATATACAGCGGTACTGCTGGGTACAGGAAAAGTACCATTCAGACACTATTAGACAGGCGATAATCCAGCCATGGGACTAGCTCTGTAGGAAGCCAAACGTTATGACTTCTGCTCCCAGAAGTGCTTGACAAACTATTCAAACTGGAAGCTAAATGACGTATCAGGGCAGTGATTTACCCAGGTGAATATGGAAAAGCAGTATAAAAAAAGTCTCTTCCTCCTTTGGCTCTACTTTTCCTCCTTTTCTATGGTATTTGATATCCTCCTGTTTTTGTGTTAAGAGGTCAGGAGTGCAAATAAATCCCATCTCCTGTCTTTCAATGCCATATGGCCCTGTACACCTATACCCAGGCGTGTCCCTTGGGAGGATGGTCTAAAGCTCTGTTGTCTCTTCCAAGGAGCAATGTTTGGTATCTTTCTACACCAACCACCTCCTTGTCAGCTATTGACACCCCAGCTGACAATATGCCTAAATCTTTTGTTTTGCAGCCACTCTGAGACCTCTTTGCTCCACTCTCCTGTCATCTGAACACACTTCACCTCCTTTGATGCACTTCTGACCTGTGTACTGCTGCCTCCTGCGCATCTCTGTGTCTCTGCAGACACCCATAGCCACACTTGCACACTGCTACAGTGACAATGGGATGGAGGTTAAAGCCACTAATTGCTCAGAAACAAGTGATTATGGGGACAACTGCAAAGCACACCCCACCCTTGCACTAATTCTTCATTCCTTGCATGGAGTGATGCCCTTTTGTTTCCCTGGATAAGTTCCTAATGATGTTAGGGGGCATCCAAAGAACACGGTGGCACCAGGGTGAGCTTGTTAATGAGATTAGCTGAGTTTTAATTTAGATGAAAAGCTGGCAAGGCAGGGAACAAGGCCTGTTGTTATTTTGCATTACAAAAGATGGGCCTGGGAAGCAGAAAGGCATGGAGGCAGCAGGCTGAGAGGTAGGCTGGGGAACTTATGTAGAGAATGACAGCACATATCCTGACGAGTCATTCACCTGTGCTCCTGTCCTAGACTTGCTGACTATCATGTGTTTATTCACACCTTCAGGTTGAGGTGATATGGAGGGAAATTTCTACTTTGTTTCTTCTAGGTAAAGCTGTGATATGACTTGGCTTCCCCAAGAAGTTTCTAGGTGTTGACATGAAGCTGGTTTCTATGACCAATGCAATGATCATGGTTTTGACCATTTCTGGAGCTACTGGGGGAGGCTTGTTTTCATGGGTGGGCAGTGACTGCTTTCTGGCTGCAGCCTTTTTGCTACCAATACTCTGGTGGTAAATCTGATCCCAGTGGCTTGTCTGAAGTCATCACTACAAAACTACCCTATGCTCTGTGCCACCATTGTGTACCTTCTGTTTGCCTGTGCCACCACCTCCTTCGAAGGTCTTCTCAGAGTTCCCTCTAGACCGCATTGGAATTTGCCTGATGAAATGTTATGGAGAAACCCAAATCCCTTTTACTTCTTCAGCTGGGGTGTAGGGTTTATAGTCCAGTCCTGTCTTTAGAGGATACCAGGTATTGCCCTGAGTGGCCATACTCAGCGTGAATGGGGTGAATGGTGGGTTTTTGGAAAAGCAGGCATACAGAGGTATGGAGGACCTCTGAAGACCTCAACCAAATAGCCTCATCCACACCTGTGGATGTGCTCTTGTGTAAGTTAGATGACAGGCACACAGGTGGAGTCACACGAATCCCAAAAGGGCGTGCATGAGACCCCAGCCATGATGTCTTAATGTAAGCCCCTCTCACAGGATAAGGGAGGATCTAACCTGAGTAAGGCTGAGCAAAGGGGAACCACACTCTTTCTAAGGGGTGCGTGGGTGCTGTAAGCCTCTGGGCAAGCTGAGAAAGATCATGGAGCTTAGTGTAGGTGACCCCCCCTGTTCTTCACTATGGCGTAGTCATTGAATATTTATTTGATGGGGAAATGGGATAAGAAAACATCTCAGCCTCTCCTCTGAGGCACAGCTTTGCTTTAATCTGATAATTTTAAAAGTCACCATGTGAACACAGACCTTAAAGACTGCAGCCTCTGGTGGAGTTCAGTGTGAGGGCCCAGTGGGAAGGAACAGAGATGAGAAATAGAAAAGATTGAAAATGGATGGCAAATTTGTGAACCCTGGCCCATTTCTGGGGCTTGGCTGCAACCAACACTAATTTAGTTAGTAGAGCAGCAGGCTGAAGGGCATCTCTGCATGATGACAAATGTCCATCTCGGCTGCAAATGTCATGCACCAAGCTATGGCAGCACTCGAGGTGATCAGCTGGCAGCTGTGATACCCTTTTCAGTCAGACAGCATGAATAGCTCTAATAACAACCCCTGCATTCAGCCATGGGAAGACAATATAGTCCTGGTAGTAGTTCTGTCCACTTTGACTACAAGGGGCTATGGGAACCACAGCATCGCTGCAGTAAGTCTGAACTACAGAGACAGCAGACCCATCCTTTGGGGACGACTTAATTTTGAATAAGCCTCTGCCTCTGTCCTTCTCATGTTATAGACATATTGGTGTTTACAAACTTGAGTTCTTTTCTTTTAGAGCTGCCTATTTCACAGGAATAGGAATATGGGATGGTGTATCCACTTTACTGGAGGTGTCTGTCTCTATTTGCTGGGAGCAGAGCAGGTTGTAAAGGATGTGTCAGATAACAGGGGTCAGTGTGGACGTCAAGCTTAAAGGCATGAGATGCACTACATTGATTTTTGTATCTGTGCTTCTTAATGGCACCTGTATGAGCATGATGACTTTGGCCTTTGCTCATGCTATTTCTCTGATGATATAATATTGCTCACCTGGAATAAGGAATGAAGATCTCAGGGGTTAGCGGTATTGATGAAGAAATGAAGTCCCAAGTAGCTTCAGTAATGTTTCTGATGACCCTTGAAATCCCCACAAATCTCTCTGTTGATGTTGGTGGGAGCTAGGAAAAGCTGAGAAGGATTTTTCTGTATTGATAGAAGAGACAGGAATAGGACAAGGCCCATGCCTTAGCCCCCAAATCATCCATCTGCAGAATGGCAGGGGATAAACATAATTTGTAGCATGAATTTCTCTCTCATCTGGAGACAGATCCATCCCATCATGCAGTGGAGACTTTTCTCTAGCAGAGCTGTTTAAATCTCAAACAAAAATTCAGCTGGGAAAAGTTTGCCCGTTCCTGTTTCTTTTCCTGTGGTAGCTGCTGCAGCTCCCAAATGAAATAAAAATCTTGAAGACATGTACCTTCCATGTGTCAGAGCAGATTTGCTCTGGAAAGCATGTGAAAAGCAGACTTGCTTTTCATCTCTCTGCAAATGGGATTTGGGAAGAAGAATGGAAAGATATTGGGGCAGGGGCTTGGTGGGGCTAAATATCTGTTGGGATCAACAGCTACCCCAAAGATGTCCTGGGATTTATGGTTTGAGGGTGATGCTTGGTGACTATATTACTTGAAGCAAGGAAGGTTCCAGCTCCCTCTAATTCCTGTGTCACGGTCTCCTGTGTCTGTGTGGTGGCTCATGCAGAATGGTTCATCTTCAGCAAAGGGAAGACAATTCTCTGGACCCTGATGAGCCTTAGGCAGAGCTGATCTGACTGGAGATGGACAAGTTAGAGTGGTTTAAAAGGACATAGTACCTGCTGCTGGACGCAGCTGCTTCCCAGGTGAGATGAAGCCATGAAGTTGGCCTCAGTCTGTGGCAATGAGAAATAAAACAGGGTCACCGCAGCCCCTGGAGAGTCCTGGTTTACTACTGATGGTGGTTACAGCCATGCCGTGGAGGAGTGCCTGTACGCAGTCAGTTACTGTGTCTCATATGGGTGCATTTGCCTGAGCCACACTCATTTCTTCAGTGAACTCGTCTTGGCCGCTTATAAAGGTGCCCTACAGCAGTGAAAAAAACTAAGCTGAAAGTCAGCACAGCCATATTAGGTTTTGAGACATGCAATTTGTCCTGCTACAATTGATGTCAAGTCTCCCGTTGGCCTGGAGGCTTGGACTGTAGATAAGATTCCCTGAAGAAAATTCTTTCATCGCTGATGTGCCCCTTCTTCCAGCAATGTCAACACCATTCTCCACAAAGGTCTCAGCTTCTCTGATCTGGTTATCCCTCCACCCTGAAAGGCTCCTTCACCACCTCCCCTGAGTGCAGAAGCTCTCATAGAGACAGCCATGGGATTAAAGGCTTTCTCTAAGAAACTTCTTTCCAGTCCATGATTTTCTGCACTGCTACATTTTGCAGCTCCTCTGAGACATGTCCACAGCTGGAAAATATGACTGGCTGCAGGCTGGAGGAGATGTGAGACAACAGCAGACTGCAGAGATGTCAGAATAGCTCCTGAGACTTGATGTTGTCTGGACATGAGGGAAGAACTAGAGCACGGGAAAAAAAACCACAAACTTTGAGCATTAAATGGATTATGGAGGCGGACTGTGATGTGAGGATAACTGGATTTCTCCCTAAAGTGATTATTGCAGCAGTAACTTGCAGCACACACATACTTCGAGACCTCATTTAGATACATTTTGTGGTTAAAGCCCTTTGACTGTCACTGTGCCATACAGGCCCTTAGCAGAGGGAGATAACACTGTTAATAACACTGCTTTTATGGAGTGTTTATGTTGCAATGAAGCAGGCATCCTGCTACAGCCTTAGTCCAGCTGGGGAAATCAGGAGCTGACAATGGAGCTGCAGTGGGATGCTGGGTCTGAGTCCAGGCTGGATCCAGTCCTGAGCGAGGCACTAAATAGCACTTTCCCTGCTAGCACAAATCTTGGCCAAATAATGTTGCTCTATGTAAGGGCTCTTTCTGAAGTCTGTGCAGGCTTTTCCTCTTGCTCCCGAGCCCTGGATGTGGAGATAAAGAAAAGGCTTTGCCCATTGCCTGGGTGCCGGGCTGCAGGGTGATTCTGCCTGAAAATGTGGTGAGGGAGCAACTGGCACTAAATCTGGCTCCCTGAGCTCACCTGCACATCAGTTCTGTGCTCACCTGTCTGCAACGAGGGGCTGCCCAAAGCCCCCCCAGCTTAAACCCTGAGCTGGGAAGAAGAGACCTCCTCAGGTGAGCAGGGGGCAGTAAACAGCTTGGTGGGGTGTGACCTGGCTGCCAAGGTGCTTTGCTGCACGTAGGCACGTTCCAGGGCAGAACCTGGGTGGATGAGCGGTTGGGTATAACCAGCACTGGTGTACGCAATGGGGGATCTCACCTGGGGTCTGTGCTTTTGTATGCCACAGCCCTAGGTACTTGATGGGACAAACCCTGAAGATTTGGAAGATTCCAGTTCTGAAGTGAAGTAGAGATGGCTCCAGCAAAGTCATGTTTATTGGCTTGGCCACCACTCAGAAAGACCCGCAGGGATTGAAAAGGCCTAAAAGAGTCAGGTGGACTTTTCCAAAACTCTGGGACAACCTCAGCTTTGTCATCAGATAGCTTGGCACCCATTTGACCTGACTGGCCAGTCCTGATACACATGTGTTGGAAACTAAAGTGTCTTTTGGATCATGCATGAAGGGGGAGAAGAATAGGGACATAGTGTGGTAGAAGCATTTGGAGAAGTTCCCCAGGCAGTGATGCAACCCTGTCTTTATCCTCTGTCTTGTAACTGGGTGCTACTTCTAACAGATGGCTGCTCTTCTCCCATGGAGGGTATGCAGAGACGCCTAGTGATGGGGACAGTGGGGCTGGTCCTGTTTCACAGGGGTGCATGGAGCACCTGAGATGCTGATTCTGCTCCCTAGGGAGATGAGTCTGGCACAGTGCTGTCAGGGGATGATGTATGGAGTGCACATACCTACGCAATAGCCTGCTGACTGCCATGGTGTAGGAGAGGAAACTGAAGCAAGGAGAAGAATTGAGCATGTGCAACTGGCAATACATGCATCTCGTTGCCACTGACTTTATTGTGAGTATTCCAAGACTTTTCTTTTAACTTCCTGTGGTTTAAGGATAAGCCTTGCAGAAGAAGGAAAAAAATATTCAATAGACAGAGATTTTTAGGATATCTCCATAATTCATGGTCTGCCCTGCCCAGTTTCTAGAAGCCAGAAGATCTTTATCCTAGTGTAGCTTAATGGTGAAAACTCAGGATACAAATAAAACAAACCCATGTTACTGCTTTGAGACTTTATTTAGTGAGTTTTAAGCCAGTCTTTTGATGTTGAGGAATCTGACCCTTAGTTTAGGATGCTGGCCAGACTGCTGAAGGTGGAGGAGCTGGCAGTTGGCCTGTTTTCTCAGTTGGCTGCAGGCTGACCTGTCACACCGGGTCATCAGCAAGAGCGGAACCCCGCCAAGCTGGCTGATGTAGTTTGAGAAAATGCAGTTTGTCTGGACAGCACTGGTGGGATTTTAAGACAAAGAGAAAAAGGATAAAGACAGCAGGGAGAAGATGCTTCTGTTGAAGATACCTACATAACAACTCTGCTTTAATAGCATTAATTGGTGTTTGACTTTAGTCAGACCAGAAAGATAGAGATAAATGAACATGCTGTAGGAAGAACGATCCTCACTGGAGCTGCCTGGTAGGGGGAGACAGAGAAAGCACGAAGGTTAAAAGTCTAATGACAAGCATCCTTAATGATTGCTCTTTCTGTATTCCCTCTGTGTGACATTTCCTGACTCTAAATTGTCTTAAAACCACTCTAACATGGCTGAAACATTTCCAAATATAATTCAGCTCAACCAATATTAAAGAATATAATAGAATTGCAGGACAGAAAATGAAGCAAAGTAAGTTTTTTAACCATTATATGTCATTCGGAGCAGTTCAAATGGTGCATGAATTTGGGTAAACAAAGAAGACAACACTGGCGTGTTAGCTGGAGTGGAAGTTCACCTGCCTGCAGCAGTGTGTGGTTTCCCTGCAGACCATACGGCCAGAGATAGTGTGAACCTCTGCACTGTGACAATAATAGGAACTCCACCCAAGCTCCCATGGAAAAAAATCCAGGCAGCTTCCTGAAACAAAATAAGGAGTTGTCACAGATGGCGATTTTTCAGTCCTGTGCAAATAAATCTCTCCTTTGGTAGTCACAGGTGTACACGGGAGGTGTGCATTGCCTCTTCTGCAGCAGCCTGAGCTTACCGGCTTCTCCAAAGCAATGGGGAGCTTGACTGCAGAAAATGGCTTAAAAGCACAATTAGCTCTCTGTAACAATAGCCTCTTTATTCTTCATTATGAAAAGGCCTGAAAGGGAATTTGTTTTCTAAGATAGATGTGAAATGAAGCTCTATCAGAACAAGTAACCTTGCAAACCAGACACAATAGCTGGTATCTACCCATCGCTTCTTCCCTTGCCCTCCCGAGGCAGTGCACAGCAGCTCATGAAAAGCGTGGTTTTGTCTGCTCCCCTGCCTATAAATTACACTCATTAATAATATTTTCATTTCTTGCGAAAGCAGTAAAATAATAAATGTGCCTCCACAGTTCCTGCTTTGCTCAGAGGCCAAGCTCCCTGCATCTCTTGGGCAGGAAGGTCAGTGCGCTGGGCTGGATTCATGCCCGTATTTTAGAGGTTCTTTTAGCTGCCACGTTCAAATGTCACTCCCTCCCTTCATTGACCTTCCTTGGTCCAGCTCCAAAGGTGATCTGTAACTTGCTAAAGGGACTCTCCCAAACAGCATGGGCTCAGGCTCCAAGTACAGAACCCGCGCGATGAACCTATTTGTGCATTTTCATCACCCAGCATTTGAGCAGCTAATGATCCTAATGGCCAGGCTCAGGCTTTGGCTCAATTTCCATGTGGCAGATGTGAGTGAAGACACCTGAGACAGATTCTCTTGTCCTTGAGGGACACCAGACCTGCCTCTAAGCATTGCTGCTCCGGTCTGTTTGCACTATCAACAAATGTGAGGATGATGCAGTTGCTTTTAGTATCATGCAAAACTTTTTCTTATTTGCCTTTGGAAAGTCTGGAAATGCAAACAAAACTGGAATGAGAAGCATACAAGCATGAGGCGCTGTAGAGTAAGAGTTGGCATTGCTATGTGGGTTTTAGAATCAGGAAACAGAATTCACTGCAAAGGTATGAAAAAAAACCAAGAACAAATAGAAACAAACCACTTCCCAGACAGTGTCAGGCAAGGAAAGCTGATCTGTTCTGATAGCAGGGAGACAGAAGACCCTTAGGCACAAAACCTGGTGAAGGAGTCTCTAAGCACCAAAGCTGGGTGCTAGGTGCTATTTGAAGAGTAACCACTGTGAGTGCATCAGGGAAGGGGTTATCTTAGCAATTAAGCTAGGCAAAGCCTGAGGGGGGTGGGTGGGGGGGGGGGGGGGAAGGATTTGTTTTCCCAAGCTTTGTTGCAAAGCCAATAGCAGAGCTGAGGTGTGAACAGTGCTTCCTGCTGGCATGAGGATGCAAGACTTATCTCCCTGGAGAGCAGGAAGGAGAACTCGCAGGTCAATTCACGGTGGAATTCAAAGGGAAAGACATGGGTCCTTCCCCCCCGGTAAAGATGTTGTGTTCCTACATCCCAAATTGATCTGGGAGAGGTTTTTGAGGAGCCTGTTGCTCTTACAAGGCAGGAAGGGGTCACATCTTTTGACTGCAGTATAATTTAAGACTTGATGGCTGCTGACTCCCTGTTGTCTGAAGACCTTTTAGAGATCTGACCTGCCTGGAGGTCAGGGAAAAATAAGGGTTGCTTAGATCTCGGGCTAGTCCCTCCAAGTGTGCTCACTCCCCCATAGATAGTGGTGCTGTAGTGAGAAATGCAGATGGGTGTCCAGGCACATCTGGGGGCACAGCTGGAGCTCTGTAGCTGAGGAAAGCCTGACCCTGGTGTAGCAAGGCTGGGAGCAGCCAGATAGGGATGGGCAGGAGAACAGGGCAGAGTTAGTGTACACCGAAGTTATTCCTGTACTAGCCAACTGAACAGGGCCAGAGCACTGGTCCAAGTGCTGTTTGCAACCATCCACAGGCTTTGCTAGTGTGTTTGTTGGCACTGTTTTTGACCAAGATCAACTAGAGCACTGTCATAGTCAATGCCCATGCATGGTTCAAGGGATAATGCAGGCTGACAGCATCCCAACAGTCAGGAAGGGCAAGGCTGCCTGGTTTTGGTGTGTGGAAAAGAGTTTAGTTTTATGCAAAAGTGATGTGCCCCCTCGACCAGGAGATGATCTTTGGCCTATCAAGTAGCACAGACATAGTCTGATAATGTCTGTGCACTAGCCATGGCAAGTCAGGGCATACAGTAATCAAGTCATGCTGCCTGTGTGACTGCTCAGCTCAAATGACTGCTGGCATTACAGGGAGTGTATTCCTATACCTAGGAGGAGTTATTAAATCCTTCCAAAGCCCATGGGTGCTCAGATCCGTCTTCTACAGGCACAGAAATAAATCCCCAATTCCCTTCTGCAGGTAATTACTTGTCTGCTCAGACTCCTTGCACATGCATGTGCATACGTGATTTGCATGTAGCAAAGGCTGTCAGTTTTCTCTGTGACTGTGCATGTAAAACCAGCAAGGAAGCACTGACTGTGCCCGTCCCCAGGCTGTTTTCCAACTTCTCCAGAGGTAGCTGCTCTCTCAAAGCTCAGGAACAGCAGCAGGGCAAGAGGTGATGAATGCAAAAGGGTAGGACTGAGCTGGTGATCCCCAGCCAACAGGTAAAAACATCTGCAGCAACATAAATAGGAGGGGGGATCACAGGGGGTAGAAGGGAGGAGGGACAGGGCAGAAAAAGACAGGGATGAAATGGGGGGAACAAGACAACTCATTCAGCAGCAGCTGTGGCAGGATTCAGGCAGGATTCTCACATACAGCCGTATCTGGGACCCCAGTTAGTGGGCATTTGCAGTTTCTTCCCTGAATCTTCCTTAGACCTAAGCTAGACTAAATGAAATTTACCCAAACACATGCTGAGATGTTGCCATATGCAAAAAAATATAGCTTCTACTCCCCTCTGTAAAGATTGTGGTGGATCTTACAAACTCTATCTGTAGTGACTAATGCAAACAAAATGCCTTCACTACAGACAGCCCCACAAGAACCCACATCCCTGCAGGGTGTGCATGGGGAAGATGTCTTGGTTTCTAGGCTGAGGACTACATATCTGAAGCAGGAAGGCCCCACCAACATCTCTACAATCTGCATTAAGGCAAGGAAAATGGCTGTCATAGTCAAGCTGTCTTGGAGATAAAATAAGTGGGTTTATTATAAAACTTATGGGTGACAGAAGTGTTGCAGAAAGTGTCTCTCCTCTCTAAAGGATGGGCATGCATAACTTGCGGTACATCTTCTCTCCAGGACCTTAAGGCTGTCACAGGTCTTCCCAGTGCTCCAGCAAGAGCCTTATCCTGGCCTGGTGGAAGATGTTCAGCTGGCAGCTTGTGAACATCCCACTCTTGGCATTTCTCTTTGTGCTCCAAAGTGGGTCGAAGTGCTCGCTGGGCTGATCTCCACCTGCTTCATCATTTCTGCTCGCTGGCTCCAAAGTGAGTGCTCACCTAGAGAGACTGGTACGTCCAGGCTGTTTTCTCTGCTGTCTCATTGTCTCCCAAGTGCTACCCCATTGGAAACGACCACGAAAGCTTTTGCTGCTGTCAGATAACAAGCGTGAACTAGAAGGGATCTGCCTGAGGACAGGGTGAGGAGGAACAAGTCTGAAATTCGCAAGCAAAAGCACTGAAGACAAATGCAAGTTGTGCCAGCTGCTCCCACCACCACGCTGCAGAGTGTGGTGGTGATGTTTCTCGTAAGGTCACCCAGCCTGCAGTTTAACAAGCACAATGAACAGACTCGCAGGGCTCCCTCCTGCTATAACAACATATGGTGGTGGGAGGGTGATTGACTGGTACAATGTGATTTTCAATAAAATGTCTTCAAGCCAGAAAAGTTCCAGGTGACTAGAAGTAAGCAATCATTGTGCCAATCTTTCAGCAAAAAAGGGTCATGAGTTGAGTACGGCAACTTGAGGGAATAAGGCAGCTTTTTATAGCAAGTAATATCTCTTCTGACAGTGCTAGTGAACTGCTTCAAACCACACTTGGCTGGGAATGTGCTAAGATGAATAGCTTTGTCTTTCAGTAAGTATTACCAGGAGCACTAGGAAGAATGAGAAATGGTCTGTAAAGTAAGCAATAGCTAAAAATCCTCTTCTCTCCTGACCCTATTGTAAAGAAACGCTTGCAGTGTGCGGAGGGAAAAAAAAAAAAAAGAAAAAAAAAAAAAGCGTAAGGAGGTGCCCATGAGGAGGAAAAAAAATCCACCCTAAAGGGAAACCTGCAAGCTTTTAAGGAGTGTTAAGGATTAGGTGTGATGAGCTGGAGTATCACAGCCCACTCTGGCACTAGCCTCATCATTCCCTCCTGTTTACCTTAGTGTTATGGTGGTGGTGGATAGAGACCTGGGCTGGGTGTGGGCCCATGGTGTGATAGGTGGTGTTTGTCCCTGTGGGACTAGGTAGCTGGAGAGAACTGCCTAAATAAATAAGTAAGGTACAGGGGGACTTTTATCCCTTTTGTTGCAGCTTGACCAAGGTATCACTGAGAAATTATGGCCATGTGGACAAGTGACCACACATCTCCTGCACCTTCACAGTTTGATAGTTGCTGGTCATCGATCTTAGGAGGGTTCAGGACTGGGAGATGGGGAGGATTTCCTGGTGGGGGCCTGGTCTTCCACAAAACCTTCCTTTTGCATATGGTCCTGTCAGGAGTCCTCTTCTTTGCATTAAAGTGTTTGTATACCCAGCGTTTTTTGAGAGTTCTTCAAGAAAAAGCCATCTTCGCACTTAGATATGCATTACTAATGCACAGTGTTTACTAATTATTATCTTAAGGTAAACTGACTGACTCACTGTGCCATGGCTCAGTCTGCTAATATGGAAAAAAATCTTTGGTAGTGCTATTTTTCCAGATGAAGCAATAGGAAAAAAAAGGGAGAGAGAGGAATCAGAGACACCCTGAGACAACAGTCGTGTGCCTTGTGCTGTGGCTGCCAGAGCATATGCTCTTTTATGGGACTCCAGGCCCTGTCAACTCCAAAAGCAAATCTTTCCTCTCTGTCTAGGCTGAGAGCAAGTCTGCTCATCTCTGACCTTATCACTGAAGCACCTGGCAGGAATTATGAACTCTCCATCTTCTTGTGTTAAACCCGAGGTTATTGGTTGTTTTGCTTTTGTTATTATTTGTTTTCCCCTAGAGTGAAGAAAGGATCAAGGATATATCTGAAAGAAGTGATAACCAGATGTTTGGCATTTCCATTTCAGCTCAGGCTTTTCTTGGATGGAGCTTCCCCACTGATTTAATCAGAGAAACAGTCCCTTCCACCCCCATCTCCAAAACCAGCTCTGTGGAGTTGGGGGTCTGCTTGCTTCCTTTTCTGCAAGTGCAGCCCAGATGTGCCCTTGCTTTGCACACAGGGCCAGATCTGTGCTAGAGTGAGGGAGGAAAAGTGCTGACGTTATTCGTTTGTCTTGGATGCTGAGATCCTGTCAGATATGTGGGCAAGTGGCACCTCTGTGGGTCTGAGTTAGGGGCTGAAGGACTCAGGGGAGCCGGAATGAGTGATTCCGGTTTCTGTTTTCCCAAATCCCACTTGGGGATGGAGCAGCAAGTTCCAAAAAAGTGGGTGAAACTCTGTTTGGCACAGCCAAGAATTGGGGGAGGAGTGTGAATGATCATTGATCCTTGCTCCTTAGCTGGGTTTCCCATATGGTCCACCATGAAACCAGTAGGTCAAACCTGATCACATCGATCACTTTTCCCCAATGCTTTTTTTGTCAGGACAGTGAGTATGAGACATGCTTTTCCTCTCCCACCCCAGTCCCTGGATGATGATGGTAAAAGTGGCTGTCTGAATCTGGAAATCAGGGCATGCTGCAGCTGTCAGGAGGATGCGCAGAGCTGCAATCATGGTTATTGGCACAGAAAGGTTCATCCAACCTTCCCATCTGTGTTCTTTCTTCCAAAACTGACCTACCACAGGCCTGTGGCCAAACATCTTCAAGTCACTTAATGATTTTGGCCAGGGTTTATCTCATAGTAAGGCCTTTGGTAAAGATTCCAACTGTCCCTTATTTATCCTTGATTATCTGAATTACATGGCACCAAAATTTCCTGCAACCTTCAGCAGTATTATATTATTATATTGCTTCTACTCCACGTTAACAAATTCTGGGTGGACATCTGAAGAGTTAATGGTATATTTTTCTTTGGCATAATTGATGTTTATCCTTTTTTAGTTTGAGATACAAAAATGCCCAGAAGGCATAGGGGGACTTTAAGATCTCTTTTATACCCTTAATTCCTGAAGATCATTAGAATCAAGGAGACTTTAAATCCCCAGATAAGTCTCAGCAAAGGGATGATGAATAGATAAGAAGCAGTAGCAGAGTATTGCAGTAATATTCATCCAGAGAACTACCACGGTACTTATCCTGAAGAGAAGAGCTTGCAAAACAAAAGTGAGATGGGAGGAGGGGTGGGCATTTGGCTAATACAAAAGCATGAGCAGTGCTATGTGGATTAATCACATTTTTCTCATCAAAAACAAGTAGTCCCATGACACCACAGCTAAAGGAGTTTGGTTTCCAGCAGAGCTGCATGACTTCATTTGGAGTAAACCGAACACTTTTTATTGGTCTCTCCTCTCCCTCACTGCTCTTGCTCCTTAAAAATTGTCTTTAAGATGCTTTGCATCTCAGTGATATTTGCATTTCATAGCTATTTGAAAGGAAGGTGCAGACACAGCTGAACTCTTCTTCCTCAAGAAATCGGAGAATCAATGCTGCTCCTTTTCCACTGCCCTCCCTTTTCCCCTCTGTAACAATGACATCCTAGGCTCAAAACACACAATTTTTTGTACCCACACAGTAATGGATCTCTGCTTTTAAGACTCCTGTTACAGGGTTGTGTCCTTAACATGCTTCCTGAAATGTACGTTGCTTACCAGCATCAAAGAGAAGGCAGTAGACAAGATTGCCCTTGGGTCTGGCTCCGTATCTCGGCTCTGGTGCTCTTGCACGATGCTCTGCCTGCTGTCCTGTACCCAGGAAAAGTGGTTGTCTTCCAGGAAGGATGAAAACAGGCAGCATCCTTAACCCCGGGTATCTCACATTAAGGCATTAAGTATTTCCCTGTTACCTCTGGAGCTGTAATGCTGTCCTGTGCAGGAGATTAGCACCAGGCCTGGAGGACTGTGTGCTGTCTGTGTGGCCCTATTTTCAGAGGTGTTGCAGAATGGAGAACAAGATTAGCTTCTTTACTCATCCTCCTGGAGCCCTCAAACCCAGAGGTGTGTTTGCAGCAGTAAGTGGGTCTCTTGGTTGTATCTTGCTTGGCCTTGTGAGACTGATCTTTAGGAAGAAAGGCTGAATCTCCTGGGGATCATACACACTGGCTAAAGTTACGTGCCAGCATATTGATCTGATATAATCTGGGATTTGGGGCTCAAGAAAGTTGGTGTTGACCTATTGTTTTATCTAATAAAATACTGGAGTCAGAAAGCCGCTAATTGCAAAATAAATCAGTAAGGACACCCAACAGGAGAGTTTGGTTTATTGTGATTCCCTGTTTTTTTCCTGTCTTAGAAATCTGGGTCTCCCAGGGGCATAAAATTATGTCCCCAGCAAGATTAGTGTGCTACTGTATATATAAAGTCCAAATCAACTTTGTGTGTCTGTCTGTCTATCTATCTATCTCATTAACACCCTTCTTTTCCACTGCCTTTGGTGAAGCAAAATAACCTTTCAAATCAAACACTTTTGAAGCCTTCATGTTTCAAAATTATTTCAGCTTCATAATAAAGACTTCTTTCCTTCCTCAATCCTCTGCTTCCTTCTTAGCACAGAAAGTAATGCTGTCTTGACTTTCCACATTCTTTTTACTTTTTTTATTGTATTAGGTTTTTCTTTTCCATGTTTTTCCCTGAACTGTTTCCAATGTTGCAAATAGCTAAACAAACAAACAAACCAACAAGAAAGTGAAATTGTAAGTCTCTTAATCTAGAATTTTTCCAAAGATGGAGATGTTTAAAAGTTTTAGAAGGTGTTGCAGAAGTTAAAATGATAGAGAGGACATGAAGAAACATGAAAGCAAGCAAATAAAAAGGATGCTTAAAGTGTTTGAAGTAGTTTTAAAAATAAAGTGTTTCCCAGTATCAACTCTCAAAATAATGAAAAACGTCTGAACTTTTCCTCTAGTAATTACATTCCCATCTTCAATGTGCGGCACTGAATAAATACCCTGGGACCTCCTGCCAGTATCTGGTCTATAATGGGAAATGTGATACTCAAGCAAGTGGTCTAAATTTACCAAAACTTTCTGGATATACCTCTGGAGGGGGTGTGATAATTAGCCATACAATGTCTGTTCTTTGTCTTGCTCTTTTACATGCTTTGAGAGAAGAAAGGGGAAAGAACATTTATGCTGAGAAGGGAAAGCTTGTGATCCAGATACTGCAAAGACTGACTGTGAGTGTGGAGGCTGCTTACCTTCACCTGGTTAAGACTTCATCCTTGTATTTCCCAATCTTCCTGTGAACGTGCCTGAAAAGGTGGTAAGCAATCTCTGTGAAAAGCTAAGAAAGCAAAATAAAAAAAAAAGGAGACCAGTGGCATTGATGGACATGTACTGCTATCACACTGTAATTTATAATTTACAGAATTTTGTGAATTTGACATGATTCTAGAAATGTTGCTGTAAGCTAGAAGGAGGGAAAAAACCCCCACCTGAATTCATAATGAAATAATTATTTGTAGGAGACAGAAAATGAGTGTGTCAGTTGTTTGAAGAGGTTATTGGAAGCATGAAATACAGATCACCAGTGCTCGGTATCTGTGAGCAACTTGACTCTTCAGTGTATGTCAGACTATTTGAGAATAAACTTCAAGTCTTTTCTTTCCAAAAGGCAACAAAAGTTTCAAATCTTTACTGGCACATCCAGTCTCAAGATGCAAACCTTTGCCTCTTTCAGTGATGAAACTGCTTGTGTCAAGGAGCAAGTCAGGGTCAGAGGTAGGGAGTGTACAGCATCTTCAGCAGCACCAGTTGATGACTGCCTAGGAGAGCACGCAGCTGGCTTGGAGTGCAGGTGTGCATGGAAAAAACAGGACATAACATTCAACCTTTGATTGAATTTGATTGAAGGGCAGCTTAGTCCCCCTGGCTTTAGACCTTCACCCTTCGAACAGTATGGGAAGAAGGCGCATGTTTGTGACCAGGGCACATTACCACCCTCAACAACATTTCCAGCTAATTGAGTTGCTTTAATACTACCTGGGAAACTGCATAAAATTTAGCCATCTAAATTTGTAGGATCATTGACTTTTTACACGGAGTTAAGAGGTGCCATTCTGGTGAGTGATGGACTGGAAACCAAACACGGGTGGATGAGCTTTACAAAACTTGTCTGAGAGCACTATGCTTAATGCTTCTACTGGAGGCACGAGTCATCTTCACAGCAGCTGACCTTAAAAGTGGATGCCTTGCTGAGGAACTTGCAACTTTAGCTAATCACTGGCAATAACATAAATGTCATGGCGTGGACTGGTGGTTTTCAACAGTGATGATAGGAAGTATTTGTAGGTGGGTGACAGTTTTCTCAGTAAAATGAGGATGCTGCATGTTCTGTCTGGTTGCCTAGTCCCAGCCACTCATCACAGGGTTTAGTTTCTGAAGGGCTCTTACATGAGGATTCATTGCTCTGTACTCAAATGCATATTTAGATCAGTGTTCTGCTGATAAACTGGAAAGAATTTTTTGTTTCTTTAATGGAAAAGGTAACACCAGTAAACAGCATTGAAGGAAGAGGTGAAATACATTCCTTCAGGCTACTTGGGAGGGAGGTACTGGGTCTGGCTGAGCCCCATGAGCAGCCCTCCCAGTGCCGTGCTTTGTGTTGGTAGCTGGAAGGGTGGTGGTAACACACCGGTGTTTTGGCCGCTGCAGAGCCGTGCTCCACAGCATCGAGGCTGGCTGCCCAGCATCCCCCCTCACCAGGGGGCTGGGGGTGGGCAGCATCTGGGGAGGGGACACAGGCAGGACAGCTGGCCCAAACTGACCAAAGGGATGTTCCATACCGTATGATGTCTGTTCAGATATAAAAGCTAAGAGAAAGGAGGAGGAAGGAGGGGCATTCATCATTCACGACGTTTGTCTTCCAGAGCAATTGCCACGTGTACTGAATCCCTGCTTCCCGGGAAGTGGCTGAGCATCATCGCCTGCTGATGGGAAACAGAGAATAACATCTTGTGTTTTCCTTCGCTTCAGCATGTGTGACCTTTGCCATTGCTTCATTAAACTGCCTTTATCTTGACCCACAAGTTTTTGGATTTTTTTCATCCAATTTACTCCCCCCCTATTCTGCTGAGGAGGGGAGTGACAGAGCAGCTTGGTGGGCACCTGCTGTCCAGCCAAGATCAACCCACCACAAGGGATTTGCTCACTGGATTTGATGGAACCAAAATATTTCACCCAAGAATTTAAGGGAATAGAAGAAGCTTCCCAACACTGTACCCTTTCCCCTGAGATGACTTTTTCTTCAGAATGGAGAGAAGTTTTTTAACCATTGTGGCCCATGGGCTGTGGGCCTTTCTACTGTGCCAGTTAATGAGCTGATGCCTTTTATTCCTATGCATTCCTACCCATCCTAGTTGCTGTTTCATTTTTGAAAGTATTTCTTAAACTAAAGATATCTTCCAGTCATTACCAAGGACAGATGCTCTTAAGCCACAAACTTCAAAGCAAGAGACAAGGGCTTCATAACCCAAAACCAAAAGCCATTGATTTCTGCAAGACTTATGGCAGAAGAATACCAGCACTTAACAAACAGATCAGGAATTAATGAAGATAAAAAGGAAAATCAATCATACTGCAAGTCAAAACATGTTACTCCCATTTTCCAAAGTACTGAAAATAAGATTAAATTTACAGCATAACTTTCTTTTAGTCTAAGGATAGCTTTTGACCCAAATGTCTATTGATGCCTTCCTTTTTGTTGGCAAAACAGAGGTCAGCGTTGAAATGAATATAACAGATTACCATTAAATCAAATGAAGCCTCTCAATGTCTTTGGACAGCAAACTGCTGGGTCTTGATCTTAAACCTCAATAATGTTTCCAAAATGAGTTTTCATTGTGGAGCTCTGTCAGCAGGACTGCAGCTGTAGAGAGCTGGGGAATGACTTAATCACCAAGAAGAGATTCAAAGAGTCACCAGGAGCAGGGCAGCATGGGGATATTTGTCTCCTGGGTTGGTACAGGCAGTCTCTCCATGAGGACCTATTAAAGATGCAGCAAGACATTACATGGCAATTACTTTGAGCCCTGCTGCAACACTATAAAGCAATGCTAAGCATTTGTGTGTGGCAGTGCTTCTTTGTCAGAAGACTTGCACGCCAGATAAGAAATTAAGGGTTTCTTTTTCTGCTTGTGTAAAAGGAGGTGAAATGAGCTTCTTTTGTGTTCAGCAGTCAAAACTGAGAAGTGGATATCCTGCTGTGAAATCATGGGAGATATCTCAGATGTTGTATGTATGAGGTGTTCTGACAAGGTCCCATGTGTCACACAGGTGTGTATGAACCTGCTGGACCAAATATGTATGTGAGAGGTCCTGGCTGAGACTGTGGTAGCTGCTCTTCAGACACATAGCAAAAGAGGCATACACGTCTAAGACTGAGTTAAATTGGTCAGGCAAAAAAAAGTTTATGGATGAAGAGAAAGGGAATACCACTTTCTTCTTTTTACTGATGAAGAGCTGAGGTCCAGTTTTCTAAGCCTTTAGCGAAACCTGAGGTTTAATTCCCAAAACAGTTCAATCCACACAACACTTTGAGCCAAGCCATCTCAGCCATAAATATGGAGTTATTTGTAATATTTTCCTTTATGTGATTTTTTTTCAAGGACAATGATATTTGTACGGCATCAAATCTTGTGAATTCTTCTAATTTCTGTAGCTCTGTCCATAAGCCAAAGGCGGATGCCACAATCTATTCCACTGTCAGCGGCAAGTAGTGTCAAAACTGCACACAGGGATCTGGGTTGCTAATTTAACATCCATCAGCCTATTGCAAACCTATAAATTACAAGCCTCCCTTAGCATCTAGTAATTTTCCAGGTACACTGGTCAGGCCAGATCTGGGCTGGAAATGGCATGTTCTGTTATTAATGGCTTGGTAAGGCATTGAAACCACCCAGGGAAAAACAGATGCTCTTTCTACACCATGCACTAAACTCAGCCCTAGAGACAGACACAGCATTAAAGCTCCATTGGCCACAAGGAAAAATGGCCAGCTTTTGTCCTTCAACTCAGAAAAGGCTTGTGCTAGAATGGAGTGACAGGAGATGTACGAGACCAGCACAAGCATCACCTGATGGAGCTGAACCACAGCCCACAGTGGGTACCTGGGCTTGACCCTTGTTGTTCTGCAGTGCTGTGATGGTCTATCTGATGGCTGCCTACCTTTATGTCCATTTGTTGCGTTCTTCTAGCAACGCTACTCCCAGTAAAGGAAAAACTATGGCCTAACTCTGAGAACTTACATGAGAGTTTGTAAAATTTTGCATTTCTTAATAAACTTTGAAAAGCCTGTCAATCTCTGTCCTGTGCTCTTGTTTCAGTTTGCCACTTCACAATAAATGCAGGATGAAATGGCATCCCCTGGAGTGGTTCAGAAACCTTTATCCAAGAAGAAAGGTTAATGGAGTAGAGTTAATGCAGTTGAGTTTATTCTTAATAGAAGAGAGTTTGAGATGACTTGGCAGAAATCTTTAGCCTTAGGAAGGAAAAGGATGATAGTGGATAGTTTTGCCTCTGATGTCATGGTTAATAAACTCAGGACATAATTTAAAACTGAGATTATTTGGGAGATGTGTCATGTCAGGCACAGAGAGAAGGAGACATAAGCAGTGGGTTAGTGTCACATCAGACATCAGAGGGAAGAAGATAGCAGCAGTGGGTTAGTAGTCAACTCAAGAGCTCGTACATACCAAGGATAAGAGTCTTCTTGATTTTCTAGTTTGTCTGTTATCCAGAAAAATCCACAAACACTGATCTTGATTCTTCACATAGTTGCATTAATTACTGTTGAAGAAAGGCAGCTCTGTGAGCTACGCCAGAGGATGCCTTTATACAGGTAGGTGAGTACCTGGTACTCAAGATGGAATAAGGTACTATATCTTGCCATTTTTGAGGAAACATTATGGCTCTACATTTTCCTGTGGCTTAACTTTTTCCCTTGGGAAATAGTGGGAATGTGGTATGCCTCAACACACAGGCAGCATCAGTTGTTGGTTTGTGAATATTTACAGAGAGCTTGGGTGGGAAGGGCTGAATGAGCACGAAACATTTTTTCAATGCAGTTAATGAATTTGTAACTTCTGGCATCCTTTTTAATGTAACCCCCATTCAATCAATTTGCAATTAACTCTAGCCCTGACACTTACGGCTGTTTGAGCAAGCAATACATCTGTGTGCTAGAAACCAGTCTGTTTGATAGGATCTATGTGAAAAATCTCTACTTGTTGAAAGATAATATGGGAGAATGTCTGCACCTCTTAATGAGTTGGAATGGGGTTTATTGTGCTGAAGGAAAATTGCATTCTGCCTCAGGGACCTCATTACCTGAACGTATACCCTCACGATCCCTCTTGCAGTTCGGTGGGGAAGCCCCCCAGTGAAGTGTGTTAGCAGTTTTGCCAGCACTTAATGTGAGCACTGCGGGTCTGAAGTAGGGTCTGGTGGCACCACTGTGCTTTGAGACACAGTACTCACTAGGTAATCTCAAGTGATGACACAAAGCTTTGAAAGTTAAATTAGCTCTTAATTAAGAGAACTTAAAGAAATGTAAGGGCTCTTAACTGCTCTTACTACTGAAGCCATGATTAAAATCCTGAATCCAGGACTCAATAACCCCATGCAATGATGTGGGATGGTGCCAAATGGTGAGGGAGCAGCTTTACAGAAAAGGAGCTGGGGGTTTTGGCAGACAGAAGCTTGCACCTGGGTCAGCAGTACATCTTGTGGCAAATTGTGTACAGAGGCGTATGAGCCAGTAGGTCAAGGGAAGTGATTCTTCTCCTCTGACCAGCACTTGTGAGACCACTTCAAGTGTACTGTGTCCAGTTCTGGGCTTTCCAGAACAAGAAAGACATGAGCAGACTGGAACGAATCCTGTGAAGGGTCACCAAGATGTTCAAGATCCTGGAGCACATGACGTGGGAGGAGAGGATGAGGGCTGGATCTGCTCAGCCTGTGCAAAGAAGGCTTGGGGGCACCTCAGTGCCATCTGCAAATGCCTAGTGGGAGCGTGTAGGGAAGGTGCAGCCTGTCCTTTTGGATGGTGGAAGGATCAGAGGCAATGCACATGTGTTGGAACATGGGAAGTTCTTATTACATACTACTGCAAAATAAAATCACAATGTGACCGTTCAAACACTGGAAAGGGCTGCCCAGAGAGGCTGTGGGCTCTCTATCCTTGGAGATATTCAAAACTTGGGTAGGCAAGCTCTGAGCAACTGGATCTATTTGGCACCGCTTGATCATGGGCTCATTTCCAACCTATTATTACATTCTGTTATTCTAATGTGGCACTTAGGGACATGGTTTAGTGGTGGACTTGGCAGTTAGGTTTATGGTTGGACTCGATGACCTTAGAAGTCTTTTCCAACCTGAATGATTCTATGACTGTATAATTCTATAAACAGGCTGGCCTCCTATAAAGACAGACTTTTATCAACTGATGGAGCTTTCTAGTGAGGTTATCCTAACCTGTATCAATGAAATCATATGGACTTAGTTTATACAGTCTAACCAGTAGAGCTTTACTAATAAAGTGTACTTCTCACTGCAACAAGTGAAGAAATGAGAAAATGTATTCTTTCTTGAGAGGTGGTAACCTCCAACAAAGTGTGAATAATAAAAAAAAAAATTGGGGCAAGTGATCTCTGGATCTAGAAGACAACTGTTCTCAACAGGCTCAGATATTAAATTTTTTCTCACTCTCTTAAATCAGGCCAGCTATTGCCTGGGGCTCTTTTTGAGTCACAGCATACAAATTGCTTTGGGGGCAACCATACCATATAACTTCTGCCATAGAAAACACATAGAATAGCAATAAAGGCAGTGACTGAAGGCAGGGAGATTTTGAGTACACGGCTCCCAGGCTTTAAGCAACATCTCAAATCTTGCAGCAGCCTGCCATTGCAGAAGAAGCAGCCAGACATTTAACTATCATATTTAAAACTGTGTTGCTCCTGGAGCAATATGAACATAAGATAGGCTGTAGAGGGTCAGACAAAACTTTCTGCCTCCAAAAGTGGCTAACAGCAGGTGCCTGGGGAACAGTGTAATCACATGGCAGCATACAGTGATATTTCTCCGATATGTTCTTCCAGCTTCCAGCAGGAGGATAAGGGTGATGAGCAATAGCTGTTATCTTTGTGTTTTGAAGCCCTTGACTGCCTTTCCCTCTGTGAGTTGTCTTTCGCAGTTCCTAGGAGTACCTCAGTTTAGCCACATGCTGTGTAGATGCCCTTTGCTTCTCTCAGCCTGATAATGTCATTAGAAACCCCCTGGTTTTGGTATTATGAAAGCTCATGAACCATTGCCTTCTCTTCATCTTCATGCTGATCCAGCAATACTCAGGAGACTGTATTGACTGCAGTTTGATCCAGCACCAGTATTAAACAGGAGATATATATAATAAAAAAATAGATATAAACAGCCAAAGCATTCTGGGACCAATGGATAGATGCAGGACACTCCGAAATTTATCCCTTGAGGTTGGTCGAAGCTGACAGCTGTGCCCTATATTAGCTTCTTCTTGAGCAGTTGTGCTTTATCTCTGGTGGAATGCCTGTTCCAGGCTCCTGCTTCTCTGATGCTCAGAAACTGCTGATTTTTGTCCTGTGTTTATTCTCCTGCTCTGTCTACAAGACTCCAGGCCCCTCCTTTGGTGGTTCTTACAGACCTCCAAGAGCTTTACATCATTTCTTTCTCAACTGTTGTGGCACTGTCAAGACTGAGTTTGCTCCAATGCCTGATTTAAAGTGATTTAACAAATCCTCCTAACAAATCCTCCCTAACAAATATTAACATCTCTTTTTCCTTCTTTTTGTTATCTTTGGTTTCTGTGGTCTTCATTTTTGCTATCTACACAGTACTGGTGTTGCCACAAGGGATGTTTGGAAATGGTACCCAGAGGCAACTGCATTTGACTGTTTTGGTGGCCAGAAGATAGGGATGTATGTGATGCTATGAGGAGCTATCACAGCTGCAGGAAGAGAAAGGGCAGAAAGGTTCATGAAGGTTCATCTGAGTTTTGCTTATGAGCACAGCCAGGCTAGGAGGTCATCTCAACCCTACTTATAGCTATGACACAGACTAGGGGTTGAGATAAATTGCAGATCACATAGGGAACAAGTGAAAGTGAATAGTCAAGAGGTTCTAAAATTTGGGCTGACATCATCCCTCCTGTGGCTAAGATACCATCCCCCATGGAGAAGAAATCAGGGAATGTCAGGCTGGAAGAGGTCTTGGAGGCTGGACCTGGCTTCACCCCCGAATAATAGGCCGCTGCTGTGGTTATTTCTCTCAACATTTTTTGCCCCTGCTACTGTTAAAAATGCGTGACGAGGGACTTGCCAGCCCAAGTTCCCAGTGTAAGTGCACGTGCTGACTGATTCTTGCAGGCTTGCGTGCAGCCTGTGTTTTCAAAGAGAGTGTATAATGATGGGCCACCGTTCAGCTCATTGAGAGTTTCTTACATAGTTGGAGCCATTACTATGAAATTACCAAATAAAACATACATTTTAATTCCCCATGGTAATAAAAATTATCAAAGTACCTCTCCCGGGACAACTATAATGAGATAATACAGAACTCCTGACTGATTCCAGCGGCTGCAAAAAAAATATTCAAAGAGCATTCAACATGACATTAGTGTATGCCTTGGCTCCAATCACATCCCTGTCTCATGGGATAATGAAGTTATCAAATTAGTTTTAAAAAGGTGAAATTTCCATTTTTCAGCCCATCTGACAGGTTCTCCCTTGAATAATGTCATTACAATGAGGTGCCCAGGACAGCATGAGCGTTTATTGTTTTTAGTCTAGACACTACAGGACATTAAAAAATTTTGCCCTCTTGTCTCTGCAGTGTAATATTTGTACTCCATGTGTCCAGGCCAATCAAATGATAAGGAACAGGGGTTTAGGTTTCAAGGTTTTTTTTCCTTCTGCACACCCAAAACATAAATACAACCTTATGTTTAAGCCTGCATTTGCAGAAATGTAGCATAAATGGCCTATTGGGTTATATAGCTCATCTGTTTCCCATTACTGCTCTGCAGCAAATTACATTCTTTCCCAAGAGCAATGCCAGTACAGACAGCCTAACAGCCTTGTTTCCCTGCAATCTGGGATGGAGGTCACGAAACGTATTCTGAACTGCTCTAAGGCCCAGTTTTTCAGACTGACATTAGCAGAAACCCTGCCCTAGGATGCCTCCAGTGACATTGAAGAGAGCAAAGCACTATGAGAAGATGTTTCAACCCATCTCTGAAAGTCCCCCCTCACCTTCATTGAACATTAAGAGTAAGACGATGATGTCAGTGCTCCTAATTCAGGCACCTCAGTCATGTGCCAAAGTTATGGCTTTGCCTAAGGGCTAATGCCTCCCATGGTTTGAGTAGCCGGGATATTTTTCATTTTGCCAGCATTACTGTCCTTCCATTTGCTGGGAAGTGAACCCCAAACTTTCAGGAGCAAGAGCATTAGCTCCTGTGGTTCCAAACTAAACGGCTCAGTACTCTTCTTGAGAGCAATAGCAAACCCCTCATCTTGCATAGGTCAGGCACAGTGGGGCGTTAATTAACATATCCATGGAGTGGCAGCCAGAGCCGCTCAGTGGTTTTCACATACATGGGCTGTTTCTGGGGCAGGGCCAGTCTCACTGCCTGGCCAGATCCGATTGTGACAACCCAGGTAACACCCCCCTCTCTGCAAAATGGAAATGGGGGAGCAAACCTGAGCAAGCCCTTCCTCCCACCAAGCAACTTGTCAGTACATAAGAACTGGATGCCCTCCCACCGTGACCGTGATTTCAGACACAGAGCTGGTTAACCTCCGTTGTGAAAGAGCCTCACAGGCAACACGTGCGCACAGAGCAACTTCTGTATTTACCTTGACACTGCATGAGCCACAGCCCTCGCCTCTCGCGGAGCAGTTGTATACATTACCATTGCCTTGGCATCTTGGTTGCTGCTTTCTCTGATTCTTCTTCTGTTCATCAGAGCAGATAGGTTGTTTAAGGTCCCCCTCCAGCCCCCCCATGCCTGCACTCCTCCTCTGAAAACCATTACCCTGAATCTCTGCTTTCCTTGAAGTAGCGCTGAACAAGCTGTGCTCCGTTTTTCCCCCTCCAGGCTTTCTTTACAGCAGTTCTTGCAGGAAGAAGTAATTTATACAGAATTAAAACATCTGGTTATCGTGCTCCCTGGGTAAGTTAGCATTAAAATAAGAGGGAAACATACTGCCTGGCTGTCTCCATCATGTGAGAGGGGAATGTGCCCTGTGGCTCCACGCTGTCAAAAGGTGAAAGCTCTCCCCAGAAGCTGGCAGCGTGGGCTATGCAGGGTGTCCAGGTTTTGGAGGGGAGGCAGGAGATCCACAGAGCTTGCTGGGGCTGAATGTGGAAGGGAAAAGCACCAATTTTATCTTGCACCTGGCTTTTCCTTAGTTTAGCATTATAGACTGATAACACAGGGGCATACAGCAGTGTCCTCCACTCCAGAGTTCTGGTGCACAGAAAGAACGATGCCTGTGCTATGAATCCACCTGTGTATCTCTGTCTACCCAACAGGCTTTATTTCTGCAATTCAACTGCACAGAGAGAGTATCTGGAGAAAAAGGCTTTGCTTAATGCCAAGATGTTGATGGGTGGTGGATTTTACTTTTTACTTTTGGTTCCAAGTTTCCCCAGATCCTGTTTCTCCCCATGGAATGAAATATGACATGGAATAAGCCAGCACCACCTCATTGTCCCCTCCCGAGGATTTTTGAGTTTCAGTTAAGTGGGACAAGAGGAAACACCAATTTTACAGTGACAGCAGCTACTTTTGCACCAGTCTTCCTTTACAAGTGATGAACAGCTGTTTCCATGCCTTTGCACAGCTGTTGTCACTTGCAGAACAGCCTCTCCTGGAGGATGTAGTGGAAGAGCTATGACTTGGGAGGCTGGACAGAAGAATAAGAGGAGTTCTGGTGAAGTCTGGAGTATAGCCTACTCAGTTTCCTGCTAGTAACTCTCAGCAAGATCTCTTGCCACGTGGAGATTTTCTATGCTGCCTTATTTATCAGTAAGCCATACAGAGGCCATGAGCCTTGCTGCAAACCTACTGTACTACCATTGTTGCTAATGGTTCAGTAGCTACAAATATGCTTGGGTTGCCCAGGAACGGCTTTTGTTACAGATACAACAGCCTTCCCAACCAGGCAGCCATGAGGAAAGGCAGAGGTTCAGTGATGACATAGATGGGTGATGATCAGGTGCTATGGTTGAATGTTTGTAATCGATCCCCAAGGCACCCCTAGATTCGATAGTTGCTGTGCTGGAAATGGCTATATGTGGACAGCGGGATTCCTGGGACCGTCATCAGCTGTCTCCTAAACTTTCCCTGTGCTCCATCTGTCTTTACTGGTGCACTCTTCCCTCTTTCTCCACTTTTCTCCTCTCCCTGGAGAACTCTTACACTGTTCTTAACATCACAGGTAGGCACTCATCTGACCACAGACCTTGCATTCACTGTGTGAATGGAGCTCTAGGTTCCAACTTCATTATCACAGTGTCTGAAGAGACACTGTGAAACAGTCTGGACCAGGAAACTGTCTTGAGCAAGACACTCCTTCTGGTAAATGATACAGAGAAAGCTGGAACTCAAGCTCCATGGAAGGCTAAGTGTTCAGGTCTCAGAACGGTGCTGTCTTCATTAACATCTGCTTTGCATATGGATTATTATGACACAGCTCGAGCCGCTCCTTCTGCTGGCCCTGTGTGTTCTCTTTGTCAGGGAGAAAGCAGGTTGATATAGTATAGAAATAAATATCAAAATTATATGATATAGCATCAAATGAGGGGGTGTGCTCCAGAGGCGGAGGTCAACACCTCCACCTACAATCCAAGAACATTACTATTGGATGTGCTGTACAGACTAGGACTGTGTTGTCACATCTGCTGACCTGTGGAGTAACCTTGAGCAAATCACCCTATCCCTTTGCTCCTTCTCTCTCCTCAGCATTTGCTTTGATTATTTAAGCAAGAAACTTTCCATTCCAGTATGTGCACACAGTGTTTATCATGTTGGTGCATCCTCAGGCTACCAGCGTACAAATAATAAAGAGCAATAATAACTGGTTGCCAATCAGCAAAGAATCAGGTTTTCTGTTTCTAAATCAGTTGGAAATTGTTTTTCTCTTGCTTTGAATAATGTGCTGGGAATATGTAAAATGAAGTCTTGATTTTTTTTTATTTTTATTTTTTTTTTGGCTAGCAGCAAAAATACCCTTTATCAGCATTCCAAAATATGATTAATGCTAATCTTGACCTTTCAAAAGTTCCATGCCAGGCAGTTGATGATGCTTCTGTGTTGTAAAGAATCAAACAGAAGGTGTTTCTAGACACAATGAAGTGTTCTTTATTAATGAATGATTTGCTTACCAGGAAATCCAAGAATTCCTTTGCACTCTCTTTTTACAAGCCTGGGGGACTTTAATCATTTGGAGTGGATTGAAAGCATGAATATATTTATGAATTTCTCATCTCTTTCTCCCCTCTCTCTAAAGCTGGAACACAAACTCTATTAGCTTATTACTATAGGTCAGACATCTTTTTTAACTTCCCGTGGCAAATACCTGGGTTATCAAGAAAATTAATAACTCAAATCAATCAACATTTTGATGTCTAGCTTCAGCTGTTTCTGAGACTCTCCACAACAGGAGAAGAATACATACTGCAAAATGTGAAGTAGTAAAGGCAGTAGCTGTCCACAAGTAAAGAATGTGCTGTGAATATACAACAGAGAATGTCCTCAAGCCATACTCTGAGCAGCACCAGCAGCAGCACTCCTGGAGAAGCATCTGGCTGCATGGAGTAGGGTTCTCTTCCTTTTCCCTGTTGCTTGTTGGCAGTTAAAGAAAGTGAAGAATCGTGTAGGTGACAGTGAAGGGGGTGTCCATACTCTTAAGTGTCTTAAATACTGTTAATCACTCTCTGGAGAAGCTTCCTTCTCTCAGATAATGCTGGTAAGAACCTGGGCTAACTTCTGGAGACCTGAAGCTCATTTAACTTAATTGCCTGTTGTTGGCTAAAATAAGTGACGTGACCACACAGCACTGTGTGGTTTCCGCTACTTTGTAGGACTGTGAAAAGCATTGCCTGGAGTGGAAACAACAAGAGGAAAGTCATGCCAATTAGCAGCGACATGGTGTCCTTGAGAAGAACTGGTAAATAAAGGTTCACAGATATGTCATGGTCAACACTATGAAAATGTTCAAACCATTGCTCTGAGAAACCTGTTAGACTCTGAAGATTTGTCAGGTCCTTCAAGAATTTTCAAGTCTAAGGTTAGAGAACAGTGGCACTTTCATCTGGAGATTGTGGAGGGCAAAGCTCTTAACTGACAGAAATTGAGGGATCATTGGATATTCTGCCTAATTCATTCATAAATACAGCATTTTAAGGTCACCAAAATCTTCTGCCACCAAAGGGTTACATGGATGGATTCGTTAAGTTCTTTGAGAGTCACATGTTGAGGGTATGAAAGAGCTGTAAGATATATTTCTCATTTATCATTATTCCTACTTGTGAGTAATTCAGGCCACATTTCCAATCACATTTCTACTGACTACTTGCATTATCTGTGATGGGGATGTCTCAGGCCATTAGTGACTAACAGTCTGAATAATTAGGCTGCAAAAATCTAACTGCAGGATGTTTATTATTATTATTATTATTATTATTATTATTATTGTTATTATTATTATTATTACAATCCATCTCATTAATTCCATTTGGTATTTGTCCGTTTTCTTTGAGAATAATGATCATTCATATACAACCATTTTTTGTGCAAAATGCTTTTCTTCATATGATTTAACAGACCATGAAACATCTTACGTTGGTTTTTGGATTTTAAACCCTGTGTCAATATAACAATGACATTAAAACCTTCCTTACATCACCCCTGGAATACTTATTTGCAGCCACCGTATTGTCCTTCTCCCTTCCGTTCCTTTTTCAGCTGTCCTTTGTGTCCTTTCTTCATCTTCCTCCTGTTATGCATAATAATTCTTGCACTAGAGGTCTCAGTGATGGGCTGCTTCTACCTTAAATGCCACTCTTGGACATACCCTGGAGGTCAGAATTCTAGAAGAGAAACCCTATTACCGCCAAGAGAAATTCTTGGCTCCACCTCACCTTGCACAAAGATGCTGGTTTCTCTTGCTGACTTTCCCAGCCTGACATCAGTGCTGACCGTCAGCTGGCCAGCACCCACACAGCCTTCTGCAGTCCTTTGCATTTCACTTAAAACCAGCTTGATTTCACTACTGAAGGTAGCTGAAGTCCATCTGAGTGAGTGGGTGAAGTTTCACTCGGCAGGATTTTGGTCAGGTAGAACCATGCCCTGTTCCAGTGCTGGTGGAGCAGACAGTATGGTGCCACCCTCAGCACCCACGTGCCATGTCACACGGGACAGGTGACAAGGGGAGCAGGGGATTCCTGCTTAGGGAACTTATGCCGCTGTCAGACTGTCTTGCAGCTGCAAATGTGGGCAGTGCTACAGTCATTGTAGTCCTCTTCAATCTAGGGCTCAAAGAGTATGATGTGTTTATCCCCCATACACAAGCCCCTCTGGAGAGTGCTTTATGATGCCCGTGTAACACACCTACACGTCTCTGCTGAGCCAAATTGTCTTAACAAAGCATCCCAGGGCCTTCCTTCTCATCTACCAGCAAGCAGGATGCTGAAGATCCACAGAACCAAGGCATAAGGCCAAGCAATGCCCAGCAATGGTCTGTGTTGTTGAACTGTTGGCATGGACCATGAAACTGCTTTGGTCCAGTCCAGCCAGTGCTCCCCAGCAGCACTTGTTTATTGTTCAGGGACTAGCCCAGACCAAGCCCAATAGGTGTCATGGATGAAACCAAGCTGTGCCACTTGCCTCAGGACCAGCAGGGAGGCCAAAATCTGGGTTTTTTTGCTAGTGCAGACAAAGCCTGTCTCGTCCCCTGTCAGAAAAAGGACAGAAAAGCTCCTGCAGGAGATGCTGAGACTGGGGATAGAACCAATATTTATTGACAACATTTCATGCCAACAAGCTCACTTTTTTCTTCAATTCTTTTGCCTTCCTATCCTATCCTGTCCTATCCTGTCCTATCCTACCCTATCCTATCCTATCCTATCCTATCCTATCCTATCCTATCCTATCCTATCCTATCCTATCCTATCCTATCCTATCCTATCCTATCCTATCCTATCCTATCCTATCCTATCCTATCCTATCCTATCCTATCCTATCCTATCCTATCCTATCCTATCCTATCCTATCCTATCCTATCCTATCCTATCCCATCCTTTCCAACTAATGGTAAAGGAGATGAAGATCATATCTGCTCTGTGCCTCTGTGATTTAATTTTATAAATGGTCACTTGCATTTGCCATTCCCCTCACAAATCATTGACTTTCTCTTGCCTTCCGCATTCCCTGCACTCCAGTAAACTCTGCTCATTTATCTGCAACTTGCTAAAAACCCATTTTTTCCCCACAACAAAATGCTGTTGTCAAAAACTTCAAATCATCTCATCCATCAAGTGCCGTGTGAGCGCGTGCGTGCGTGCGCGCATGCGCAGGAGGGGTAAGGGTGCGACATGTAAGCTGACAGATTCATTCTCTTGCAGTGGTAGCCCCAAGGTTAGCTGGACTCTTTGAGGTTTATCTGGACCAATATTAAGCACACATACAAAACACACACTCCCTCAGGGCACTTCCACATTCATTTTTTTAATTATGGGAACTAAATTAGGGGCACACTATAAACACTTTGGTAGTTGTGAAAAGTCCATTTCACCAGAGCCCTTGCCCTGAAGCAAGCCTGAAACCAAACCTTCTGCCCGGGATTTGCAAAGGAAATGTTCTCCTTCTGACAGCCCCATCTATGCCCCAATACCTGCTCCTTCGCCTGTTCATTACATAAATTTATTTTTCCCCACAAAAGAAGGTTGCAACAACTGAGCTTTTTTTGCTTTCCTGTTCTTGCATGTTCTGTGAGTCTCTGGTTCAGCTGAGAGCTAAATCACTGCTGTTTTGAGCCAGTTTTGTCTGTGAAGGTCTAAATGTGCCTCTATTTTGGGAGAAAAATCTGTTGGTGGGAGTAGAGGACACCACATTTTCAAGGGGCTGTCCTGTCTCAAAAGCCGAAAGATGAAACCAAAATTCATTCCCAGAGCTGCCACTGGTGTGCCAGGCTGCTTTGGCAAAGCCACCTTACCTCCTGGCAGCTCCGGTTCCTACCCTGGGATGCTGATGCTCTGCTCTGGCAGGCAGGGAGGGATCTGCTGATGAAGGCTTGAGGGGACTGGAAGCCAACACAGCCTGGAGCACAGTGCTGTAGTGTGGGCTGTAGAGGCAGATTTAGCATCTTGTGTTGCTTTGTCCCATCTGTGCCTACAGCTGGGGCCTGAAGGAGTTGGAGATTATCTCCCTGCAGAGCTGTGGCTCTTCTTGGAAGAAGCAGAAGCGGAGAATGGTGGTTGTGGCAGCTGGAGAGGTTAACCACCACAAACCTCAGTCAGCTGTACTGTCTCGCTCACTAAGGGCAGAGCAATTAAAGGGCAAAATGCAGCATCATGATATGTACATACCTGAAAGAATTCAAATCCTAAGCCTTATGTGTGGAACACCTCAAAAATTAGGATCTGCCCAAGTTAGCTTTGCCCTGGCATCCTTCTCCCTGACTCTTCCAGCAGAAATAATTTTCATTCAACGTTTCACTCTTTGACCATTTCTCATACTATTAAAATGGGAGTGGCTGACTGCTAGGAAAGATAGGTGCTTCAGGTGGGCTTCCGGGAAGGGTCAGGTAATTGCTAAACCCATTTAATGGCATGTCTACATGGGCTGAGCCGCTCGACTGACTTTTAGTGCCATTTTGAGCAATTTGTAGAGCTCAGTTTGCTCCTTCAAGGCACTATGCCCTTTTTATAGGATGTAATTCCATAATTAACAGTGAGGTCAAGAGGCTGCACCCAGCCATCGGCAGAACCTGAGTGGAAATAGGCTGGGCTGGAGGCACACGTTTGAACTTCCAGGGCTGAACTCACAAGATATTAACACTAGCTGGTAAATAAGCTTAGAGGGTGGATGAGCATCGTGGATGCTTATAAAAGGAAGGGTAGGGTTTACTGGCATCTTTTTCAACCTGTCTGTAATATGGCTGGCTGGCTGTGTTCCCATAAGCTGTAGCCATACCTGATGCCTGTAAGTGTACCTCCAGTGTGAGGGGGACTCCCATGATAAATCAGAGAAAAAGTGATGTGGGAGACTTTATCTCTTTCACTTCCTTATTTCTGAGTAATTATTTGGCCATGCTTCACTGAGACAAAAGCTATATCTTTATTATTCTTTAGTATGTCTTTATTATTACCCCTCATCACTTTTTGGAAATGGGCATAACTGTTGTGTCCTTGTTTGATGACCTTTTCAGTAGAAGCATTGGCCAGATTATTCCTATTTTCCTCAGAAAAATGTAATTCTCCATCTAAGCTCTTTTCAAAACTGCACGTCTCCCCTTCCCAGTCTGTTTGTTTAAATCATAATCATTTATTTGGAAGAGGAAATGTAGGCTTTTATTTAATTTTGTAATCATATCATTCTAGAAAAAATCAGTAGGTTGGGATTTTTTTTTGTTTGTTTGTTTCTCATTTTCTCAGACTATTTACTTTGAGCTGGCCAGGCCTGGAGAATTTCAACCAAAAGGTGATGAAAAAAATGAAAATGGAAATGTAATACTGAGATCTTTAACTAATGTCAGATCTAGCTGTCATCAGAAGCCAGCATTATTCTTGTTCACTGTGGGAGGGGTGAAGACGGGGGTCCTGTCAAACAACCTGACCATATTTATATGGGGTAATAGATGCTTTTATGAGAACTTCTGACTATATGGAAGCTTCATCAATTTGGTTTTGGAGAACTAATGGCTTGTGATGCAATAATGATATCCTGTGAAAAGGAATGGTTTTGCCTGGGAAATAAGTTTATATTTTCCCCTGTTCCTGCTGCAAATGTGTAAGTGAGTAGGAAGGAGTCTTCTGGTGGTCCTGTTCTCGTCTTGATTCTCATTTGCTCTGTTGCTGTTGAAACTTTCCAAACTTGCTGAAAATGGCCTCTTTCCTCTGAAGAACATTTGCAAACATAAGGCAGTTTCACCACAGACTGTGGAAAAAAAAGTAAAGCATACTTCACATTTTAAGAATATTTAGTTTTATTGCCTAAATTTCATTCAGCTCTAGCAAATTCAGTTCCCATGTTTGCCCTTTCCCCCACTGATTCACCTCTGGTCCTGTCTGCAGCACCTGCTCTGCCAAACCACCCACCAGGGTGACTTGCGTTCCCCCATAAACTTCTTCCCTGGTGATTATTTATTTTCAGCTCTGGTCTAAAACTCACTGGAAATGATGGGAAGATTTCTGTGGGTCTTAATGGACTTTGGAGCAAGTACTGACTCTTTAACATGCTCTAGGAAGTGGTTTGTAGGGCAGAAGCTCTTTCGGGGAACACCTAGCCCTTGCTAGTGTCGCTAACATCCATTCCAGACCCATGAGAGAGAGACCTCTTGGCGGGGAAAAGGGGCAACTGAATCAGACCCAGTGGGGTTTTTTTTGTGTTTGTTTTTTGCATGAGCTGAGCTGAATGCCAGAAGAGGGAGGAAAGGGCACGTTGCAACACCTTGAGCCTGCAAAAGCAAATCGGGAGTATGCCTGTATGCTCTGGAGACCCAGTTCTCCCTTCCATCTGCTTTGAGATCTGAATTGCTGCTGTCTCTGATGATTTCATTTGCAAAAATGCAGTGGGCTGCTTCTACCACAAGTCATACGGACAGGAGTGGGATGGCGGGGGGAGGGATTTTACGTCACAAAGATAACAAATTCATCCCCACAACACCCGTGATTTATTGCTCTGTCTTGAGGCCTCAATAACTTTGGTATCTTTGCACAGCATCTGCTGCGGACGCTTGGGTTTTATGCTGTTTCAAGCTGCTGTAGCAAGTCAGACCTCCTTAGCCTCCAGGAGAAGTCAAGAGGGGGCTTGTGTCTGAGGGCTATTCCCAGCTGCACCGTGCCCAGGTTATTTGTTGCCAGTGCAGCATTCTTCACCAGTGGTAGGCATCTTGTGACCTGGGGAGGGGCGCCCATGTAGATTTTATTTATAAAATCACCTCTGTGGTCTGATATCAGCACTGATAGCAGTAAACACGGAGCCAGCTATGGATTTGGAGGGGTGGGAAGGAGCAGGGGGAGCAGTGGCAGGATGCTATCATTGGGATGCATCTAGAATCATCAGAATGCCTGTCCCAAACCCTTTGGGCAGTGGTGTACTTCCCTGTAGGTCTTTCCTCTGCATATTTTTCTCAGTTTATTGCCCAGGGAAGCACTGCCTTTCCCAGAGTCTTGCAGTGCCACTCCTACCCAGGCTTAAAGCCCTCTCCTTCTCCCTCTTGGCACCCCCTCCTTCTCTGCCCCAGCCTTCACAGAGCACAGGAGCAGCACAAGGATGTTTTCAGGGAAATGCTTTTGCTTTAAAAACAACCAGTTTATCTCAGGTGTCTTTTGCAGGGAAAGATCCACTCTTGCACCAACAGGGAGTTCTGCTCACAGAGGTGGTGCTTTTCCCATGCTGCAGGAGAGCCAACAGTCTCATAAACCCACCCACCCATGACGATGGAGATTCAGGGTATGAACTAGCAGATGCCTTTGCTAATTCTTATCAAAATGATTGGCCCCAGCTGGAGACATCAGTCCCCAGGCCATGCCTATGAGAGGAAAATGTCCTTGTTCTGTAGCTGGCACAGCAGGTACATTGAAAATGCCAGGAGAACACCTGAGCACCAATGGAAGGAAGAGAGATAGTTTTTCTCTTTCTTTCACATGCATTTCAGGAACAAAATGTAAAGCGTTTTAATTCATCCCCCACTTAAAATTCAAATGCTTTTGAATTTTTGCAGGATATGAAATAGTTTCCCACCCAGCTTTACTGAATCATGGACTGGTTGAGGTTGGAAAGGACTTCTGGAGGTCATCTGGTCCAACCCCTGCTCATACAGGGCCAGCCAGAGCCAGTTACCCAGGACCACATCCAAGCAGCTTTTGACTGTCTCCAGG
This sequence comes from Falco naumanni, assembly GCF_017639655.2. Taxonomy (NCBI): domain Eukaryota; kingdom Metazoa; phylum Chordata; class Aves; order Falconiformes; family Falconidae; genus Falco; species Falco naumanni. The sequence continues at coordinate 63,304,051 of NC_054058.1, read as the reverse complement.
GATGGAGACTCCACAGTGTCTCTGGGCAACCTGTGCCACTTCAGAGGAAGAAATACACGAGTCTTGCAGTTCATGCTGAAACATCCCCAGCACTGTCACTGTTTGTGGATGCAGGGCTTGACATGGGACATGTCTTTAATTCCAAAAGTGTGAAATATTACCTTGAGTCAATTTGGTGAGCATTTTTCTTCCAGAATTTAGCCTTGAAACTCACAAATCTCATCAGCAAGCAGTAGCACAAATCTTTAAAATTGGGCAGTGGGTAGGACCTGCTGCTTTTAATTCTCTTTTAACCTTTGCTGAGCTTCAGTTCTTTAAATTGCTTCTACAGCTACTTTATTTCTCTCCCCATTATTATCAGATTGTTATAATAACTATTATTATTGTCATTAATATCATAGTTATTATTAACAATGTTATTGTTATCATAGTATTATCATCATATAATATTAATATTAATACTACTACTAATAATTGTTTCTTCTTGCTTGAATGGCAGAAGAGAACAGCTGTGTCACAGGAATGAACCAGCCCTGGCCATGGCCCCGTCACAGCAGGCAGCAACTTTCTACAAGGACGCTGACCTAAGGATATGGAAACAGACACAGCCCATCTGCCCCCCACCATGGTCCTACAGGCAGTGGGAAGCTCCCCACAGCCACAATCAAAGGGAGCTCCTCACCACACCCTTTAGCTCTGTGTGAAACTTATGGAAGATTCACGAAAAAAAAAAAGTTTCATGAAATCCATTTTCTGATTCATGGACCTGTTGCCCAGTTCTTATGGTTTGTGCTGTCTTTTTTAGGGGAAGCGTTTTTGGATTTTGCTTATTGTCTTTGTTTCCTTATTATATTTAGTGTATGTTTCTTTATGTCTTTTTAAACAAAGCATTACTACAATAGATTTCAATTCAGTTTATAATGCTGAATTATAGTATAGAAGCAGTGAATACAACTGCTGCTCAAGGAGACAGGTCTCACCTTCTTCCCAGAGTGCCCCCACTAAAGCCCTGGCTCCATTCTTGTGTCAGGATAAGCATTCAAGCAGCTGCAGTGAGCCTGATCAATAACGAATACAGCTTAAAAAAGAGTCCCAACCTTCCCTCCTGCAATCTGGATCAGTTCCCTGAACAAAGACTGTAGTTTGAGCCCAAGTTATTACATTATTATTGCTGCTACAATTGCTACTCTTACTGTGCTATTAATGTTGCTATTGCTACTATTCCTACCTGGCTTTCAGTAAGGAAATTTATGATAGTTCTATTTTCTGCAAAAACACATATAAGGATACTTCTGCCTCTGGAAACAGCCAGCAGTTTGGGTGCAGCTCGGTAAAATCTGCAGATGAAGAAACCTCATGCCATGTTCCTCTGCATCATGGCTTTACTCCAACAGAAAGGGCAAGTTGCTCCTAATGCCCTTTATTAGCATCGCACTGGGCTGCTAGAGTGTGTCTTCTTCTAGCAGATCACTGCAACACCTAGGAAAGCCTGGCATTTTCCCCAGGGAAGCCAGCTCCATTTAAAATGGGAATTACAAACATTTTGGTGCTGAAGTCAGTGGTTTGAAACTCACCATCTGCAGTCCTGCTGCAGTATTGCTATATCCTAATTCCATCTGTCAAGGCTCAGGAGAATTGAGGTGATGAGTCTGGCATTGTGAAACAGCATCGAGCTAGGGTAGAGAAGGGAATTCCAGGTCCAAAAGAAAATTAGGGAATCTGAAACTCTCACCTCTGGAATTAATGCTTGCCCATCTAATGAAAAAGGGACTGCTGAAATCCTATGCTTAAAGATGTGAGTAAGAGAGTACTGCAAATTTACTGTTTTCTGTCTTCAAAAACCTGTCTTACATGTATTTTGTAGATCTGTGCTTTCACCTTAACTTAAAAGCCAGAAAAAATTTCCCTTGTCTTCTCCAGCACAGCCTTTATTGGACTGAGTGCAGCACAGCGACTCCAGCTCTAAAACCTTTTCCCTCTGATTTGCCATGTGTAAGCCAGTTCAGATGACTTTAGCTGGGTCTTTTTACTTATTATACCTGTTCATTCAGGAATGGGCCAACTGCACCCTAAGAACATTAAGGTCTTGCATTTAATACCCCTCTAAACCATCTCCAAATCACCTTTAGCTTGGCTGCCCAAACCACCTTAGTGGCATCTACAAAATCCTCAGTCCCTTTGATCTCCATCCTCTTCCTCCTCTGTAAAACCCACCAAATAACCTCTTTTCCAGGTTCAGGAGGGCTGAATTATTCATTGCAGAGGGATGAATTTAGCTTTTTTCATCTGTCCCTGAACGGATTCTGATCTCAGTGAATGCTTATTGTTATTCATAACTATTCTCCCGCTAGTTTGGATAAACAGCTTCAAACCAGCAGGCTGTTTCCAAATTGTTCCTTGTTGTTCCCCACCCCAGGGCTGGTGCTTCTGCTATGGGTGCCTGAAAGTTCAGAGAGGGAAGATAAAAGACGGGAAGTGAAGGAGAAGCAGGGAATGGTAATTTTTTTTTTTCACACTGCTACCCTTGTTCTTATGCATATGTGGATGTTTGCTGAAAAAATGGGCATTCCTTCAATGCTGGTGTGAACAAGCATCCTTTTGTGAGGTTGTTCCCATACAGCAAACAAAAACGGACATGGACACTATCACCCAGACCAGCTGCATGGGATTCAGAGGAGTGCGGGTGAAAACAGCAAGTCTTATTGCAAATGCTTCAGCTTCCCTGCTATTCACCTCCTGCTCCTCCTCTAAAGAGCAGCCATTCACCTCCACTCTTTGTTTTCTCTCACTGGGGAATTTGGAGGAGGTTGTGGAGATCTGGTAATGATCCTCAGCCTTGGATGTGAGGATGAACATCTGGAGCCAAGGTTCAGGTCTTTAAGGCACAGCCTAGACCATTTGGGAATCGCTGCCAACAGTTGGATATGCATCGTCCCGTGAAATATGGGGTTTCGGATCTAACGGTTGGATCAGGTTTAATTTTAAATACAAAGGGGGTTTGCTCCTAGCTCTGCTTTCCTAAACTGCATCTTTTGAGGGTTCTTGAAGAGCTCTACGGATTGCATGAGAAACACTTCTGAAGGCTACCCCCAGGTTACAGGAGAATAAGCTGCCTTCACAGCTATCACCTCAGCTTAGCTTTCAAACATGTTTCAAGGGATTTCAGTTTCCCACAAAGCGTTGCATGATGCACAGTGAAATGACAACATGTAATTACCTTGTGGAAATGTGTCATTTCCCCTATCCATAGGGAACAGACAGAGCTAGGCAAGGTAGTTAGCTGCATTGCTCCACCTCTCCCTGTGCATCACCTTGTCTGATGCCTTGGGAAAAGGCACCACTTTGGCAGCGGCAGGGGAAACTCTCTTTGCAAACAATGTGTAAACCTTCAAGGGGAATGGAAATAGAGTGGGTTAAGTATTTCAGGTTCCTCACCAGAGGAGAACATTTATCAGAGTAAGCACAGGCACAGAGAAAGAAAGTAGTTTATAAAGGACCCACATTCAATCACTGAGAGAGTGAGAGAGATTGCAGTACTGTGCTTGTGTCCAGCCATACATCACAAGTAGAAAGCTTAGTAAACATTTCTGCAGTGCAGACTCAAGGGAAAGATGTTCCAGTGATCTGGGCACACTCAGCTGATCATGAATTTATTCCTCCTTCAGCCTCCACGTCCTCTTCTTCACTTACATTCCCAAGTACTCCACATAGCTGAGAAGGCAGGAGAGAAACATAACCCACAGCAGACCTCTGCATTACCCCTCCAAACAGCAGCTGAAATCCCTGCTGCAGAATCTCTTCCCTTGGTGGACGCTGAATGACACACAGATGGAGTGTTCACATGCCAGGTGCCATTCCCAGCATGGAGAGTAAGGGAAAACCAACCCCTTTTGCTTTCCAAAAGGAGCTGAGCTGATCTGGAAGCCACTGAGACCAAATACATATGAAGCAGGACCGTCTGTCATCCCCACATGCTCACAGCTATTGACATTACCTTAAAAAACAATTATCTCCCACCAGCAGAAATCAATACTGGCATCAGCACCAATGTGGGTTCAATTGTCTGAGTTATCAAGTTTCCTAGAAAGAGGGAGGAAAGAACAAAAAGTGGGGAAATCCAGCTTTATTTATTAGACTACAGCACTGTCACAGCATGGCAGTGAGACCTTCATCTGAGGAAACTCATGTCCAGAGCTCAGAGTGATAGACCAAACTTTGAGGAAACCTTATGGTTACCAAAGTACCATCCGAACCTGTGAAAAGTCTGGCAGCCTTTATTTCAGAATTCAAGTCTCAAATTGATCTAATGAAGATCTTGACTCTGAGGAAGAGTGGCAGAGTAAAATGCTTCTTATGATAAGGAGAGCTGTGACAGGGTACTAGTAGGTGATAGCACTTGCAACATCCCCTTTGAAGAACTGTGCACTGGGGTGGCTCATATCTGGCACTCAGCAAGTCCAGAAGGAATTAGGCAGGGTCGAGGAGCATCACTGTCTACAGGATCTGTATGTGGCTTCCCAGCTTGCAAGAAATGGCTAGTGCTTAAATGCAAGGAAGGATGAGGTTGGAGGTGTTGGTTTAGACCATGGGACTTTCTGGAGTTTGTTTCTTGAGTACATCTGGAGCTTGCAGCAATCAGTGTACCAATCTTCTGTTCATCTTCTTAAATATGTGAAGAAAAAGCATCGAGTAACCTCTGAGCTAACACTTCTTTAGAAGGTACAAGAGAGTGGTTTTGTTTGTAGCAAGGTATTTCCTCAGTGTGTAACCATCACTGTCTGCTGGGGTGCCAGAAAAGAAATATCTCAGGGGCCTCGGTGCTGGAGGTTTTTCTCTTTACTGTGCTGCAGCCTTCGCTAAAGGCTGGGGAGCCTTTTCTGGGGCGTGCTGGCTAGATGTCCTCTAGAATTGCTATTGCTCTGGTAACAAGTACCAGCCCCAAGCCAGGCACCATACCACGGATAGGTTTGCTTTCATCTTGTCTGTGGAGCAGGCTCTCAGACTCATGTTGGAAGGCATCATGCCCCACAGTGCTCCCACAGTGCTCCACCAGGAATGGCAGATGGATCTGCAGCTCCTTCCTTTCCTGCTCTCCCCTCTCCTTAATGTCTTCCGCTCTGCTATGCTTTATTTGCTGGGCTGTGGGAGAAGTTGGGGCTGGGGCTGGGATGCCAGCAGCAGGAGCCATTGTCAATGTTAGGTCCAATATGTTGTGAATAATCAGGTGGGACTCCCAACTCAAAGACACTTTGTTTTTGCCCCTGCATCGAATACCTCTACCCAGAATGAATGAGAGTGCTCCTGAGTGCTCACATCCCCCAGGATGGGATAGCCTGACTCTAGCTCACTGCCCTTCAATAAACACACCTGACAGTACTTTGGGTGAGAATCAGTAAATTCCCTTCCTTCCATCCCTCTGCTCAAGACATCTGAATTTTCACTTGGCTAGCACATTATCTACATCTGCAGGATCTCTGCTTTGCCTGCCAGGGCTCCTTAAAGAACTGCACAAATAATTTAAATGGCTGGTTTATTGTTAAAGGCATATACCTGATTTCCCTGGCATTCAGGTGGAGTGAGTCGTCCCAGCTCCATTGATTTCCAAATTAGAGTGTCAAGGATCCAGCCCATACCTTATTGAAATCAATACTGGTGATCAGGACCACACAGAAACTGCTCATAAGCTGTTATCTTGATATCACCTCAAGTTAACTGGCAATGACAATAAGTTCCATTGAATCAGATGGGCCATTAAATTCAGACACTCAAATCCCAAGCTGAAATTCAAGCCAAGCATTAGCAGGAGAGAGACACGGTTGCTTGCAGTGCCAAATCCAAGTCTGACCCTTCCCACGTTGGACGGTATTACCAGTTATTTTAATTATGCAGGGTTTCCTTTTGTGCTGCGTATTAGCTAATTTGTTTTATGGGCTTGCTTTTTTAATTACGTGTGGCTGGAGGACAGCTGAAAAATGCTGTTCACCTGCCTCACCAGCACCGTCATCTAAACGTCTGCCTCCCAAGGGTAGGCAGAATAACACTGTGCACCAATAAAATCATCATATACTCAGCTTGAAAGCAATAAGACAAAATCAAACTGCCTGCAATAACAAAGACTGGGTCTTTTGATGGCAAGGAAGGAGGGAGGGTGTCATTATGCACATTTTATTACTGCGGTTTTCAAACCTGGTAGTGATGGGGATTTAATTCTCTGCTACGCTGGCGCTGTACCTGGAGCAGAGAGGGAAAGAGGTGGTTTTTAGCTACCCTGGGTATCCCTTGATCCTGGATGTGCTGCCTAAGCTGGCAGCCACAGCCTCTGGGGGCTGGCAGGGGGGTGCTCTCACCATTTCAAGCAATCAAAGTGTGGGGCAGCTCAAGAAGTTAACCTGGACTGCTGAGACTACCTGCCTCTGTGCTCCTACCTTCCCTCGGCTGCGAAGTAAAACGTGTTTACTTGAAGTGAGATTGTTTATTGATTAATAATCCTTTTTAACTTCACTGCTTCAGATGATTAGGAATGGGTAGCAATCTGAGCTAACATGTTTCAGGTCCTGGCGGGGGCACATGTAAAAATAAAGCTCCGTTAGTAGGTTAAGCAAGAGGGTTTTTTTTTATTATTATTTGCAGCGATGGGGGAGTTAAGGGCATATGAACAGCTTGCGGGAGAAGCTCACTCTGCAGAATTGGGGAAGGGGAGGGTTACAGGGACAGGACATTACTGCTGACAGGCAATAATGGGTGAAAATGCAGGCATTTGAGCACTTGTGATTATGTCCCTGTGCCCTTTATTTGTGCACACCTCCAGTTCACCCCTCACACCAGTGGGTTTAAAGCATAACTATGCAGAAAGCTGTAAAATAATTGAGGTGGCAAGTGAACTTTGAAGGTCATCTGGTCCGTCCACCCCACCTCACCCTTTCAAAGCAAGGCCAACCTCAAAATTAGATTGAACTCCAAAATCAGACTATGTGGATGAAGGTCGTGACCCTATGTCCAACACATGATGCCACTTAGAAAAATACATCTGGGAGACGGTTTCTTCCCAGGGGATAGCAGCAGGTTTGCTGCAGTTTTCCCATCATCTCTACAATCGTCAATATGGCCTCAAAAGCAAAAGGCATCTTCAAGAGGTCTTAATGAAACACATTTAAAAGGCTCTTTTCACCTGAACATCATAAAAAAGGCCTAAGCCAACGAGGAATTACTCTTCCCCCACGCATTCACAGCTCAGGCTTATTTCTTACAAGAGGAAGCAGGAAGATATCATTTATAGGGAATAAAAGGGGAAAAAAATTACTTTGTTCACCATGTACCATCAGGCAGTGATACAGTACAGCTACAGGGGCAAGCTGCACTTTATGGGCATGAACTATTATTCAGATAAGGTGGAGGCAAGAGATCTTAGCTGGGGTAAGGAAAAAAGTACTGGTTTAAGGTTATTGCACAGAAAGCGCCCTGCTGCATGAAATCTATGGGAAATTGCATATTTTGTCACATTTACTTATTGAATCCCAATTTCATCGTAGCATGAGGAAAAAATACATCAGCCTCTCTTGTAGCTCTTATTAGATTTCACAACCTTTCAATATTAAAATGCCAGCTCCAGTAACAGTGTTTCTTTCTCCATTTTCTCTCTCTTCCCCCTCCTCTTCACCCCTCAGTAACACTGCAGTATTGGAGGTGTGGTACAGGAACCCTGGTGTGGAGATGCTTTGCATCTATATGCCACACAATGAGTTGGAATTACCAGCTTTGCACATAAAGATTCCTCCAGCTTTCTCCTCAGCCTCTCATTTATTCCCTGCAAGTACATGGACAGTCCTAGCAGTGCCCATTCCTATACCAAGAGGCTTCCAGTCTGGGATTGCACCCCTTCCATTTTTTCCAGGATTTCCCAAATCTGCATGTTTTCCAGAGTGTTTAGTTCCAGCTTAGGCCAATAGCAGGTTAACAGTTGTCAGTTCACCCTGTCATCCCCTTCCCCTTGGACTCACACTTCGAGCAACCTACTTAACGCATTTGAGTTGGCTGACAAATCAGAGAATGGTTTGGGTTGGAAGGGAACTTAAAGACCATTGAGTTCCAACCTCCTTGCCATGAGCAGGGGCACCTTCCACTAGACCAGGCTGCTCCACACCCTATCCTAGCTTTGAACACTTCCAGGGATGAGGCATCCACAAGTTCCCTGGGCAATGAACCAACATCTTGATGCAGGAGGAGGAGAAAATTGCTTGGCAGCCCAAATCCTACCCCAGGGTGCTCCTCCGCTGGCCCGAGGGCTGGGCACGCATCCTCTTACAGTGGGGTGAAACTGGAGGAGCTTTCCTGATGCTAGGTACAAGGGCCATGTGCTCAGACAGGATCTGAGATTTCAGGACCATTTGAATGGATTAAGGCATACTCCCAAAGGTCATTCTAACTATTACCAAAATTTCCCCCAAACTTGATGACCTTTTATGCATCTGCCAGTCAACTTCCATGACCCATCCCTTCCACTCTCCTACAAGTGAGAGAAGGCAAGCCCTGCACTGCCAATAGCCAGAAGTATTGCTTTGCCATCCCCAGACTTGTAAATCTTCCCTTGTTATGTAGGGAGCATGCAGAGGGACTGGAGAGAGTGGGTGTTTGGTGTTTCAAAGTTGGGCTGCAAGTGCTGTGCTATGAAGTTATCAATCTCTCTTTAATGTAAAGCACACTGTAGCTGCTTCAGGGCAAAATGTGCTGCTTTTTCTTGTCTTAAAAAAAACCCTCTCTTCTGTCTGTAAACAGATCAAGGGAAAAAGAATGATTTCCTCTGCTTAAATGTTTTAAAGAGTAATGTAGGATTTGGATATCACCTAAGGTGGGGAGGAGAAAGCAGTTGTAGGCTAAAGGAGTGGATTGCTTTCTTGGTCTCTGCAGAATGGACCTTGTGTATTCAGCTTGAGCAGCCTCTACCTATGATGCTTTCCAGATCCACCTGGCTCTAGGGAGGAAGAAAAATCATGCCAAACTCAAGTCAGTTCAGGATAAAGCCCAGCTATCTGATATGAATTTGTAACAGGCCACAGGAGAAATAGATCCCATGACTCTGTAGTAGGAGCATAGGAGCCAGATGCGGGAAAAAATTCTGGAGTGCCTGAGGCTCAGTTCAGATAAAAGCTGCAGCTAATTATCCAAACACAATATTCATCTTCAAATCAGCAAAATGAGGATGGAAACCTGAAGGGAGCAGCCTCTCCTGTGATGTCTCAGTCCCTTGGTTTTGGTCCCTGTCCCCTGGCAGGAAGGGCAGAACCAAGAACTTTCCAAATCAGAAGTGGCCAGGACTCAGGGAAGACCTTGCCGAGGGCAACTTGTTCTTTTAAATGCTTTGAAGGATTTCCTCCTTTCAAAGAGAGGAAAACAACACTGAACCATCCTGAAAGCCTATGCCAGCTCTGCCATACCTTTTCTAATTTATTACCCCACTTCTTAGGTAGGTTCTTAGACAAATCAAAGCACTGTCGGGTAAGACACAGAGGCACAGGTGCAACATGCTGCTTTACATAGCCCAGAAAGGATGAGAGCCATATTCTCTTGGTGGACTTGGATGAACAGTTGTAAAAAAAAAAGATTAAAAAAGTACTAACAAACCTCCTTCCCCTGAAGCACTCCCTCTGAATAAAAGTAACAGTGCTGAAGCAGCACTTTCTGTCCTTAAATCCCTGCGTGCTTTTCCAAAGGAAGGTCAATGCCATTGCCCCTGTTCACAGGTGTGGGAAAGGAGCTGCTGCTTTTTGTAAAGGTTTTGCCACCCCACAGCATGGCCCTGTTTAATGAGGCCACCAGATCTGCTTTTTTCCAGGGGTTGAACCAGTCCTGAAGGTTTCTGTGGGGCTTCCCATCTTTGTGCTGCCTTCTTGTCCTCCCACCTTTAAAGAGAGCAGCGTGGGGTTACCCCGTCCCAGAGGCCAGATTTGCCTGACATTTTCTGTGTTTCCTCCTCTTCCCCATCCAGCCAAACTCCTGCGGCTTTTTGCTACAGTGAGAACAGAACAAAGAGTAAATGAAGTTGAGACTTCATGAAATTAAGATTTTTTTTTCTTTTCCCTTGGCCCCTTTTTGAGATTGCATCTAACCAAAACTCCTCATCCCTTAACTGGCAGCATGTGAGTGATAACCAGACAATGGGACCAAACCCACCATCTTCCCATCTGTCTTCCTGGGCTGTCCCCTCCCTGCAGTGTTCCTTTGTTTCTTTTGGAGGTGCTTGTGTTCATCCTACAGCTCCATCTACCCCTCCTCTTTCCCCACCTTTCTCTTCCTTTGTAGCACCGGTTTGTCCACTCCTTGCTCCAGGTTACATTTTCTTGCCCAGCTTGTGCCCCAGATTAATTCCCTCCCTTCTGCCAGGTTGCTGTCTGGAAGTTACTAGGAGGTTGGCATCTATCTACATAATCTTAGGCTCTCTAATCTCTAAATTATAACTACTTCTATCTCCCATTTCCCAGCCTCCAGAGTATGTGGCCCTCTATGCATCACAACACTGAACTAGCTTTTCCCCTCTCAGCCCAGCAGGACCTTCCCACACCAGGTCTTGCTGACAGCTGTCATAGGAAGAAAGGTGGATAAATGTTTAGATGAAAGATGGACATTAGCAAGGGGAGATACTGACAGAAACACTGGCAAGGAGGTGGCTCAAGCTTCCACGGTCAGAGAGACTTTCTCACATTGTCTTGCTGTAAAATGGGTAGAGCAGCACTCCAAGGCAGAGAGCACTTTGTGATGGTTGAACAGCTGCAGAGCTGGGAATTGCCCCATGTGTTTCCCACACAGTGAAGATGGCATTCCCAGTGCTTTACCCCAGGCACCAGCCAGAGCCAGTATTACACCTCTGGGTGCTCTCATTGCCCAGGTCTCTCTTGGCTGCTGCTTCTCTCCATTGACTGTGCTGAGAGCCTAGAGGAAAAGGCTCCTAATATAAGACCAGAAATTGAATGCACACCCTCTCCCACTCCAAACAACACCATTAACAGGAGGTGGATGGATCAAGGGAAGAACACGCAGCCCTGTAAGACACCATTGCCATTGCTCACAACAGATCATAAACTCTACTGAGTCTGCAGATCCTCAAGACTGAGGATTCACAGGCAGATGCTGTCTGAACTTCTCTTGACCTGCCCATAGCTTTGCTTTACTTGATTTAGCTGCCACAGAAATTTCTCTAATTGACCAGGTGTCTATGGCTAGTTTGTTTTACTTCTGTTTATCTTTGCATGGCACAGCCATAGCTTTATATTGGTAATAAAAGGCAGTTGCTCTATGTAGAATGAGGCATTTACAATTCTGAACCAACAGTGAAGTGTAGAGATATACAGGCTTGGTACGATAGCAGAAGCATCCGGATGCAAAGGCAAAAAATCAGTGAAGAAAATGCAGAGGTGTACAAGTCTGTTAGCAAACACATAAAAATTATCCCAAACAGATACTAGAGGGAGGAAGAAACCATCAACATGAACATCATATTTCTCTTGGTGAAGGAGTCTAGATGCTGTAACACCCCACCACCAGCAGACTGAAACCACCAAGCCAGAGTAGCCATGGGAGGGTGAGCAGAATACTAGGAAAATGAGAGAAAGCCAGAAGCGGTGGAACAATTTTAACTGCATTAATATTTTTTTTTTTCTGTAACAATTAGCTCTGGACTAATAATGATTATATTCTTACCATTTCAGCTACACGAACAAAACATTCTTAGCTTTACTTACATATACAAGGTCTTGTTCCTCTTTACCCATAAACAGGCTTTTGAACATAACATGTTTTCTAAAAATGGTCTAAATATGAGGACACAATCACAGGAATGAGAGTTGCTATGAGTGTTAGAGGTTATTACAAAGATGTGAAGGATGGCAGTGAGTTTTGGAGGCTCTATGTTAAACAACATTAACACCTACGCCAACTTTGATTTTGTGATAATGTGTGCCGCCCCGGCAGGTGAGTTCACAGCCTTGTTCAACGCTATCTGGTATTGGGGCTGCAGGGAGTTTAGAGGTATGGGAGGGTATGAGATGCTTACATCCATTGGTAAAGGGGATCAGAGAACTCAATTTTAAAATAATTCATTTCATGTAATACTGAACATCCACTGTACAATACCATGGTTTTTTCAATGCTTGGAGCTGGGTAGGAAAAAAAATAATCTACATAGCTTCTGTCCAGATTGTGTATTCTAATGACTGCCCTGTATTTGGTGTAACAATAAGACAAAACTGTCTACACATGACTGCGGATTGTGTGTCCCAGTACACAGAACTGACATTTATAAGTCCAGCCCAGATGACATGCAGTTATTGTTGGAGGCCTGATTCTAGTCATTCTTACTTATGAACAGATTCTACAAAAAATGTAATTTCTCCTGATTTAGATTAAGATTAATAGAATCGAGACCACATGTGCCATTTTTAGAGGGTGAAAACAAATCTTTTTAACACTGGAGTCTGCTAATGGCTGTAGACTGTAATTCACAGCCTGTCTGCTGGGTAATTTTGCATGGCATCAAAGATTTTTACAAGCAGAAATATGTCCAAAATAACACTTCTGCTTTACTAGATCAATACCACTGAAAAATATAAAACCACCCAGTTGCTTAAGAGGTATATTTAGCTTCTCTGTCAGGCGCTACTCCCAGGTAGAATCAGTTGGTTTTACTTACAAGCATTAATACATGGCATATTGAGGACCCCTAACCCAGGAGCAGGAGTGCTGTTCTTGATAGGGAACTTGAGAAAGGGCCATCCAATATCTGCTGAACATTCAAGAAATGAAAGTCCATAATAATTAAATCTCTAAACTTTGTGGCATGACCTCTTTTCAGCAGGTGTTTAAACCAAGTTAGGGGGAAGCTCTGGTGGGAGTGTGGAAGGCGTTGTGTAAGGGAAAATCTGCTTGCTGATGACCTGAGAAATAAGGACTGAAGGATGACTTTTCAGCATTGGTCAGACTGGGCTGATAGAAAATGCTGCCTAGTTCAGTGAGAAGACACAACACCCATGGGAAAGAATTTAAATAAGTGTAAAGCTGTGAAGGATGAAGGAGGCTGAACCACTCCTGTCTCTATCATTTTTAATAGGCTTTTGAATTAGCATTGTTCCTGTGATGAAGTAAATGTACTTCGACTTCTTTGCCTCAGCCTGTCTGCAATAATTACCCCAGAGAAATTAGGGCTACCTGGTTTCCTCTCGAAACACAACTAATGGATCTTTTCTTGAAGAAAAATCCCCCGACCACCTTTCCCAATGTTATTGTTGGAAACCATTAATTAAGAGGGGTCAGACAAGGTTGAGAACTTGGCTGGTACACCTCAGAGGATCAAGCAGTTGATGCTGGGGACTTTGAAAATGTCCTGTTCCCTAATTCAGACTTGTTCCAATAGTTAAGAAGAGCATTAGGGGGCACTGGAGTTACTTTTGTAAAAAAATATGCACGCTTTGTTTAATTAACAGCTGGTTTAGCAAGTGTTAAGCTACCTAAAAGCTTTTCAAACCCTGTAGTGCTTATCTTCTAACCACCTGCATCCTTTCTTCTTACAACTGTCGCTAGTGCAAACCTACTTCTTTTCATTCCCCTGCATCAATAACATAAAAGTGAAAGGGAGATACTCAGTGAGGTGTCCAGGTGTTAAACTCCCAAGTGCTGAAAGGTAGCATGTCCCCACACAATTAGTCTGTGGCTGTTGTTTCCAGCAGCTATCAACATCAAGACCTGAACCTCTGTGGGTTTCTCCAAAGCCTTGTGCATCTCTGTGGGGAACCAGGTCACCCAGAAAAGAGATTAGACAACCCGACACAGTTGCCGTCCTCAGAGTGCCGGCCAACTTCCAGCTAATGAGCTTCAGCAATAATTTTATTCTCTGGGAAAACTGTTTCATGAGTGTCGATTCCAAAGTCTTTCTGTCATGTAGATGGGAATGTCCAGCCAACAGTGTCTCTCAGGGAGACAGCATTGGCAGAACAACCCAGTAAGACGGATGGACCAGGGGCTTGGCAGGTCTTATAGCTCTTCTAGTATCAAATCCTGTGACTTGATCAAGAAGTTTTCTTATTTTTATGATTCTAAAAATTCTGGGCCATGTTCCATCAAAGGACACCTTTCCCTGAAGGCTTCCCTCCCTTTTCTGCTGTGCACATGGAGAGGTACCAGAGCCACAGGTGATCCCATACAAGCTGAACAGGACACCTTATGCTGACAGCTGAGTAAACTTGAGCTGAAGGCTTTAGTACCGTGGAGATGCTGATGTTAATTACAATACATTTTTCCTTTTAGACTGAGAATCTTCTCATATCAGCATGAGAGAACAATAACCTGACACATAATCTCTAGTTTTTAAAGACAAAAATCCAAGTTTTGGGGGACAAAAGTTTTTTGTTACTTTTTCTTTTTCTTTTTTTTTTTGTGTCAAAATTTGAAAACGATGTCAGCAATTTGCAAATTTCCCACCTGTTCTGTTCATACCTGAAAACAGCCTTAGTGTCTTCTCCTTTCTAAGTGATTTTTAATGTATAGCAAGGACTCACAGTGTTGACAGCTCTCCAATTTTATGGCAAGTCTCATTATATGTTTATTTAAGCTAAGGCCATGTATCCCAAAATAAAAGATTTTTTTTTTTTTAGTGAAAATATGCATGAAAAAATGTCTACTTTTTTCCTTTTTGTTTTAGTCAAGAAATTTCAAGTACATCAAGCAACTCTATTTAAAGATCCACCACCTTTACAGGGATCACAAGATTTCTCATGATTCTTGTCTTGTTTGAAAAATGAAACAAGGATGTATCAAGCCTTCGTGAGGTGGGGAAGAAAAAGCTTTGAAATATCATTTCCAGCAAGCCAAATCTTGGAAAGCTCAGTTATTTTTTAAATCTGTGATTTTATGGAGGGAGTCTGCCCCATAACTTTCATATCCTTTGGAGGTGGAAATAATCAATGAGAAAGAAGCGAAGTTATTTCCTGAGTCAGAGTAGTAATACGAAGGTTGCTGCAAGATAGTAACTGTCTCTAGGTAAAGCTAGGGATTTTGTCTGTTTGAAGTTGTGATAACTAGCAAAAAAATTAAAAAATAAAATCAGAACAATGATGAGACCTCATATCTTGCTCTGTTCCGAGGTAGATGTGCTTCTGTTTACACCCAAAAGCTAAGAAGAAAAGCTCTTCAGGTACCTAACAAGGGAGGAAAGGTATTTGCAGACTTGTGTTTTTAGGGCCCTAAATTCAACTGGAATCCTGTGCTAAGCATTCCTGTCCTTTCAATGACTGAGACCCAAATACATGGTAAATACAGAGCTATGATGGAGCCCTCATGGCTAAACTGAGAGTACAGGAGTTAGACCCTCCTTTAAAAAGTTGAGACTAGTTTAATTACCACATAGCTCGAAATGCAATTCACCACACTGAGTTCCTGGGTTCTTTGAGCCTCAGCTGGTGAGTTTGTTTTGCTAATATCCATAAATATCCTCAACATGGGTTGAATTCTTCTGTTCTCCATTTTCCCTAAGTTGCTGTCTCTCCAGACAAAGTTTCTCTGCTCTGGCTGTATTGTTGCCTATTCCTTCCCTCCAGTCCTTCGGTCTCTCTCCTTCTCCCAACATAGATTCCTTTACCTCCTCTTAGACCATTGCCTGCGTTCTCCCACCCAGGTATCTATCCCCTTTCTATCTTGCTTGCAGTGGGAGTGAAAAGCTCTGACTCCAGACAGCTTGCTTCTATAACGGTGACTTGCCTTCAAACCCAGTGGGAAAAAGCCCAAACAATGTGTATAAAGACAGCAGTTTACAGGATCTCCATAAGACTGCCTAAAAAAGTTTTACATCCCTAAAGTGCCAATATTGCAAGAGTTGCCCATTTCGTACAAAATTTACATTCTACTTGGGTAGAAGTCATGGCTTTCGAGCCCAATTTCCTTGAAAGCTAGTGTAAGGTTGGATCTGGCAGTTTTGATTGACCCCATATAATGAGAGGAACTGTGAAATTTGGTTCCAAAATTTGAAACTGGTTTAGTTCAGCTTTTATGATTCATGTCTCTGCTGTGCTAGTCTTGACAGATTAAGAGAATTACCCATGCTCCTCTTATTTACACGGACGAGTTGGTTTGTGATCCCCTGTAGAGTTCATTTCAAAACCCCCTTGTGCTTGGTGAAGGAAGAAACTTCAGTAACCATCAGCTGTGGCATTGATCCTTCAGAGAAATTAACCAACTGAACTGAGACTTACTGTGAAATCAGTGATGCTCAGCAGCCGCTAACTTCATTTGCAACTCACCGGTGTTAATGCATTTAAAGTATTGATCCTTCCTAGTGTGCTTTGCAGCTCTGGCTCCCTTTTGGCATTGCTAACACAAAGGCAGCTCTTTTCAAAGCCAGAATGAGCAAGCAAAACCCTTCGACCCCGAAAACAAACTCATTATTCAAAATGCTTGTCGGTTTGCTGCTGCAATTGAATTGATTGGCCAAAAAAACCCAAAAAACCCCCCACAACAAAAACCCCAACCAAACCCACCCCCCAAAACCAACCAAAAAAAACTGTGGCAGAAAAACATCGGATTATTTCAGAGCATGAGAAAAGAACAGGCAGAGGAAACATCCTTCTGTCTGAGGGGAACAAATCTTTCCCCCTT
Source organism: Falco naumanni (assembly GCF_017639655.2). Classification (NCBI taxonomy): domain Eukaryota; kingdom Metazoa; phylum Chordata; class Aves; order Falconiformes; family Falconidae; genus Falco; species Falco naumanni. Next base: position 63,287,419 of record NC_054058.1, on the reverse strand, counting down.
CCTGCTACCTTTTTTTTTTTACTTTATCACTGCATTATTGTGTTACTGTTAGGGTTTTGCATATATATAGCACGTGGAATTGAGAAAGAGCACTGAGAGCTGTGGCCATGCTGGGAACAGCCCACGTCTTGGACTTTTATTGCCCAGAAAAAACAGGACTATGGGGTTTGCTCAATACTCTTTCTAGTACTTACGCAGGTTGTTTGGGGGAGGACACTACCCCTTCAACATCATGGACTCCTAAAGTAAAGGCTTAGCTTTCAATTGATTACTGAACTGGACTAGTTTGATTTTTTTTTTTTTTTTTTTTTGCTTTTGCAGCAGTAAATGAGCCTTCAAATGAAAACTGCAGCTGAAAGCAGGGGAGCTGGTGTTTGCAGCCTGCTCTCTGTGTAGCCCTGCCTGTGCTTTCCACTGTTGTGTTCCCTGGGCTTTGCAGTGAGTTTGCTTACACAGTGCTTTTGCTTGCCCTATTTAAGAGCCTCTGCAGTGTGCTCATGGTAAATTAGGTTACTTTATAAAAGAGTAAGCTGCAAATCCCCTTCTTTCGCTTCAGCTGTTCCCCCTTCCCATAGATGGCACACTGAGAGCAATCTGTCTTTCTCCAGTTTTTGGAAAATGTCAAACACGTTGTGGGGGCTACTAGAATCGGCTTCTCCCTTGGACTGCTCTTGGCACTTCAGAGGCCACTGGCTCTCCAGTTTCTCCAGTGACCCCAAGCTTTGTCTCCTTTCAGTTCTTCTGTTGCTTTTAATTCTTTTACCCATATATCCTGTGCACTCCCAGGCTCCAGTTCTTAGCAGTGATCGCACTCAGTTTATGATCTCTGTCTTTAAATGTCACATCTGGGCATTTTCAGATGCACACATCTCATTCTTTAAAATATGCAGGTGTCTTATTCTGACCTTCATTAGCACTGTGACAGATTCCAGCCATCCTGCTTGTTAGTCTATTATTTAGCTGCTTGTCAGCTACTCTCTGCAGCTCCCTGTTACTTCTGATGCAGACATGCAATAATTAGATGCCTCGTTTTCCAGGCATCTTTAGCATTGCTTGAACCTACTAATTCAATAACACAGACTCAGCCAGGATGAAAACCCATCTGTTTTCTGGCTGTTTTAGAGGCCTTGTAATTTTTAGTGACACGGAATAGCTTGGGAGCTGTGGAGGGTTGAAGGGGTGGATCTGTGGCTCAGACCCTGCTTTAAGACAGGCACAAAGGAGACGTGGCACTTGCTGTCAGTATACAATGTCTGTTGTTCTCCGTGAAATGCACAGTTGAGTTGCAAAACTTATCTGACAAAAGCCAGGTAGTTCCTGATCCCTTTTGCAGCAGTAAACTATAATGAGGCATCTCTAAATGGTTTCTCTTAAAGAAAGACATTCTCCAAGCACTGTGGAAAGGCTCCAGGAAGGTCCTTTCTTCTTATTCTTCTGTTTTTTTTTTAAAAAATAAATCTGACATTTTTCTTTTCTTGACTAATTATGATTTTTATAGAATCTGTCCTTTGATAGGAAAGCTTGCCCTTCATGCCCCTTTTCTTTTGCTTATACCCTTCTACCTGTATGCTCTGCTCTCTGGCTGTGTTTGGAATATATACAGTCAGGTATGTTGTGATGGAATGGAGTCTCCAATACCTCTCTCAGGGCTGGACAAGTGGGCTAAGTAAGCCAAAACTCGGTGGAGGAAGGAGAGGAGGGGATGTTTCCTGCTGGTCCTTCTCCCTCCTCCTTGGAGAAAGATGCTGCTTGGTGTGAGAATGTCTAAGGCCATACCAGCCAGCCCAAATGGGTTAATAAAGCCCTATTCCTTCAGTGTCCTTTTGCACTTTCTTGCTGTTTTCCTCCACCTGCCCAGCGTTACCAGACAGGTTGCCACCATCTCTGACCTTTAGAGAAAAAGGAGGTGGCTGTGGCTGCGGCTGCTCCTGAGCATCAGCAACACAGGAAGAAAAGACCCAGCTGAAACTGTGCTGTGTGCGTGCTTCTGTGTTTCAGATACCAAGAGAACAAGCCTAATTTATTATGAAACAGAAGTTAACTTTACATTTTCATAATTAGGGAGGATGCTAATGTTGCATGATTGGAAAATGTCACCCTGCACAACTAATTTGAGGCCTAATTGAAGTTCAGCATCATCTACAGCTCCTCTAGTGATAACTTTCTCGCAAGGTGTTGCAGAAATGCAGACAGCAGTTAGCAGTGAGTAATTTATCACCTTGTTGCCTAGCAGATAGAGGGATCTGGGAGGAAATTACCAAAAAGACGCAATACCAAAGCCTAGAGCCTCAGGCTGGTGGAACAAAGCACTCCATATAACCACAAATGACAAGGTTAATTATGCCAGGGCTGCTGCAGAGAACTACACATTTCTCAGGTGCTCTGTCCTGCAGAGTTGCTGAAGAAAGTTGGGTTAGGCATGTCAGTTGTATCACAACACAGTGCCACAAAGGTATGGATGGGCCTGCCCTTATCTAAAGCACACTGGGGGCTGCTTTGTGTCCTGAATACAGAAGAGATGGCCAAGAGAGAGATGCACAGAAACCGCTACAAAAGCCAAGTCTTCTCTTCACCATCCACAAACTGTGTTTCTGTGAGGAAAAGCCAAGTCTTGCTCTGGCTTCAAATGATGTAACGTCACTCAGGCTTGCACAGTCTGGCTCTAAGAAAGCAAAGCTCTGACTCTAACCCTTCTCAAACTTCCCAGGATTATGCAGCACTTACACACCAGCCTCGGTCTCTCCAGTTATATTTACTTTGCTGCAAATCTTTCCTGCTCTCTGGCCATGTTATGCCTCTAGGGTAGCTTGCAGACACCTCCCCAGGTGTGCTTGGGCAGGTGAGATCCTGTCTGCGCAGAGCAGGAGGCAAACATATTAAATCCAGAGGTAACCCTGCCTAGATATGCCAAGTAGTCATAATCTGTGTGACTCAGTTTCCAAGGTGCATGACACTTGGGAGATGGCATTGCACAGGGTAAAGGGGCCATGTTCAGCCCCTGTCAGAGAGAATACAGAACAGCTCCACTGCTTGCTCTTTCTAACTCACTGTCTCCATAAGTGGCTATAGGCATATGCATTATGCATAAGGACAAAGCAAGGGTTGGTGGTGTTTCCTTGCCGGTACTCTCCCTGCCTCTAACCATTTGACTTCCAGGGCTAGATGTGTTCTCTGTGGATTTAATAACACTGACTGGATTTTTCTTTGAAGTTCTCTGCTTTTCCCTGACCCCTTGTTAACTTTAAGCACCAACTGTATCTGTGGCAAGAAATTCCACAGCTCTATTACACCTTCTCCAGGACCACCATATTCTTGCACTGGAAAAGACCGTGAACAACCATTATCTACTCATCCTCTTCTTGACACTCATGATTTTATATACTCCATCTCATGACTGAGATTATATCCTAGATTATACTCTTCTTATGGAGTGTTCATTCCAGCCCTTTGAGCACCCTTGTCTTTGACCCTTAGTCCCATGGCTACCTCTCCTCTTTTTCTCCTGGATTTATAGTTTCCCATTCACACCTGATGGTCTGGGAACCCTAGGGAGAGAAAGTTTAGCAGGTGTCATGAAGACGAAGGCTCCTACATGTCTCCTTGCAACAGATAAGCACTGGGAGAGCTCAGGTTTTTGCAATGGACATCTCAAAGTAGGCCTGTGCCGCCTGCTTGGGCAGATTTATCAGGCTACTTCCTTGGCCATGAGGTAGCAAGTGAGAAGATTTGGCAAAAGAGAGGTAGGGCAGGGGGACCAAATCTCATGGCTGCCTATTGAGCTGGGCTTCATTCCACTCTCAGCCTGCTCTGGGATCCCAGATAGCTGGAGAAATCAGTACCAAAAGTCTGGATTTGGTTGGCTCGGTGACTCATGGGTATGGTTGAGAAGGAAATTACTTTGGCTCCCATCCAGGCTTTTCTTCACCAGTCAGACCTCCATGAGGAAGAGGATGCTGTGGCTGTAAGCTGCATTCCCCAGTGTCCCCATCACATCTCCACTCCTGCTCAGTCCATTGGGTGAGGAACACAAAAGAAGCTGTGAGCTCCCACATCAACCACCTGATCCCCAGTTGACTCCTCCATCCTAGCGCTGGGACATCCCATATGCTAGAGAGAGGGCCAGAAGCTTCTTGAGTCCTTGGGACCTCCAGCTGAAGGTGGCTCCCCATCAGCCCCATCCTGCGGAGAAGCTCTGGGGTTCTGGGGAGGTTCTGCATCCTGCGATTTACTGCCTGACATAAACACACAGCAAAATTTAGTGTCGCACCCTCACGAACACACAGGCACTCACCCATTTCACTACCTGGCTTCCTCCAAACCCCAAACACATTTAACATCTCGCTCCACACAGAAATATATAAAGCATGTCTCATGCACAGGTGCTCTCTGGGAGATTTAAGGTACACATGCACAGGGTTATAATGAAACACAGACACACAGACACACAGACACACTCACACCACCATCCCCCCCACACCCCTCAGTTTAATGTCCCAGTGCCACCCAATGGGCAAATCACATCAGCTCTGTAAAGTCCCCTGTGCTACATTACAGGAGAGTTAATTCACTGGAGGAAACTACAATCTGATTTCAGCTTTACAAGCCAGCATTATTATTCTTTTCCTTTCTGTTCTTTCACACTTAAAGTGATCCACTGTCATTCTTTGTCTTTCTCCATCTCCAGCCTGTATCGCTTTCAGTGCAGCCTGTCTCCATTTTATTTTCCGCCTCCTAATATTCAATTTCATTTTAAAGCCTGTCTGTGCTCCCTCCTTCCCCACTTCTCCTTCTCCCCAACCCTTGCAAATCGCGCCCACCCCGCTATGACACAGCTTTCTTGCTGATTCCCTCCCTGTGATTTCTCCTCCCTTTCTTCATTATCAACATGTCAGATTAAGATCTGACAAGAAACTAGAATCGACTGTTCATCCAGAGCTTTACAGCCTAAGCAGGATTAGTTACCCTGATATAAACGACATTTTCATTTTTCTGTAACTGGAATACATCTAAAGATTCCCATCATCTAACCAAAGCTGTGGGTTTCTGGCCTTTTCCACTGGGAAATGGGAGGTCCATTAAAAATTGCTCCTTGGTGCTGTAAAGCTCTCAGGGACTCTTTATGCATCAGTAAGAGCTGATGGTGCTTGCACAGTGGGTTGCCAAGAGGGAGCATGAGAGATGAAGTCCCAAGGTGTGCTGGAAGCAGAAACCTGGAGCAAGAGATGTCTGAGCCTAGAGCAGTCTCACCACGAGCTTCTCTCATCCCAGGGAATATTTTGTTGTTCAAAAATCACCTGAGGAACACCAGCAAACCTCTAGCCCATGGCCATTCCCACACTGCTCCCTGCTGCTGAGGAAGGGATGCCAAGGACCTATGCACATAGCTACTGGGGGGGTACGGAGCGGTCACCTCGGTCATGGGGTAAGAGTGCTGCTCCAAGCTCAAAGGAGGTAGCTGATTAACAAATTGAAATGCCGAAGCTGATTTTCATACAACGGTGCAGGTTTTCACAACGGAAGCTATTGGCCTTCAAATTCCTGAGCTGTAAAATCACTCTGTTTAGCGTAATGACATGCTGGTTGATTTATCCACAGAGCCCACACCATGTAATGCTCCATCTCAAGCCATAAAGTTTAAAAATGGGAGTAGAAGTGCTGGGGCTGGTAATGCAGAAGCAGAATAAAGGCAATGATAGTTGATATTTCCTCATGGCTGGATGGACTGAGTTAGTGAGGGTTACCGGGCACCCAAAGTGGGGTAGACCACAGGGTCACCAAGGTGAAGTGATGGGTTCCTCATGACCTGAGATATATCCTTGCTGTCCTGGTGAAGCGCTAAGGGTTCAGCACATGGGGAAATCAGATGCGGACAAACCCCGTAATAATAAAAACAAGAGGTAGGACCTGCATGATTTTACCTTCCTGTGCAGGGTTTGCCTCCTGCTCCCTCTTTTGCATCTGAGCTAGACCATCAAATTTACATAATTCAGGGACATCTTCTCCTCTGTCACACAGGGATTTTCCCGGTACACAGGAATCTGGGCTGTCTAATGCAGGACGCTGTTTCTGGCTGTGGTCATTGGCAGAAGTTTCAAAGGAAAGTGTCAGTACACTCCAAGACAGAGAGGGAAAATGATTTGTTCCCCCATAATGCAGTATCCTCCTAATACCTAGGAGATTCTTTTAAAGTATGAGACATAGGATGTTAGATCCCTCTTGAGAGTTTTTTTTAACATTAGCTGTTACAACTTCAGATGTCCGGGTTATCCTTATAAATGTCCAAGCCATCTTTGCGTCTGGCTGAGTTCCTGGCCTCACTGACATCTTATGGAAATGAGTCCCTCAGTCTAATTACACTTTGGATGACAAGAGATTTCCTTTGCATTGAATATCTCTGTCTCATTCTTGTTGTACGAGACAGGGAGGAGAACCATTCCTAGCCTACCTCCCTCATTTTATGTACATCCTTTGGTCTGTGCCCTTTCCTCCCATTTCTAATATGCCAAAGTGTAATTTCACAGGCTTTATTTACAGGAGATATTTCTCAGGAAGTTAATCCTTCTTATTCTTCCCTGAAACCTCTCCTGTGTCTGTCCGTAGATGTAGTGACCTTCCAGGTAAATTGTGGCTGCAATGATTTATACAGGATTGTGGATGCTATCATGTTTGGCTTAGAACCCCCCCCCCCAGGCACTAAATGAAGGCTAATCTTTGGGTGTAATGCAGAGGGAGATCCAGAAAGCATAAAGCTCTAAGCACTGAGCAGGATCTGCCCCTGGTTCCCACCAACATCAGACCTATGTCTCAGCCTTCAGCTTTCTCCAGGACAGCGTGCAGTGTTCACGCTTCAAATCCCATTTAACATTCCAGGCCCTAAACAATCTGCCCCCATGAAATCTATGGCAGAGTCACACTTCAGTATAAATTCACAGAATCATAGAATGGTTTGGGTTGGAGGGGACCTTAAAGACCATCCAGTTCCAACGTTCCTGCAATGAGCAGGGACACCTTCCACTAGACCAGGCTCCTCACAGCCCAGTCCAACCTGACCTTGAGTGTTTCCAGGGATGGGGCACCTACCACCCCTCTGGGCAACCTCTGCCAGTGTCTCACTACTCTAATTGCAAAAAATGTCTCCCTCGTATCTAGTCTGATATAATCTAGCCTACTACCCCATAATCAGCCTTACAATTCCAACAGATGCCCATCTACCATTTCTAAACAAACCAAAAAATAAACAACCCCCCCCCACCAACTCCACCCGCAGAACACAGGGATAAGTTCCACAAGTTTTGTATCTCTATTTCCTTGCAAACTACCGACCCAGAGAGCTGGGTGAATTCTGATTGACCTGACACCTGCACTTATGGGTAAGATACTCCCAGAGCAACTCAAGAGAAGATGAGACAGTGCCAGGACTATTTAAAGCAGTGGTTTTAAATTTAATTTCCTAGCTGGGGGAGTTGGGGGAGGGATAGAAGGCAACAGCTGTCTCATTATACCATTGAGGGTTCTTTAAGTGAAAACTGAATAGATTAGTCATGGAGAAAATTAAGACAAGGTCTTTAAGCCATCAATAGCTTCCTATTTGAGTGCAGGAGGAAAGGGAGTTGGTGTTTTACTTTAATCTCGCTGTCTGGAGGTTCAAATTTTATTTTTAAATGTGTCTTGAAGCCAGATGTGAAAGATCTCTTTTTTAATTATTTTTTTTTTTATTATTATTTTTAATTTTCCAATCCTACAGTGACTTTTTTCCATCAGTCCCAAGGCTGACGTGCAGGGTTGGAGAAGCTTGCAGAAGTCTACACTGCATTTTTATTCAGTGTACTGAGTCTCCCTGCTTTTTCCTTTTAAATAGAAAGCCACGATCAGTTCTGCTTTCCACCACACTTTCTGACCAGTGTCTGTAGCTCCATCCTGTACTTTCAACAGGAAGACCTGCAGGTGTCTGGCCAGACATTAACCTGGGTGGGGGTTGGGGGGTGGGGGGCATTTGTGATGCTTTCATAACACCCCTGAACATCTGCTTCTCAACATCAGCATGCTGGGGAAATGACCTTTGTGCAGCCAGTTCTTCTGATGGCTGGTTTGAGGTGGTGCCCCTCATGCCCTTCCTAGTGCTGCCTCTGCTCCAGAGTCCAGCCAGGTCTCCAACTCTTTCACTGTCTCTATCCCACTCTCCCTCTGTCTTTCTGCTCTCCCTTGGCAGCTCCTTGAAATATTTGACACAGCAAGATGAAATGTGGTAGAGAGGGACACTCAAATGGACCTTCTCCAACAAAACCCAATTATTTGGCTGATTTTTGATCGGATCAGTTGCCAGCTTAGGATGATCAAGTAGCTAAGGTATTTATTGATGGAGAGGATGTTACATGAGCCTGTCAGGAGGTTTACTGAGGTTAAGCTGTCTTACATCTGCTGCTGCTCCCCTGACCCACAAGGATCATTGCACTGTCATAGGAGGAAATTAGGTTGGTCGGACATGATTTGTTCCTGGGAAATTGAGGCCGGATGCTACTTATCCCCTTGCTGTTTTCTAGGTGCTAAGGGACAGATTGCTTCACTGCTCGTTCCAAGATTTTTCTGAGCATTGAAGTCAAGCTATTTTGTCCCTAATTCCCTAGGCTCTCCTTTCTTTTTACTCTTTTTCAGGAGGATGATGAATTTGCTAGGTGATAATAGCTTTGCATTTCTACCAGATCGTATGGTTCAAATGACAGAGGGTTGTTCTGCAGTGCTGAAGCGTCTTCCTTCCCCGTGGGATGTGGGAGAGGAAGGGCAGATCATCATATAAAGATGTAGTGGTTATGGTTCCCACATCGTAAAGCTAACTGGGGCAAGTCTGCCACAAGCTGGGGAGCTCTGCTTGGTGTAGTTTCCCTGTGGCCTTCACAGGTAGAGTGCTGGGAAACATACTACTTGTTCATTTGTGTTAATCAAACCAACCTATTATTAGGAAAAGCTGTTACAAAAGGCTAGCTGGGAAATAAAAATGAGCACAAACTCTTTCTCTTTCTTTTTTTTTTTTTTTTTTTTTTTTTTTCCCAACCCAAGTATCATTTCTGTTGAGGTTTTAATTATTATTTTTTTTCTTTAATAATGAGTCATTGCATTGTTCTCTCCATGTGCTTCCATTGTTATGACTCTGGAAACACAGTTAGAGTATAGATTGGTAATTTCATTTTGAGAAGTGTATTGTAGGGAATTAAAAACTAAAGGCGGGGAGACCTTGTGTTCAGTGCTGTTGCTGCAAACAATAGGAAGCAGGGTTCAGACAATATGCTGGCTGGGATGGCTCTTGTTTCCTGCCATAAGAGAATGAACACACACAGAACAAAGGCTGAGCTGAGCATTTCATGGACTATGCTCTGTTGACCAAAATGCAAGGGGTCGTTATATGTGAATAGCACAAAACAAAAGAGATTTTAATTGCAAACATTGATCATGCCCTTTGGTTTCTGGCTTCGGTTGCTATGGCTTTGTCACTTGGAAGGTTTGCTAGCTGCAACTTTGCAAATATTTTTTGGGGGCCTCTGTCATGTGACCTTGTCAAAATGACAGAAAGTTGCTTTTTTTTCCCCCCAAATAAACAATTCCAGCTTTTTTTCCCTTTTTCTTTTAAGGTTTGCAGCAAAACCCTGTTAGCTGTGAAGCTGCTGCCGTTCCTCAGGCCACAGTTTCACTCTCATATGACCAAGCTGCAGGAAACTAGGACTCCTGTATCCTTAGGCTAAAGAATAAGGTGCTTTCTTACTTTTTCTCTGTTCACAAATTCTATTTGGGCAGATAGAGGTAAAAAAAGTCTGTGTTTTGGCCTTGCCATAGATCTGCTAGCTGGGAGCTCTCCTGGGAAGCCAGAAAAGAGATTACATCTGCCTCTCAGAAAACCTCTGTAAATAGCAGGCTGCAGTGCAAACGGAGGAGCTGCAGCCTCCTGTGAGCACTTTCCTAAGGAGGGCAATGTAGTGCTCTGAATGAAGGTGGCTAATGAGTAGCTCTGGGTCTGTCGAGCACACTGCTAGACTGAGCTAGAAACAAAACAAACCAGGGCCAGTTCTCTGATCCTGAGGCCAACTGGCACAGCATGGCTTGCATCCATACTGCTGAGCTCTCTTGTCACCAGATCACAGTGGTTTGGTCTGTGCTTTCTATTGGAAAAGTCCCTAGCCTGGGATAGCCCCTGAGCTGTCATCCAGTGTGGTTCGGGGAAGTGTTGTCTGGACATAACCAAAGCCATTGCAGGACCCATGCAAGAGTTTTAGCAGTATGGACAACTGATGGTTGGTGCTTGGTTAGGCTACTGGTATAGCCAGGGCTTAGTTACGCCAGCAACAATTTAATTGTGACATTTGTCTTAGGACCAAAATTGTTCCTGTCTGTTTTTGCATTGTGGACATTATGGAAAATGCTAAGGGTGAGCATCATGCCTTAGTTACTAAATAAACATCTTTCTTGCACACTCAGAGACACATAGGCAACACAGGACAAACCTTAACTGAAATAGCGGGTAGATCTTGCTGTTCATGAACTGTAGACTACCCAAACACCTTCCTTCCAGCATGACTCAAGATCTGCAGCTGAGCTAAGCTTAAATCTCTCTTCCTCTGATGCTTTTTCTCTGCAGTGCCATTCTGACTACCTTCCTTTCTTCTACCATAACAAAACATGCCCTCTCCCTTCTTCTTCCCAAACGTTTCATGTCTCTCTTTGTGCCCTCTCCTTTTCTTTTTTGCTTGAGTATTCACACACTTTTTCTAGCCAACACCAGGGAACTTCTGCTAAAGACTCATCCGGCTTGAAAGAGACATTTGCCTATGCCCAACAAAGCCTTGACACTTTTACCATCACTGGAGAGAAACAGGCACACCCTGGGTGTGATTAATTCAAGTCTACGTCTAAAGTGGATCAAGTAAACTGTGTTAGGTGGCATGAAATCCAGTCTGGCAGAGTATCTGTGACCCACCTCAAAAGGCACAGATGTTGGGAGAGACAGCACTGGCAGAGCATCCTGAACCGCACATTCTGCTCTGTGTCCTTAAACTGTTCACCCTGTAAACTGCAGCTGTTGAAAGGACTGCTGTAAGGGAGGTGGAAAACAGGCAGCCTGGCAAGTACAACTGCGGATACTAGCAGTCAGCTTGTTTGTTTTTATAATGTTCCCATGTTTCTTTAATCTTTAAATGTTTTTATGAGGTTGCTCCTCTACAGATAACTTTCTCCCTCACATGGCTCCCAATTCCTGGACCCAAAGCAGTCCGTGAAATGAGGAATGCCAGTCTGGATCTACACTGTAGGCTTTGTTAATGTCAAAGTCCATCCAAGTTTAGCAACAAATGTAGGCCTGGTTCCTGTCAAAAGTCCTGTGCAGATCCATCTTTCTGCATGACGTGAGCTTCCCACCACCTTCCCCCAGAGCCACAGGCAAGTCTCTGCTAGTACCATTTGTGGTGGAGGCTAAGGACATGCTACTTGCAATAACACAGAGGAGGAAAATAGTGTTAGGGCTTAAAAGTTTAGTGCCACGGCACTAGCGCAAAGAAAAACTGCAGTCTCTCAATGCTTGATGTTATACAAGGTAAAACCAAATTGTGAATGATTGCATGCTAGAGTTTATTGTATAAACCTATCCAAAATGTTGGCTCTGTTTGGAAACCTTTTATAGTATGGAGGATAAGAAGGGCAGCAGAAGCCAGACTATTTGGCATGCAAAGTGAATCAAGGAGATAGTGCTTAGTGTGCTGCCCATGGCTCTGCACCAGCTGGGGAGGAAGGTGGGGACGGGCAGCTCTGGGCTGCATCTTTCATTGCTCTCTTCAGCCCACTGCCTCTAGCTGGTGCCAGCTGCACCGTTCAGCATGCTCCGAGTACAGTCCAGTGACAGGATGCTGAGCTTGGTGTCGGCGATGCAGAGCTGTGCAGAGTTGTCAGACGGAGCAGGGTATGTACCCAGTATTGCCCCTCCTTCGCCAAGTCCGTCTGTGCACAAGCTTACTCCAGAGATCAGCGCAAATAAAGACCCAGGCTCTGACAAAGCAAAGGTGTCTTTGCTGACATCAAGCAGACACAGGCAGAGTGCCGGGCTCTTGTCAACCCCGATAACTCTTGGCCCTGGTGTCTTGTATATGCAGAACAGCCCTGACCTGTCCTGGGAAACTCAGCACATCTCCTGGGTCTTCGGTGCCACTCTGGAGCTGTGGGAAGCCCTGGCTGGCTGTAATGCAGGACAGTCTCCAAAAAAGGGAAAGTACAAACATTACTGCAGGGAGATCATTTATAGTAAAATTTAAGAGGGTTTTACAGTCATTTACACATAGATCTGTCAAATACCTGGAGTTCGTTTCTGGTTTTAATTTAATAGTTTCTCGCTGTGCACTGTGTGCTTGTGTATGTGTGCAGGCACAAGTTTTGGCCGGGAGATGCTGTCGTTTTAAAATCTTACCAGTGTCTGCAGGTTTCCAGCCCTTCAGGGATAATTTCACAGAACACCACCAGTTTCCTGTAAACACCTGAAGCCACCGTGCCGTTCAGCCTGACTCATTTCCCAACAAGTCCTTACGCCCGGTGCTCCGTGCAGGCTGGCTCTCAATCGCTCCCTCCGCAGCACTTCCCTTAAGCTGTCTGAGCGGCTTCCTAGTCTCTAACAAATAGAGAATTTAGGCTCGAAATTTAAGCTGCCTGCATCTGGGCTTTCTTTCCCAAAGAACCATGAACATAGCAAAGATCTCATCACCTTCCCTACCCAAACCCAGCGTTGTAAAGGGGCTTTTAGACCTTTGAATGCTTGAGGAACACCTCATGCTACAAGCACTAAGTGGATTTGCTTTGCTGCCACAAACCTACTAATGGCTTTTTATTATGTTTGTCCTAATGCTGGCATAAATTCTCCTGAATTCATTTCAAGTTTGCTTGAAAACCTCATTTGCCTAATTGTAATAATAAACAACATCATATGCAGATGTCTTCCTTCGTTTTTCAAACTAAATTTATTTTCAGTTAACAGTGATTCAGTGTTTGGTTTTTTTTTTGAGGGGGGGGAGGCACATGATCGGGTGTTGGAGAAAAGGTGTGTACATCAGGTGGCATCCCGGAGCTATTAGAAAACCAGCATGTTTGGGCATAAGCAACACACGCAATCCATTGCCTTGCTCTGGCTGTGTAAATCTGCAAGAGATCAAATCCAGAGCACATAACAGTAAGATCTGGGAGCCTGGGAAGAGCCAGGAGAGGAATTTACTGTCTGAAGGGCTGTGGCATGGGCAGGTGCAGTGAGCCTGGACCCTGTGAGCAGTCTGTGGTTCACTCATTTTGGAGATGGACTGATGCAAAGTAGGACTTTGATTAGTTTTGATAAGACAGCAAAAATCCAGAGAAGATTGAGAGGAAATTACGCTAGTTTACCCTGCTTCAGATAAGAAGGAGTCCTGCTTAGCTCTACTCCACAGCTGACCTAGGGCTGAGCATCTCAGACCACAGTTAAGCCCTACAGGCATTAGTTTGGAGAAAACAAATTACATCAGCTTCATTGAAAAGATGGGGAAACTGAGACACAGAGCAACTCACAGACTTAGCGTTGGACACTCAGAGTAATGTGTTGTCATGGTTTAACGCCACCCAGCAACTAAGGATGATGCAGCTGCTCACTCACTCCCCCCTGCCCCAAGGGATGGGGAGGATAATTGGAAAAAAAGTAAAACTTGTAGGATGAGATAAGAACGATTTAATAATGGAAATAAAGTAACGTAATAATCATAATAATTGTAATGAAAAGGAGAGAGAAGGAGAGAGGAATAAAACTCAAATTAAAAGAGCCCCCCCCCCCCCAAGATAAATAATACAGTCGCTCACCACCCAATGACTGATGCCCAGCCAGTCCCCAACCAGTGATTGACCCCCCAGCCAGGTCCCCCAGTTTACACACTGGGCATGATGTTCTGTGGGATGGACTATCCCTTTGGCTAGTTTGGGTCAGCTGTCCTGGCCCTGCTCCCTCCCTGCTCCTTGTGCACCTGCTCACTGTCAGAGCAAGGGAAACTGAAAAGTCCTTGTAAGCACTACTCAGCAACAACTACAACATCAGTGTGTTATCAATGCTATTCTCATTCTAAATCCAAAACACAGCACTGTACCAGTTACCAGGAAGAAAATTAACTTTATCCCAGCTGAAACCAGGACACATGATTATATAGAGTTCATGTCTTTTTCCTCATATTGTGGTTGTTAAGAGGCTACAATTAAGGCTCAAAGCTTCTGCCCTGAGCTTATGGGGAGCTGAGCTGTCTTCAACTGTTGCAGGACTCAGCTGTAGCATGATTTGAAGTGATGTTTACCCAGGCTAAAACTGGTCTGGAAGTAAAGTTATCCATCTCATTGATAGACACCTCTGAAGGACTGTGATGCAGCAGTTGAAAGCAGTAGAGAAGCCATAGCATGGATGAGATGCTGTGGCTTTGCTTCTTCCCTTCTCCCTGCTGGGGTACGTGAGGTGGAGTTCTCCTGAAGTCATCAGTATTTTCCTATAGTGTGTTTGTACAAGTGAGGTCAAATGAGTCTCGCAAGAAGTGCAGGAACGTGCAGTGAGAGCAAGCCATTAGTGACCTTTCCAGGTGCTAGCAGAGTCATGTTAGTCATGATAGCCTGGCATATGGTTGAAGTTCAAGCCCTTGCGCAGCCTTTGGCTATCATGAGTTGAGCTGAATGATATGCAAATGAATTGTGAAGAGCAGCTGGAATTCAAGGAAATCACTATAAATAACGTATATGGCTTGCTCAGGTTTGTAGATTTCTCAAGCAGAATTGTTTAGTAAATCATTTAGGGCTGGTGAAAGGTGCCAGGTCAGTGTTTCTGGAGAAAGAGGCACTAGTTTATACCCCATAGCAGCAGTGGCACAAGCAGGCTGCCCAGAACTGCCACCTTCCCCTTCCAGTTTATTCAAAGACTTCTCAGCTCTTGATCTTTTCCAAGACTCTCTGGAAGAGTATCTGTATTGCCAGCTACCACTATGACGTTATAAGATGGTCAGCAATATATGGACAAAATATCTGAGAAAAAAAAAAAATCATTTCACAGGATGCCTAGCAGCCATTAGCTGTCAAATATCCATTCTACTGTTTCTTCAGCTTCTGATGGGGTGCTGTTACCTAAGACAAGAGAGCTGCTTTTTCCCATACCTGCTTTGTCACTTGTCCTCACTCAGCTGGTGAAGAGGGAAGAGGCAGAATCTCCCAGTGCTGTAATGGAAAGGACGCTGCTCTTAGCATCGGGGATCTGGTCTCTGCTGGTTTCAATTGCTTGGAAGAAATTGGACAGAGTATTTGTGCGCCCTGAATCTTGTTGGTGTCTTCCAGATGCATGAGTTGGTGTAACAGGTGATTTCTCCCTTCCTTTGTGGCACAGATGAACCAGGTGAGTACATCCTCTCAGCCATTGCACAGGGTTGTAAAACACCTTGTATCTGGGTCGCTTGAAGGTATTCAAGTCAAAGTGTCTGGGTAAAAATCCAATGGTTTGCTGATGTGTGAGGGAGCAGATTAGAAGTGGGAATTGCTTTGCATTTGAGAAAGAAGAAAAGTATGATTCACCAGTCCCTCAGGAAAGACCTGTTGTTGACTCCAAGATCCTGGCTTCTGCCATGGGACTGGGAGGTTTCAGTGCCATCTGCCAAAGATCAGAGGTATCCGTGCCTGCTGGCTGGGTCACCACTGTGTGACTGTGCATGCACAAAATTCACAGAAAGACTGGGAGAGGGCTGTCATGCAAATTAGTACAGGATTAGTGTTTTTAACTTAGGCATGAGGCTTTTCCTGAGTCTGGCAGATCAAAATGCAGAGGCATTTTCATGCACCTCCTACTGTTGCTATGTTTGGGTTATAAACATTGAAGAGAAATTTAAAATCAGTACCATACCATCCCTTTTAGATTCTCCCTTGGCGAAGGTAGTTTATGGAGGAGACTTAAATGCAACATTTAAGGCAAAGTAGCTGGAGCTGCAGCAATTATGTCTCCTAAAATATTTGAAGCAATTGCAAGCTTCCATGTTTGCAGCCTATTAGCTATTTTTTTTATTTTTTTTTTTTTGCAGTGTCCCTGGACAAAAAAAGTTTGACTTTTGCAGCAATGTAGGTAGGAAAGTAAAGTTTTGTGTCTGTATGGGAGCTGCAATCTTTGCCTTTACTTACGCTGCAAATCTGGTCCTTCTGAGCTGAAATGAAAAGAAGTTTCTGCAGCTATTCCTCAGTTGTTTTACAATCTCTTTCCTCTGAGGGAACATGGGTTTCGGAACAAGGATTGCAGGTAGCGTGCAAGCTGCCATGCCTGTAAGGCTGGGTGATCTGTTTTACTGCAGAGGTCATGTTGTCTATGGAAGCTCCACCACACCTTTGCTCTACACATAGTACAGCGACTGAGAGATATAAACCCACTTTCCAGTGAGGTCAAATGGCAGCTTCCTTTGTGAATATCTTGGTGAATAGCTGGACAGGGGATGTTGTTACAGCTAAAAGCGAATTAAGAGGCTGTTTATCTAGTTGGTTGGTTGGTTGGGTTGGGTTGGATTAGGGGTTTATTTTAGATCCTTTCCCTCTTCTCAGCACTAATGGGACACATCTAGGATGCTGGGTCCTGTTCTTGGCTCCTCAGTGTGAGACAGATAGGAGCATACTGGAGCTAGTCTAGTGAGGAGCCAAGATAATAGCTAAGGGCTAGGGGCACCTCTCATAAGAGGAGAGTCTGAAAGAGCTGGGACTGTGCAGCCTGGAGAAGAGAAGGCTGAGAGGGATCTTCTCCATCTGTATAAATACCTGGTGGGAGGCAGCAAAGGAGAGAGGGGCAGACTCTTCTCGGTAGTGCCCAGCAACAGGACAGGAGGCAATGGGCAAAAGACTGAAAGAGGAAATTCCATTTAAACATAAAAAACCCCACAAAATCTTCTGTACTGAGAGCGTGACCAAATACTAGTACAGGTTGTCTGTAGAGGTTGTGGAGTCTCCATCCATGGAGATATTCAGAACCCAATTGGACACAGCCTTTAGGGTCTGACCCTGCTTGAACAGTGAGATTTGACTGGACTGTCTCCAGAGGTACCTCCAGCCCTTACCAGTTTGCAAATAGCAAAGTCCAATTGTTCTGACCAAAGTTTCTTCCATAGGACCCTGGCAGAGAAGCATTCCATCTTTGCTAGGTATGTTGGCATAAGATGAGCTCTAGCACCACAGTTCTCAAAGGCTATTCTGTGCCACAGTCGGAAGAAAAAGTGAAAGCTACAATGCAGGAGGATGACAGAACTGATAAATGTGAAGGTGTCATTTTTCTAAGTCTGTCAAACTGGCTGCTGAAAGAAAGGACAGAACTGGTACAAACCGCCTTATCCACCAACCAGACACCAAATGGAAGGCTTGGCATGTTTTAGCTGTTTACCGATGCTTCCTGCAGGTTTACACAGCATCTTCCAGTGGTCACAGCTGCTCACTAGCACTTTTCCCTAAACATTTGAGGCAACTTATCAAGCTGATTGCCAAGATCCAGCTATCACAGATACACACAGACTGCAAGTGTGTTATGATACCTGTAATACAAATCTGTGCTTCCTCATCAGGGGACTAAGGCTAGTCAACCAGCCACGGCATCTACCTCAGTTTGAGTCATCCCACTGAGTTACTGACTTCCCAGCCAAGGAGAGAAGACAGATGTCCATTCAACTTAGATGATCTTGTCACAGCTCTCAAAACAAAAAAACCCACCACTCCAGAACCAAAGAAAAAAAAACCCAAACCAAAACCAAGCTGATTACCTCTCATGTAAGCCCGTCTCTTCAACTGGCACACTATGCTGCTGTGGTCTCCAGATTAAAGCTGATGGAAGAAAAGACCCATTCCTTAATTTTATGGGGAAAACTAGGCATAGAAATCCTGTGAACTTTTTGGTTTTGTGTTAATACTAAGCCATCTTTTAAAAAACATTCAGTTTTCACAATCAGAATAGTATAGTCCAGACTGAATTTGACCTTAATATTAAAATGACCATGTGTGGTATCTTTCTATTTCTGTCTTGATCATCTCTTTTTCCTTTTGCGTTTTCATTCCAAACCTCCTTTGTTCCACCTGATTTCTAATCTGATTCCTTTCCTCCTCTTTCCATGAATGTTGACTGCAGACTGCCCTGCTAAACAATCGAATTTATAAACCAATATATATTGTAATTACAACCTGAAGCTTATTTCCGGGATGTTATCTTTGCCCTCAGACTGCGATCCTGGAAAATAATGAGCAGAGAAGGTGAGTTAGGATGGCTTCCAAGAGCAACTGGGAGGATTAACACAGGGTGGCAACATTCAGCTGCCCAACAGGAAAAGCACACAGGAAGATATTTTCACGTGAAAGGTGGGTTTTCTAGGCTGCATTGCCTTCATCTGCTTCTCTAGACAGATACTTGTCCTATTTGTCAGGAATCGGGCACTGCAGAAGGAAAGAAAGAAGCATTGCAGGCTCTTGGTCAGGATCTTTGGCATGAAAGCACAGTGAGCAGCTGTGACCACTGGAAGAGAAAGTAACTCAGCATTGAAAGAGTCCATTCCTCGATCTCCAGAAACTCACTTTTTCTACCAGAATATTTCAGACAGCTTTTTTGTGCCTAAGTTTCCACTTACGTAAAATGAAAGGCCAGTATTTATTTTTAGTGCATCCCTTCCTTTGGGCTTGTGCAGTTGCTCCCAAATATATCTTCAGTGTGCAAGCGCCCTAAATTTCGTAGCAAGTCATCGCCTCGGTGTGAGGTCTTGAAGATAAGGTGATCTGCATGGAGTGCTCTGGAGGGCTAGTATCCTCCTAAGTGTATTTGGTTGCCCTCTCATTGACCAGAAAGGGACTCTGAGTAAGTCTGCTGTTGATCTGAGGAAGTGTCTTGAAAAATTCTGATCAAGACGCAGGAGCTTTATACATCAAGTAATTAGTTGCTACTGCCCCATTAGTTCAAAGGCTCTGACCCTTTTGTCTCTTTATGTTGGACTGTGCCATGACTGTTGACATCTTTGCGCCTTGTTCACTGATGACTACCACAAGCTGATCTTAAAGGCCACATCATCTTATGAAAGTTACAGGCATCCTTATGGCAGTCAGTAGAAGCCTAAAGACAACCAAGAAAAGCAGATGTTTTTCATTTTGTCTATTCCTCTGACCCAGGACAGAGTCCATCCTATCTGGAGTTTTCTCATAGAAGTGCCTGTACCCTATTTCCATTAACCTTCAATACAATAAGAAGATCTCTACACTTGTCAAAGGCAGTTTTTTGAGCATTAGATATTTTCCTAATACCTGCCCTGCACTTCGCTCTTTGCCATTTAAGCTTGTTATTGTGTCCTCTGTGAAGATCCCTTGCTGATGATTGGCCTGGGGAGCACTTTGGTGCCTTGGATTATGAAGGATCTTTCTGCCTGTTTGAAGACCGTTACTGAAACACCTCTCAGTCTCACCTCCTTTATGATAATTAACACTGACTTTCACAGCAGGATCAATTTTCTGGGCCTTTGCTGTCCTTTTCCAGACTCTCCAATTATCCCACTTTTTTGGGGGAGGAGCAGAGCTCTAGCTGAAACCTTCCTCACAGTGACATGAGAGGAATGATTTCATCCCATATCTTGCAGACACTCATCCTGTGATCTGTGACAGCTTTTAGACATCCTTCTGGAGCACTGCTGCCCTGCCCTGTATACACACAACACACTGCCCCAACAGATGTCCTGTCCCTGTTGAAACTGTTGCTACTTTCTTTCTCAGTCCATTTTCTCTGCTCCCTTATCTTTCTGTTTGCTATCCGGTTTAGCACCAAGACGGACTGATGTTGACTTTTAAAGCTGGCAGGGACTGTAACAGTAACCAAGTGGATAATTGTGGTATAGAATAATAATTTGCCTATCAGTTGATTGCAACTACTTTGAATGTGAAGCCATCCCTCCTGATGTTTCACTCAGTGGATTGTTCATAAGTGGTTTACTGAAATACAGCTCACATTCGACAGATGAGCTGGGCCATCTATATATTTTGAAGTGAGAAATTCTCATGGTCCTGTTCCAAAAATGGCCCCGGACTCAAGTGTTTCCCAGTCATCGATCTCTGCTTGTAAGGAGTTTAAGCAAGGATTTTGTAGGCAGCCCTGAAATGTGCTCCCACTGCTTTGACTGTGATGAGGAACTACTGTTCAGTTCCCCTGAGCTGTTCCCTCTGCAGCAACCTTGCAGCAGAGATCGTTTGGCTCTTATTGCTGGAGTGTCCGTGGACCATCTCTGTGGGTCTTCTAAGGCCCTGAACTGGGATATTTCCTTTGCTTACAGCTGTGGTTTGCAGGAGGTGTTTAGCTCCTGTATTTCTAATACTTGATCTGGTGTTCACCCAAGCAGATACACATCTGAGCATTGGTTTGCTTGGGACAATGTCACCCTGCAGAGCTGCTGCCTGCACTTCTGTGAGCCCAGATCGCCCTGTGCTTCACACCTTTGCATCCAGTGCATTGTTCCTGAAATTCACAGGCTGAACCCTCCTGTGGAAATGCACATCCCTTTCCAGTGACAATGAGCTAAAAGAAAACATATCCTTATTTTAGACATCTGTGATTACGCAGGGTGAATCCTGGCTGGTGCGCCACTCTTCCCTGCACGAATGGTGACAGTACTGTTTGTGGAAGCTCTTTCAGGGGATGGAACTGAGGAGCAATTGGTGCCCTTGATTCTGTGGCAAGGGAAACCTCCTTGGTTAACCACTCAGTAAGTTAATTACTATTACACATGCAAGAAAAAGGAAATGTGTCCTAAAGTAATGGCACGTCTAGATGCCTTCTTTCACGTGTGGCTCCTACTGCCTCATTTGGAGGCCAGACGAGGCTTTCAGTCCTGGATAGGCTCATCCTGAGGGAACTAGGGACCAGCACAGCCAACTGCAAGGGAAGGCAGCACTTCTCCTGTAGTCACTGCTTCAATCAGAACACCGGATGCACGTGAACCATTTTTTGGGGCCTTTCAGGTAACCGCTCCTGGGAAGACTGATGTTCAGAAAATTTTGTATTACCTGGCATCCACAGGAAGCACATTTTGTCCTCACAGGAACACATTTTGCACTCAAAAGACTCAGAATTTTCTCAGATTACTTCCTACTGAAATTGGTGTGTACTTGACAATCCTGATCAAGTCTCTAAAGTTGTCATAGCAGGAGCGTGGTTTGCAGAACACAAGAGTTAGCACCATGCAACCAGTGTCAGTGATGCAGCTGAGGAAACCAAGGTATCCGAGCACTGTATGCCAGGTGACATGTGAGGAAGCGATCGGTGGTGTGAGAATAGACTCCAGGGTCCCAGGGTCTCTTATACTGACTTGGGATGGTGTTAAAAACAGTGGAGGCTCATACAGTTTTCAAAATCTGTTGAAATCACAGTCAGAACAAAACCAGGACAACCGATAAAAATAAGCAAACAAATACACTCAAACAAACAGTCCCTGCTCCCGGGACTGATGCAGTTTTCTTTAGTAGAAGAGCGGTAAGTAATAGCCAAATAAACAGGAACACCATCTTAAACTCATCTTGGAGGGGGAAAATGAAGCTGCAGACAGATGTGCAAACAGGGAAATTAACTGTGTTTCTGATTAACAAACACAATTAAGGAAACAAAGCAAGAAAAACATTGCCAGTGCTGGGGAAGGTTATTTTTATATTATTCTGATTACATGAGCCGGTCAGTGCTGGGTGACAGCTTTATTCTGAGAGCTATTAGAGGAACAAAAGCAGATAACACTACAAACTAATTATTACCACAATCTGTAATTTCTCTGCAGGGAACCGGAACTGCTAGGGACCAGGGTGAGAGGCAAGAAATAACCAGCAACAACAGCAACAAATATGAAATTGTGGGGATGAAGTAGGAAAGTGGAACCAATGGGAAAATTATTTTCATAAATCAGAAGTGAAAGGATGGAAAAGTTGTTAAGCTGATTTCATGGACTAACACTGGCAGGTCTTTTAAGGTCAAACCAAAGATTAAAAAGAGTCTTGTACAAGGAAAAACAAACAAACCTTATTGGTGTTCATAGAAAATAGCACGTCTGGGTTATCAGTAAATCCTAACAACTATTGCTAGTATTCTTGGAGATTACACAGACCTTTTAAACTGTGAGGGAAGCAGAACCATACTGTCACTCCAGATGGGATTTGGATGATTAAGTGTAGCCAGAGACAGCTGAGCTGGTTGTCCTTGGATCCTTTTATAGACAGTGGAGACTACTGTAAATCCTGGTTCTTTTGGCCAAGTGTCCACTTTAAGATGGCAGGACTGTTTCTGGTGACTAAGCAGGGGTGGTTAGCTTTTCTGGGGGCATTTCAAGCCAAGAGAAATTACTCCTGTCCTCACTGGCTGTGTTGATGTGGTTGTACAGGAGCTGCTCAAGGTTGTCTATACAGCTGGTTTTGCTCCTTGTTTACATGATCTACATGCTGGAGTCACCCCATGGTGACCTGCTTGGGAACCCAGTGTGCTTCTAGCACTTAGGTTACCTGTAGCAGTCTATGTCTGGCCTAGCAGGTGTCATCCATCCCATCTGCTCTTGCGATGGGATTGCAAGAGGGTCTTCTGTCACTTGAATGGTCCCTGCTTTACCTTGCTGCATGGGTAGATGGGGCTTGTGGGCAGGATGAACTTGTTCTTCATTGACCACTGTTGCCTTAGTAAGATAGGTAGGTCTTCACCTCAAAAATTGACTGTTTTAATCCTGTAAACCAGTGGTGGGCCAGGATAAAGTCAAGAAGGTTGTTTAGTTGCTTTTTCCCTGTTTAAAATCAATGTCCTTGGAATATTTAAGAGAAAGATTCCAGCAAGCAGGGTCAAGCAAGCAAAAGCCCTGGATTAAGCCTGTTTCCACCTATCCTCAGAATCAAAGCTGCTTTATGTCCATGTATGTAAGTATTGGATGGCAAATCCATCCTCCTTCTTTCTGGACTCATGAAAAGAGAAGAGAAGACAAAGGACTGGAAGAAACCTGTTGGGTCACCATACCAGTCCCAAACTCCTGCAAGAAGCCACATCATAAAACTGCTGCATCTCTTGGAAGCAGTCAGTGTGATGCAAGCTGCTTGCTTTGGTGTGATGCTGCAGTGGGCAGTCATGCTGTCATTCTTTATGCTGCAATGATCCCCAGGGTCAAAGCTGTAAGAGGAATGTGTTAAATCAATAAAGCAGAGAAGGCTCCCAGAACTTGATCTGTTAAAGGATGTACTGTGTTGATCTGTTGAAATCAGTTCCTGCTGCTGGGAGCTCCTTGTGTAAGGGGGAAAAGGGAAAGGAGAAGGTGGGTTGCATCTCTGCTGAAATGAGAGAGGAGGTATTCTGTACCTTCTCTAATCCTGCCAACAGGCCTTAGAGACAAGATAAATCTATGCACTTGGCAAGATGACCTAAAAAATGGGACCGTGTGACTTTTTACATTCCAAACCTTTCTCTTCTCCCCACCTCATTTTTCCTCTTGAAGATCTCTTCTGGGACATGAGGGTAGGGGAAAACAATGGCTGTGACAACCCATATTGACGTAAAAATAGAAGCCTACAGCTGATAACATCATGAACAACCTCAGTTATAGGGTCTCATACAGACTGTGCACGTGCCCCTTGGAATTTGTTACTCCCCCTCATATACAGTTGGGCTTACTGCTTGTAGCATGGAAGATCAAAGTATCACAATGTGTGGGTGCTGATGCAGATTTGTGAGACATGAGAACATTTTGAAGGGAAAAGATTTTTTTCTGTAGATGAGTGTGTCCTTTGCTGTGAAGGACCATGGCTGAGCTTTATGATGAAAGTTCCAAAGACGCGTTGATATGGAAGATATCTGTGTGGAAGGAAGCCAGCTGTCTCTAGGCAGCTCTTAATCTGTTTGTGCTGGGAGTTCTTTGAAGAGCTCTTGATGCTCATCTTTGATCAGGCAAACAGGTCCATTCCCTCTCATCATCACCAGATCAGACATGCAAACATAAGTTTTTTGAGTGATCTTTGGTTCCAGCTCTGTCTCCTGCCTGTGAGATTTCTTGATCTTAGTTAATGATTACTCTAACTCATCTTGGCTTGGTCTCTGTGTAAGGCTCTGGGGTGGGAAGCGCTCTCTGAGGAGCAAGGCAGTGCAAGCTTGGTGGTTGGGGAGCAGTTTTGAATATGTGGTGAAACCCATGCATGGAGGAAAGCTAAGCCAGCCACAGCACAAAGCATATTGGCCCGACAGTCTCCACCAGCACTCCATAGACTACTAAGTACCTGAGACAAGTGTGTGAGTCTTTCATGTGCCTTCTCCTTTCAGGGCTTCTGCTACTAAATGGTATGAACATTTAAAAATATTAGTCAAACAAACCTGTTCTTGCCATCTGTTGTACCTTAAAACAGCAAGTCTTGTTGGCACGTGCATGTCCTGGGCATAGATGAGATTCTTCTACAGTGTCCACCTGCCAGATCTTCCAAGGACGAGGGCAAGCACTGTAGTAGAATGGCTTCCCTGAAGTGTCGTCAACTGCTGGTGGAGGTTTCATGTTGATCTCAAGGTTTTGTTATACTATTGCCCTTATTAATGTAGAAGATACCTCAGCCCTTGGCAAAGGTGGCAATAGCAGAGAGTTTTGTCTTGGTATTGGGCTGCCTGTGTGATGAGGAAAGTGTTTGTCTCCACATCTATGAAGCTGTTGGCAACGGTGATTGCTGGCTTTGAAGCAGGGATGGGCGCAGCTGCAGGAGGACACTTCACTGCATGGCTGGGACCGCTGCCCCAGAAGCTGTTCTCTGTCACATCTAGGTAAAGGATGGCAAATTGCACTGGTACTATTTTTTAACAGTTCTTTGAAGCAGATAGGGCATTGTGAGCGGACTTTGTGATACAGATCAGGATTTTCAGCTTGCAGACTCAGAGGGGATTCACCCAGCTGTGGAGGTATGCTTCAGAAGAGAGTCTATAAGTTTGAAGCCTTACATGGCCCCTACTCAAAGGTCACTATTTTGCAATTAAGTCTGAAAAACAGCCAAGACTAGTTCCTCTCAAGCATCTTGCTCTTCTTCTTCTTTTTTTGTTTTCCTCTCTGTGTTATGCTTCTGCCTTTGCCACAATTTCTGTTATCTCCTTCACTGTTCTGACCTTCTTCTGCGCATGTTTCCACCAGGGGTCATAGATGTGTGTGCTGTACCAGTGACTCATCTTTTTGGTCAGTTCTGAATGGTGGTAGCCAGAAAATCAAATGTCCCAGATTTTGCAAGAATCCTCCAAGGAGTCTTTACAGGGTCCATAAGTGATTCATTCAAGAGCTTCACTATCCATCCTTACAATAAGGGAGATTTCCAAAAGTAAATCTAACTATTCAGTGTTACAAATTAAGCTGATGCTTTTTACCTTTCCCTGACAAAATGGCAAAATCAATCATCATTCTATCCTTTACAGGTTGGAGGACTTCTGTGTTCCCCTTATTTTCTTTCTAGATGAAGTAAACAAAGTTCTTCCTTCCTTTCCTTCTAGATCGTGTTTTCTGAACTCTTACAATTTTCATTGCTCTGCTCTGAGTGTTTTCTGAGGTGTCAACATTTCTGTGGAAGTCATCAGGAAATATTAAAGAGATGAGTCCCACACAGGGCCCGTTAGGATCTCACTTCTTGTAGGATTACCTTCTGATATACCATATACAATTATTGTTTCCTGATTGAGCCTGGTATTTGACTCACATTGGTTACCTGTTGTACCATGATTTCATCTAGCCCTCACTCTAGTGAAGGTACCAGAAAGTCCTACAGGATGGGATTCAAAGGGTTGTCCATCACACCTTCTGCTTTCCCTGGTCCAGGGGCAAGCTATGCTATAAAGCAGGGAGGTGCATTCTCTGCATTCTTCATGGCACATCCATGTGGTTACACGGTAAATATAATTTATGTCACAGTATAAATCATATAGATGTGTGGGACATAGTTTCTATGTAACCTATGACAGTAATTTAGAAATTTCCTCCAAGATCTTCCTGGGCATTGAAACTAAACTGACTAGTCTTTTGTTTATCTTCCATCTTTCAAAGACAGCTGTCATACTTACTGCTCTACTGTCTTCTGGGACCTCACCTGCCATCTCTGAATTATTGAACAAAATGACTTAGCTGCTCAAAGCCACTTCTTTAAGCATTCGAGTTGATTCTGCAAGGTCCTGATGGGTCAGACGCATCCATGTTACCTCCACACTTGCTTAATCTGGTCTTCCTTCTACATCAATTTAATAATAAATTGTATTATCTATCTGATCACAATTAACCTTTTTTTTTTTTTTAACAAGATCCAAATTTCCTACTATCTTCCTGAAAGTATAGTCCACTTTTCATTGTCTTTGTATCACAGGCTATATATATTCTTTCCCAATGAAACAATGGACTTGTTCTTCCCTTTGTCTTCCCTTTATTTTGAGTTATTTCCAGACCTTTCTTTTGTTGTGGTTGTTGTTAACTAATTTTTATTCACTCTGTCTATTATTCTTCCTTTGTTTTGGTATTAAACTTGTAGCCTTCTTTCCATTTCATGTGTAATTTTATTTCCCGTCCATGTCGTGTGTTGTCTCCGCGCCCCCCCACCCCCACCCCAATTGTTCTTAAAGGATTCCTGGTACAATTATCTTGGTCTCTTCCCTTGTTTTTGTTTTTTTCCTTTGACACTAGGATTTTCTGATATGTATTTGATAGACTCTTTCAGCAAGAGCAAATATTTATTTCATCGCTACTGAGACTGTCTACCAAGGAAGCAGTATTATTTCACATTTGTTGCCTGCTTTGTCAAGTCTGTTTCTATTTTGCTGTTCTTATTCCTTCACTTCTTTAAAAAAGTGACAGTTACTGTGACTGAGATAGCCTGGAAGAAGTTACCTTTCACCTTTAGATTTTCAGCACTTTTCCCCCATATTGCTTTCCCCCCCCGCCTTGTGAGATAAAAATTGCCTGAAAATTTCAGCTATCACCAGGTCACATGCTGTTGCATTCATTCTCCAATAAATATTCAAGCCATTCAAATCCCCTGGGTGTCAATTGGTCCTGTTCCCTGGATGACTCCTTCAGCTGCTCGGAAAGCATGGGTCCCACTTTCCCCTACACCAAAACTGCTATGGGATTTAGTTGCTGTTATTTTTTAGCTCACTTGCTGCCATACTCCTTCAAGAGTGGTCTGAAATGGCTCTTATGTCATGCTTAGAATTTTGTGGTGCACAAAATGGAGAACACCATGTGCAAAGGAAAGAATAAGTTATTGTTAGCTAATTTAACTGTAATGTGAAAGTTAATTAACTAACACTCATCATCCAAGCTGATACAGATGACACTCAGTAACAAGAATAACATTGGAATTGTCATACAAGAAAAGTTGCTAGTGTCTACCTATTTTCTCTGGTGTGATGCTCACCCTGCCAGTGTCCCTCTGGGTCCCAGGGGTGGCAGGATCAGCCACAACCACGGAGAAGGTTACAAATCACCACCCCCTGAGCCCTTCCCTGGCAGGGCGTGATGCCCACGGTGGGGTTTCTTCCTCCTCACTCTCGGCACCCCCGGGGGTATGTGGCCACCCCACCACCCGCTCCCTTCTCCCCGGTGCCCAGCACCAGGGCAGAGCTGCCCAGCGCCCAGCCCGGGCACACCAAGGGCTGGTGTTTGCTGGGCAGTGCCTGCCCGGGGCGGCAGCCCTTGGCCGTGCCGGGTGTCCCCAGCGTGGAGCTCAGGCAGGTGGGCACCAGCCCCTTGGCCGCGGGACACGTGTGATCCCAGGGACACCCAGCTCAGGGCACGGCCAGCCCAGAGATGTCTGAGCCCCTGCGGTGCTGGGCCAGTACAAGGCTGAGGGGCTGCTGCTACTGACAGCAGTATTTGCTGGGCTGCAGTCATTAAAGGTGTTGTGCTAGCATCCCAAAATAGCAGCTGGATGAAAAATACTGCTGCTGAACCTTCACCTCACCTGACTGTTGCCATGCTCGTGTAGTTCCTTACAATGGCAAAAGTCTAACCAAGAACCACAGAGGCTGACACATGAGAATCTCCTCTGCCTGGCTTATTGAGCTCAGCCTGGGCAAAAGCAAGGGTCGCTGGAAAGCTGTGAGTGGGACTGCAGGGCTGGGGGGATGAGGTAGAGGAAAGGGAAGCTGCATGGCAGCTGCCCGCTTCAGCAACAGCAAGCTACCCCATTCTATCCCACCTGCAGCAGCTCGCAGCTCCTTCTGACCTCAGGGAAGCACTGCAGACGTCCTCCTCCTCTGCAGGCATTTGCATTCACCAGGAAGCAATACCCATCAGCGCAGTTCTGGGCTGCTGCTTTTATATTCATGCATGTCTCAGTAATGTCACACAGAGAAATGTGTTTGCAAACAGAACCTCAGGTAACTGATACTTCCTTCCAGTACAAAAGCTAGCAGCTAAGTAATTGCTGGAGGGAGGTACGTTCAGAGGGTTTTCAAACTTTGATGCCCTGTGATTTGCAACTTTCTGTAGTTGAAACTTGCAGTCTTTGCAGCACCGTCCTTCAGGGGAAAGAAACCAGCTGAAAGGCTCTTGCTGATTTCAGTGAGGTTTGGACCAGATCCTCAGTGAACTTTTATATGTCTTTAAGCGAGCTTACGTTCTTCTTTACCCCATGCAGTGGCTGATCACTCCCCAGTTGTCTAGTTCTCAACTTGCTGAAGAATTGAAGAAACGGTGCCACCTTGCCTGACAGAATATTGTCCTTCTCTCATACTTTTTGTTCCCTGCTAGTTGTTTTATAAGTTAGATGACGACATTTACCATGTTAGTGAACACATCTTAGTATTTGGGTGTGCTCCAATGAGCCTGATGGAATTCTGATCCTGCATGCAACCTTGGGCACTGCTGAAAGACAGATAATAAATAATCACAGCACAAAATAGGAGACATGACTGATTTTCTGGTTGTAAGCTGCTCTCTGTCTGGCCACTTAAAGCTTTCCTTTATTCATGAAATGTGTCTGGCCATACAAACTGGCGGAAATTACTTTTGGCTTCCTCACTGGATGTCTGAAGGATTGAGGGTTGGGGTTTTTGTATTTAATAGAAAAATGATAGATCACAAGATCACAAGGAAGGGACAGATTGTGCCTGGTATGAACATTTAGGATCTTCTGACATTCTCTCCCTTGCCCCATGGTAATCCTATGACCCCCCAGAATAATTTAGCTGCAGGAGCAGCATTGGCATTAACCTCCTACTTCTTTGTGAATTCATTTCCCTTGCTCTGTCCTTGTTGATTATAACACTGCACAGGACAGTTGCCATGTGTGGGTAATATAAAGCATTGCACAACTAATGGAAGAGGAAAAGAAAAGGTGCCATTTTAAAGATAAATCAGGATCTTGCTGTCAAGGTGACTCCAGACATAGTTTTTCTCTAGCATTAGCTAGAGAGAAAGTGGAAGCGTGCAGCAGATGTATTGCTCTGGGAAGCGTAGATTTCAATGTGCTGAAAGGCAACCTAAGGTGAGCAGGGTGGAGGGGAACCCCTTGGCCATGGACAGAGAAACCTCAATAAAACTGCACAACACAATCAGGTTGTGCTTCCAGGCATGAACAGCTGGAGTCTGCTACACCGCTGCTACTCTGAAAAGACTCAGTGGCCAACACCAGGCAGGTCTGTGAGAGAGACATTTGTAGGCACATATAAGGAATGATCATCACCCTAATTTCAAACGAGGTGAAAAGAGCAATTAAACCATTTTATAGTGCAATAACTGGAAGCAACAGAATCCGCTACCCAAAGTAATGGCCCAACAGCAAGCAGGCTTTGTGGACTGAGGCTCTGACAGAGAACACATGCCGTCTCCTTGATTTAGCTATCTGGGAATTGAATACCCATTTTTCTCGGCTCCTTCTGCAGTCAAAGCAGACACATATGGTAGTTTACTCCTCACACCTTAAAGTGGCATGAATCTGGAAGTTTTGTTTTCCATCGACTTTGTCCTGTAAGGTTAGTTTATATTAACTTTCGGACAACAGAAGGTGAGATAAGTCCTGTCTTCAGAGGGCCATGTGACAGAGCAGATGACATTCAACAGCGAGTGTCTGAAGCGGTCAGGATCCTCACCTGGGGCTGAACAGAGGGGCAGAGATTGCTGGCCACTAGACATGTAGCCAGTGAAGGATGGGGAATTGTCTTTGAGCGAAAAATTCCTGGTGCTTCTACATACTTTGCATGCAAGATTGCACACAAGAAGAACTGTAGACCTAGAGGTGCTGACTCTTGCAGGACCTTGCTAGTAGGATGCAGGAGTGGAATACAGAAGGCAGAAGAAGCACTTGAATTCAGATGTTTGCATTGTAGGTCTGCAGCTGAGTGAGTCACCCTTGCTTTTCCTATAGCACAAAGGGAGAAAGACACATCTAGTTGGTACAGCTACCTTCGAGAGAGACAGACTGCTCCCTGAAAATTCCTTTTCTTTTTCTCCAGGACTGTGAAGGCATCTGAGAGTGACTGTCTGAGATGGAGATGTTCCTTTCCAAATATATACATTGACTTAGATGAACACCAGCCATAGCTCTTGGACAGATCTGAAGGTGAGCACCTTGATAAACACTCATAGGTATTTATAAAGAGGGAATGCTGAGGACAGAGCTCCCCCTAAAACCCCATCCACCTGGAGCTCAGATGACCTGGGTGACTGCAGATCAGATCTTCCTCATGAGTCTGAAATACTTGAACAAATGTCATAACTTCAGCAGAAGAACAATTACAATAGTAATCTTGTTATGGGCTGAAGGGAAAAGTTTACATATATGGAGCAAAAAGTAGTGTTTATTGTAAGCCTAATTAATACTTGAACACTCTAATAATACAAATTATATAATTTATAACACAATATACCTGATATGTCCCATTTTCTCTGTTGCATTGCTCAGACTTCCAGTGTCCTTCTGTATCACAGCAGGGGGTTGACAGCTTTGGTCTCTTTGGGCACAATCAGGGAGAGGGTTACAATGAGTCATCACCATCCTGAGTAGGCACATTCCCTGGCAGGAGTGTGATGTCCATGGTGAGGTTTCTTCCTTTGCACTCTTGGGTCCCCCCAGGGATATCTTCATCCCCCCTGTCCCCACCACCTGCTCCCTTCTCCCTGGTCCCTAGTACCAGTGGCAGAGCTGCCCAGAAGTGAGCCTGGGGTGGGCTGCAGGACTCTCTCTCCTTCGGTACTCAGCTGATTTTCCTATGATACTCAAAAGACAGGGTTCATGTTCTACTTTGCCTGAAAACATTCATGTCCACCTCTGTCACATCCTAAAGTGACACCTTAAGCTATCACAAATGACTCAAGGTGAGGGAGGTGGCAAGTCATCTACAGTTATACTCTCTATGTGCGCCAGGAGACAAGAATTTGATTCAGGTGGAGGGGGAACCATGCTTTGGGTCTCCTCAGCACAAGAAACTATCCCGAGCTATTGTATAGATGGAGGGAAGAAGGAGCTGCTGCATTTATTTTAAAATAAACCCACAACAGTTCTGTCACTGTGAAGGCAGAGCACCTCAGGGTCTCTTGGGACTGCTGATGTATAAAGGAATGCTCAGGGCAGGTAATCTAAAGAGCATAGGGATTTCTGGTTAGGAGCCGGTCAGTTTTGCCATGACCAAGGATCTTCTGTACACGCCTATAAGCAGAGCTTTAAGGGGAAAAAAGTGGTACCCGTGTAGTTTAGGAACCTCTGGGATTAGGTGATGGATGAATGGGGATTTTCAGGATCGCTGTTTTAGAGTTAGGTGCCTAAATTCCCTATAAATCCCCCTTTAGGTTTGTAAATCCTTTGTGAATGCTCTCGGTAAATAGGATTGCAGCCAAGAAATACCTGGTTTGTGTCAGCCGTTTCTCTCCTCCCAAAATTAATCCTGCAAAGGCATGAATATTGGCCAGTCTGCAGTTGCCAAGTCTTGCGTGCAGTGTGCTCTTGGAGGAGGATGGTGGACCAGCTGAACTGCTGCCTGCTCATTGCTCTTGTAAAGATCTTGCTGGCTGATGTGCCTCTTCTGCACTGAGGCAGGGGAAAGGTGGGAAGAAAAGATATTTAAGCCTCCCAAGCTAAGAAAAGGGACTGGTTCATCCTACTCTGAGCCAGACAAGGGAGAAGAGAGCTGAACCCTGGTTTCCCCACGCCACTGGTATCAACATCAACACTGGGTGCCAAGAGCTGTGTGATGCTTTGAGTCCTGCTTTGTATGCCCTGGGAAACTGCTCTGCAGAGCAGGTGGTTTCCATCACAAGGGGATCCTCAGTGCAAGTGAGATTCGTACCTTCAGTTCAGAACATTGGTCCTAAATGCACAGGGGAAGATGAGGTCCCTGGTTCTCCCTTCCTGCTGTATGAAAGTGGGCAGACATAAAGGAGAGATAGCCTTACACCAGGGTGGCTTTCCCAGTGTTCCCCAGCCCCAACACACCTCCTTTTCTTTCCTTTTTTTTTTTTTTTTTTTTTTTTAATTTACATTTTTCATTCATTTACACATGATGTTAATCTTTCCTTAATCTCCAATCCCTTGGTGTGTGTGGGGGGATGAATTCCATTTGTTTTTGTTCCACTCTATCAGACACAGCAGCTATAAGATTAAATGATAACTGTGGACCTAATAATAAAAATACAATATAATGTAATGAAAGTAATGTAGATCTAATCCTCTGTTTTATTGCATCCTGAGTGCCTTTGGTGCTATTATTTTTCCTGTGCCTCTGTCTTTGACTTAGCTGCATCTTTTCAAGGAAGCAAAGGGATTTGTAAAGATTATAGTATTATTCTGTTGAGCACAGACTTGCTGTGGGGCACCTTTAATTACAAAATACTATCACTGCTTATAGGCATGGTTGTTTATATATGTGCATGCTGGTTTGCGGTGTGTGAGGAAGATATCCCAAGTACCCCAAAGCACTAACGCCAGCTCAGACAGCTATACCTGGGCAATGCTGCTCTCGGCTTCTTTATAGTGTATTTTTTGTGCTTCTTGCTGCAGTTTCTTCCCCCTCTACACTTTCTTTCTGCATTGTTATTTTTCTCATTTTAATCCTCGTTTGGGGAGAAACTTTAGAAGTGTTTAAAGCAGGAATGATTCTCTGTGAAACCTCCCTCTCTGGTTTCATCTGCAGCCGTGGCTGGCCCCATTCTCTGAGTAGCAATGCTTTAGAGGTCTCTGAGGTGCAAGGTAGCATGCCCTTTCTGACCTGCACTGCCCTTGCTGTCTCCCTCTCTGTCTGGATCATGCTGGGAATGTTACTTTGAATGCTGGAAGTGACTTAATCTCAAAATACCTAACAGCACAGCCAGCCGTTAATGGCAAGGACACTTTGCAGGCAGTTCAGATGAAATCTGGGATGGGGAAACAGCTGGCCTAAGGTCTTTCATGGAGTCAGTGGCAGAGACTTCCCCTAGCTGCAGGTTCATGTATCCAGCTCTGCTGCCCTCAGGGAAGAGAGGGAAGGAGTGGGTACAGTGCCTGTTTATGGTCCCCATGCTTATTTGTAGAGGTGCATTGGGCAGGAGGTGAGATCAACATCACCCTGCTGCTGGCTTTAGTCGTCTGATTAAACTACTATGTGCAGCTCGGAGGATCTTAGAAAGACCTTCACCTTGTAGCGTATCTCCCCAGCCTGGGATCTCACCTGCTTCTTTTAGAAATGGAGATGATTTCCAGTTTTCTTCTCAGTTTTCCAGTGCTCTGACACAGCTTGTTCTCCTCCTTTAGTCCTCCTGGTCCATGTAAGATTAAACCTGTTGCTAAAAACAAAGGTACTAGGAAAGATCTTGAACATCAAGCAGAACAGACATCAAGAATCCATCTCTGCAAGGAAATAATTCAAACATAAACCGTTTTTTTTTATTCTGCATTGGGATGAAAGCAAAGCCTTTGAAATGCTCCCCAGAGAGGTATGCAAGATAAAGGAAATGTTTTCTACCCTAGGCATCAAAGAACTCACCTGGGATGCGAGACAGCTGCAGTCCAGGCTGTCTTGGCCCAGGAAGGACCCAAATGTGGATCCCTCACAGCATCAGAGCATCTTCATACCTCCAGTTGTAATCTCCTCTTGGTTATAGAGAAGTCTTGTTTTGTGCAAAAAAGTGAATACTCATTCAGAGGATGCAAGTCGGCATCCTTGGAGCAGAGGCAGCTTCACCATCAGGTTCCAGCCTTAAATTCAGACTTGTCGCAACCGTAGGAGTACCCGCGGATTCCCACAGTACAGTCAGTTATCCTGACATCCTGGATGGACTCAAGTCCAGATGTAGATGTCTTAGACAGAACTCACTTGGTTAAATATAAGTATCCAGCAACACTGAGGTGCCCTAAGGCCCTCAACTGGTCTCCAAACACTGCTATAGAAAGAGGCCTCTCTCCAAGGCCTTAACGTGACTGCTGGGTCCGTATCAAACATCTCAGCACATCTCGGATGGCACCAGACATGTTCAGGCAATTAATTCATCCTCTAACATCTCTGGACATCAACATCTAAATATAAATGTCTTAATCTACAACCTCTTGTGCCCCTCTGTCCCAGAAAGGATCTGAGAAACCATTTTAATATCATGTTCATTAAAAACCCTCTGGTGTAAGATGAACTTTTAACTCTTGTAAATTGATGTTTGCTAATGGAGAACCACATTGTGGGCAAATGCATTGACAACTTCCAATAGTACATCACCTTCATTTTTGACATCATGAGCAGTAAGCACATTGATGGTCCTCCATCAGACTCAACCCCCTGGGGGTTCCTTTGACTAGCAGAAACCACCTGAAGGATTAATTATCTAAACCAGTCAATACAGTGAGGCTAAACTCTCTCTCCTTGTTGAATACTGGGGATGCCCTCTAAGACTGGATACAGACTTTGCATGCCTAATAGGTGAAGCAAGTTGCATTCTGGGTATGGATGTAGGCATCAAATAATTGTATAGCATCTCTATTCAAGGCATGAAGGATGACCTAAATCACCTCTTACCCCCTGTCAGTCTGGCTGCTTCTACCCAGTCTCCTGTAAATCAGCAGATGGAGAGGGTGCAGTTCAACTGACCAAATACAAACATCTGAATTGTCCTAAAGCATCCCCAGAAAGCCATGTATTTCCAATACATCTGGTGTTGTAGGTTAATTCCATATGCGTATCTCAGGGCAGTCAGGTGGCATTAGAGCCCATAAAGCTTTGCAGACTTGAACTTGGTTCCTGCTGGTACCTTGGTTTCCCCTCAATGAACATCTGTGCTTCCAGCTTTCCCCCTTTGCTGCATCACCCGCTCAGGCTCTGAGCTTCCCTCAGCCCCCCGACCATGGATCCATTCCAACAAAGTGTTCAGTCACTTGGACATGGGGAAACCAAATCCCACAAGCTAGATCCAACTCCAGATTCACTGTGATTTTAAGTACAGATGCATATTTCTCTATCCCACTGGTTGAAACAGTCTAGCAAGTGTAGCTGGGTGAACTAGCCATGCAATTCAGCCTCCTGCTTACTCTCCTGACAATGATTGCTTCTCCTTCCTCTGGAGAGCTCCAAATTGCTAATCTTCTGCCTGTCATTGGGATGTGCATGCTGTTTATGTGCCTGTGATATACCTCCAGTGGCGTCTATCGCTGCTGCAGCACTGGGCAGGGCAGGGCTAACATGGTTCACGGGAGTATATCTGCAGGGACATGACCTCCAGCCTGCTGGGTACAAAGCACAATCCATGCTCTTTGAACTGTTTGTGCATTAGGAGAATGCAAATCCTAACTGCTGGAGGTTATAGAGGCAGTCTGTAGAGGGAGACATGATCATACCTATTTGAGCAGTCATGTATGCTGGAGTACCAGGGACCAGCACCCACAGTATCAGCTTTTCAGCCTAAGCACTTTGGACTGGTCTTTCACCAGCTGCAGTGAAGGGCTACGCTTGGCTTATTGTGTCTACCTTCTTTTTCTAACGTACTCTTTTCCCACATTGATCTTTTTGTAACAGTCAAGCCAAAAATTGCATTGAAAGACTACTCAAGCACAAGCGTCTCCCAACAGCGGTTCCTTCATTCAGGCAGTGCCCCTGGATGTAACCCGCAGGTTGGACTGAAAGATGATCCAGAATCCAGTCTCCTAGATAAAAAGGGAGGGAATGGTGCTGTGATGTGTGAAGCAGCACGTTGTGTATTGAGACTGCTGAGCTGAGAGTTGTGAAAGAAGGGAATTTGTTATCCATGGTTCTTTGTGAACATGTTGCCATATTCCTGTAAATGCCAATCTCGTCTCTCATTTCTGTTCTGCAGAAAGGAAACTGAGGCACTGTGCAATCATGTGCTTTGCTTAAGGCATCACAGCAAGGCCCTATCGAAGACCGGATGAAAATACAGGTCTGTGGGCTCCTGCTGCTTCTCCTCAACCTTTGGACATAGTAAAACAAACCCTCTGCATGACCTCAAAGGAGCATTTAGCAGAAATTCCTGTATGTTCAAGACTGCAGCGACCAGCACCCTACAGGTGCAAAGTTTTGGGTAACTGTGAAGGATGGAAATTACCAAGACAGTAGTTCCCACTCAGCAAGCAGTGTTCATTTTCTTTCTTCTGCAGAGCAATACACCCCCACATTGGGGAAGTGCTTCTTAAACACAGAAGTAATTTTTTCTGTAGTGACATCCTGACTGATTTTCTTATCAGTCAAGCACTTGAATGTTGGTGTCGCTTGTTCTGATCTGCACTGCTCTGTCTCCAATCTGCTATCAAAACATAAGAAGGCAGTGATGCAGAAGATGCAAGGCTCTGAATTGCTGTAATTGTTAGGTGAACTGAGTCGGATGCTAGGCAATTGTAGACCTCAATCATGGTTGTAGCCTTACTTTGTGTTTATCTTCTTGCACCGAAAAATACATTAAATGTTGCAGTGCTGGGTTTTTCAATCCATCTGCTGTGGCAGATGCAACATCTGGAGATTTTGTGAGTACATTTTCAGTCTTGATGCAGCTGGATGATATTGTGAGTGCAACATTGCTACTTTCTACACCAGAGCTGCATCTCACAACCACAGAGATCCAAGTGTGCAATGATAACACATCTTTCCTTCTCCAGGCCTTTGCAAGTTCTTAGATGCTATCTTTGATATTTATCTGCTTCTGGGCAGGAAAGTTTCATCCATCTCAATTTACTACAGTAGCAAAAGAGAAAAGTCCACGTTCTACTTGGGCATAGAACAGAGTCTTGGAAGCTCTGGTGACAAAAATTAGCTGGATTGGTTGACTTTCAGAGTCTTTTGGGGAATGTACAGATAAAAAAAATGACATTGTTGATGGCAAATATTTCTGCCATCTCTTACAAAAGTGTTATTCTAGAGGTAAATGGTAGTGCTGAATATCTCAGCCACTCACAGGAGACGTGTGGAGGGAGCTAATGGGTGGTGTGTGTGGTTTGG
Organism: Falco naumanni; assembly: GCF_017639655.2. Classification (NCBI taxonomy): domain Eukaryota; kingdom Metazoa; phylum Chordata; class Aves; order Falconiformes; family Falconidae; genus Falco; species Falco naumanni. Next base: position 63,250,011 of record NC_054058.1, on the reverse strand, counting down.
GAGAGATGGAGACTGGTAGCTCACCTCCATTCTTATGGATACTGTATGCACCCATAGGGATAGCAAGTACCTGTTAATTTATTTGTGCAAAAAATAATGGATGCTGGGACCATGGTACCTTCTTTGACTTTCCAGAAACAAGCAAAGATTTTTGTCAAATCTCCATGGCAGGATGACCAGGGACAACCGCAAAGCACACGATCCCTGCTTGCTCTTTCTTTCTATCTTCAGGATGCACCTATTTCAAGCTCTGAGCCAGCCTGCCCACTGGGTTTGTCAGCAGGACTCTACAGGTGTCTGGCAGTTCCACCAAGAACCCCCCTGTTCAGTCTATGGATTGTACTTGCCAGGCATGCAGGTGAACAGGAGCTCAGACCTTGAGATCCTTCTCCAGTCACCAGTTCCTACCAACAACCCCCTGAATGGGTCTTTCTCCAGTGAGTGCATTGGTTGCTAGTGAGGGTGGTGGACGGAAAATCTTCAGTACATATTGTTGGCAATGGATTATGTCAACCATGCAAGAAGGAAATGGTCATATGGAGAGAAACCAAAACATGAGATCTTAGTTCTCTGTAAATCTTTCACTTCGCTACCAGCCTGCAGTTGATGGTTTGGACTGGACCAGTATGGCATCTTATGCTACTCAGAGAGGTCATTTCCTAGTGAAGAGGTTGAAATTTTCACTGGATTATGCAGTGAGTGCCTTTTCCCCTAGACTTGAAGGGAAAGGGACTGAGAGGAGACAAAGAAGGGGGCTGTCCTTCCTCCCAGGAGCCTGCTGTCATAGGGAATGCTGTCAAACACTGGACCATTTCAAATGCTACATGTTTCAGATGGCATTTTGTTTTTCCACTGAGTAAGGATTCAATACAGATGTAAAAGATACAGTGTGCTCCCCCAATTTGGCTTCCAAGCCTGGGGGCGACCATGCACAGGAGGTTAATATGTACAGCAGATGAAGGAGGAGAAAGAAAGAGAAATTTGTAGAGGAACAGCTGCTGGAATCACCATTGTCACTTATGAGAGCCCACTGCAGGATGCTCCTGAGGAACCCTTGCCCATGTGATCCCCCACTCGCACCTTAGGCAGCGACGAATGGTGATGGTTTCCTTTCATTACATCTTCACAGTTGCTCCTCATCTTTTGAAGCTTTATTCTGTGGTGGGAAAGAATCATTAAACTAGATCATATCAAAACTGGTCCTCCAGCCCATGGGAGTCATGGACTGAGTTGGACCATGATAACAGCAGAGTCCAGGATATATGGTTTGAGTATTCAGTGCAGAGAAGAGATGCCTGAAGGGAAGTGTAAGAGCAGTCACCAGTAAGGCTGGAGCAGGAAGCTGACTAGTGACAGATACCTGTGCACTTGGGTTTAGAGATGTATGCGAGAGAGAATCCCATCCAAACGTCTGTTTAATGTTCATACAAGTCAAATTAAACAAATCAAACATTGGGAATTATTGTGGCAGGAATGGAAAAAGAAAGATGTAAGGTACTTGTCTCAGGGTTTCTCTAGGTCCTGGATACTGTGTACAGTTCTGGTGTCATCCCAAACAGGAGATAACTGAATAGGAAATAGTTCAGGATAGAGTGAACTGAGGTGATCAGAGATCTCAAGTGGCTTCTGGAAAAGTAATAACTGCTTATAGCTTTGCTAGGGACAGGACACAGCTTCTGAGACCCTGAAGCAGTGTGATCCTTCTGAGGACCTTAGCTTTCTCTATAGCCTGTTTTTGTTGCCTAAGTGAAAGAAAAGGAAAAAAAAAAAATCCCATGCAGTCCAGGGATACGTATTTCCGATTTGATTCTGTCCCCATTTCTGTTTGCTTTTAAACAGGGTGCAGATGGTATTCCTACACATGTAATGGCATGAAACAGCCAGGTAGGAGACAGGTACACCTTTCAGTGTCTTCCTAAGGGAAGGCCTTAGTTACTATTAGACAGCAGATAACTCACACAGGAGTCCCTGTGATCCCAGAACAGTGGGTACATCTGTGTAAGTAATGCTTGAAAATTTATATTCACAGAATCACAGAATGGTGGGATTGGGAAGGGACCCCTGGAGCCCCCTCAGCCCAGCCCCTGCTGAAGCAGCTTTCCCAGAGCGGGCTGCACACAGTCACGTCCAGGGGGTTCTGAATGTCCCCAGAGCAGGAGACCCCACAGCCTCTCTGGGCAGCCTGTTCCCCTGCTCTGGCACCCTCACGGTAACGAAGTTCTCCCTCATGTTCAGGTGGGGCTCCCCGTGCTGCAGCTTGTGCCCGCTGCCCCGTGCCCTGTCGCTGGGCACCTCTGACAAGGGCCTGGCCCCGTCCTCCTGACACTCGCCTTTGAGATGGTTGTAGACACCCATAAGGTGCCCTCTCAGTCTTCTCCTTTCCAGCCAAAACATGCCCAGCTGCCTCAGCCTCTCCTTATCAGGGAGATGCCCCAGTCCCCTTTTGCATCCCCAGATGCATGTAGATGCAACCATACCTTTACCTCTGGGAAAGCTCCAGGGCAGGCTGGATACCTGGACTTGTTTAGATCTTGGGCCATCCAAGCAGGAGAAGCTGTTCTCTGCAAAAGCTGTTTTCACTGACTGCAGTTCCTGGGAGGAACTGTCAGCTGTGTTGCTCACTCTATCCTACATTGAAAGACAGCGCTTGTGTTAGACCCCATAATGTGTACCTGTGAGATGCTTCTGCCTTGACCTTTAAATATAATTACAATAAAACAACTCTGTACACCCCTGGACAGATAAAAACATGAGAGAAAAGCTATAATGAAGGTGTAGCTACAGTAAACAATTTTCCAATGCAGACATAGGGTGAATGACACTGGAAAAGGGCCAGAGAATACTGCCCTCTGCATTCCCCACTCTTGTGCAAAATGCAGAAAGGCCCTTAATGACCACAGAGTGGTTGGGTCTGTGTCTTACATCTCATTTGAAAGGCCATCTTGTACAATTAGCCACCTATTACTGGTGGTTAATTGACATCTAAAAGACATCAGGATTACAGTTAGAGCTAAAAGTCAATTAATGGCTCCTAGCTTTGCTCCAGCCAGAGTTAAAAGTGTGGGAACAACCACTGTCCCAGTGAAACGCTGATTTGTTCCAGGTCCCCAGGCCATTACTGACTGCTCCCTGCCCCTTTTCCAGGACAGTATCAATCATTAGATTGATGCTAAATTGCTGTGGTTTCCTTATATCAACAGGTTTCCTCTTGACTTCCAGGGGATTTCTCCCTCCAGCGGGGACTTCTTACTGCAGCTTCGACAGAAACTCATGGCTGAAGGCAGCAGAAACATTTGCTGGGGATTAGATGCTTCAGTCCTCAGGTTTTCAGTCTCCAAGGGCTGCACTGAGGCACTCATGGCACTCAGTCTGGAGGGCAGCACAGCATGAGAAAGCCAGCCCAGGGAGGCAGCTGGCCAATACGATCAGCATGAAGCTGCAAACAGAAAATGCATTATCTGGAAAAGGTTAGATATCAACGCTGCTTTGTGTAGCATTATATCAGAAAAGAGAAACCTCAAAACAGGAGCAGGAAGACAGACCATTCCCCCTGCACAGCAGTTTCTTGGTGCTGCTGACAGACTGTTTACCCCTGCACATTGCTTCTCCTGTCACCGCATCAGGTGTACACCTTTCTGAGAGGGCAGGAAAATATCCCAACAAATAGCAGAATCTAGGGGACAAAGGGAAAATCTGTCTATTTTTAAGGAAACAAATCATTCGACCACACTGTTGCACTCAGGAAACCTCATTTCCCAATGGACTGGCATCTTCAGTTTGAGGGATGGCAGCATCTTAGAAGGTGAAAACTCCAGCCAAATCTTTTCCAGTGGTGGGACCACTGGCATGCATTCAATCCAGGTGCCAGGTGTCCAGGTTTCTCAGGTGTCTTGTAAGGGGTAAACTCATTTTGCAAGCTTTCCCTCAGAGCAAAGGTAGACTTGAGTCCTTTACTTGGCTGCCAATCATTTCCAAACTTGTCAGAACTCCACCTTCCTGATGCCATTAACTCTGCATCACATGTGGCAGGAACTGGTCAGAATCAAAGAAGAAATCGTTGAGTTAGGGAAGGGCATATAAGTAGACATATACATAAATATACAGAGGGGTTTCATAAGTCCTGTAAGCACACAGGTTCTTGTTTTCCCTTTACAATCTGAGTTAATTTCCCTTTGAAAATTCATCTGAGAGCTAACCATGGACCTCTAAAGCGCTGCTCAGTGTTGAGTGGGATTTCCTCTGTCCAGTGCCTGCTTCCCCAATGTTGCAATGCCTTGGAGAAGCCCACATGATTTTGGATTTGTGTCTGGAGACAGGGATATGCATGAGGAACAGAATGGCAAAGTGGTCTTAATTAGGTCCTCACTAGGAGAACAAACCAGACCTGACCCGGATGGAGCATGGTCTTGGCACTTCTTTAGGGTGTGCAGCTATGCACTCCCAGAGAGTGCCCAACCTGTTTATGGGGTAAGCATAGGTCAAGGACTGTCCCTGGACATGTGCCCAACCTTTCCTTGGGGTAATGGCATTTAGATGCACAAATCTGAGCCATATTACCCCAGTAGGTCACAGGGCTGGAGGATGGAAGCTGGTGTAGACATATTTTGAAGGTCCCAGTGACAAAACCCAGGAAACTTCTGGCTCATTATGAAAAGGGGAAAAGGGAAATTTGTGGGGAAGGGAAAGTTACATGGGTTTGTAGTCTCCTCAAAAAGTGCATAGCCAGTGAGAAGCTCCCCTCCCAGAGCAGGGCCGATGATGCCAGCCTTAGGGAGGTTCTTGCTGAACAACCCTACCCACACTCAAGTACAGAAATACCTTGTGGGCCCCTGACACCAGCTCATGTTAAAGTGCTACCTGCTACCTTACAGACTCCACTGGCTACATCGTGTTTGCCTAAGCATAAGCATTAATGCAATTTGAGACTCCCTGTAGTACCCAGTTCATCCCCATGGGACTGGTAGATATGACACTGGATCCACTGGTGATCTGAGCCCTTCAGAAACAAAGGCTGAAGGCAAGTGGGATATTTCTGGTCATCTCAAATGACAAAGACATTTGACTCACACGGAGACACTTGTAAGTGGACACCTAAATTCAGGTGCCTTGATCGGTGAGGTGAGTCTTGCCCCTTTAGAGAATGACAATAGCCACGGTCATTCAGAGGTGGCTGTTATCAAGTAATATGAACTCTTTCCAGAATAACACAAGAATGGCCACTTTGGCTCAAACTAATGAACTGTTTGCCCTTGTATCATGTCTCCTGCCATGACCAGCTGACGTACATATAAGAACAGGGCATATTAGTGATGATCCTCCAAGTTTAGCCCCTCATCTGAAGTGGTTAAGTAGCCAGTATCCCATGACAATTCTTGAAGCCTAAATAAACTTGCTTTTCCTTCTTACAGTCATTGCTCTCAGGTTTTGCACTAAGGGTTAACAACAGCCTTTTTTCCCACAGCATCTTAAAAAGCATATGCATTGAGTCCCTTATCCACTCTGCACGGGCACATGTATCGCCTGGGCAGTGCTGTCACCCCTCTGTAGGACTAGGATGAAGGTCAGACACAACACACTTCATGAGGACAATGAATTGATTAATACTGATTTTCTGTTGGTTGTACCACTGTGATGCATCCACAGCATTTCTATTATGGTTGCGATTTTGCAACTGAAATAATATCGTCACCAGGTGTTCAAAAGCTGTCCATCTCATGTTCTTCAAGGTCTTTTTCTCCATCAAGATGCATATGCCTAGAATCCCTGCTGCCTGATTCTGGTCACAGGAAGGACATAAACTGTGCTCCTTTTTTTTTTTTTTTTTTCCTGAAAAGGTAAATGAAGATAAACAAATCAATAAACAGTGGCAGCTGGTGAGCTGCCTTCACCCAGAAGATGCAGTTGTGTTGGTGTATTATTAAAAGCAAAACAAAAGAAAGCACAAAGAACATAATTGGAAAAATCCAACCAAACAAAAAAAAAAGAAAGCCAAATCTTTGTTTTGCACCTTTTCCACCGGGGAAGACACCTCTCAGATTGATAGCACTTTAAATAGGGTTGGTCAGGGATGAAGAAAAATTTTAATTGGGATCAATTTGCTGTCTATCTCGGAAAGACAGTGTCTGTTCCTAGAACAACTTGCCTGATGGAGAAGAAAAATATACTCAGCATGAGAATTCTTCCTATGAATAAGATACCAAGGAAGATATGGTCTTGGGAATTTGGGTTCAGGTGCACATTTGTACATCTTTTTATTTTATTATGGGATGTGGACCATCTTTTTGTTTTAGGCCTATCTAGTATAATGGAGGGCAAAGAAATGGCTTTATCTGCAAATTACAGAGAAAAGAGTGAGATTGCTTAATTATGCACTTCTTTACAAGGTGATGGTAGTCTGATTCGCATCAGCTGTCTGAGCATGACCATTTTATCTGTGGTGGATTCCCCTGAAAAGGGGCAGAGCTGAGAACAGAATCAAACTGCGTTGCAGCAGGCATATGTGTCACTTCATTTTTCTGTTTGAGAGAAACTGCACTACAATAGCCATCATGAATAATTAGTGCTATTAATCTAATTATTATCATCTCTCTTTCAGACATCCCAAAACATTTGAAAAGGTTGTCATCAAAAAAGTGTTCTGGTTTCTGCCGGTGTGAATGGAGACATGACTGCTTTCTCATTTCTAGTTGTGTATCCGTGTAATGAGAACAGCCCTAAACGTTGGGAACTACAGTAATAACGTCACTGTTCGGGTTGTTTTTAGCTTTGTTTCTCACTAAAACAAGGATTAATATCCTTTGTAAAGCACCAAGGTCAAAGAACCCTTTTAATTTTCCAATACATTTATGGGAGAAGTATCCACTGTTGTAGGGGTTTTAAAGGAGTTGCAATGTAAGTCCTTTACACACTACTGAAGAAACTGGAGTGACTCAATTTTAGGCCAGCCTAGCTATAAGCAAAGCTATTCTGGTGGGGATTTGAACAGGGCAGATTTTGCTGCCTCATTTCCATGTGAATGTTCCTCAATATTGGAGAGGCTGGCTGGTCACGTAGCGCCTGCAGTAGCCAGAGCTTTGGATTTAGAACCTTTTCCTACCAATGCTGTCTGTGGGACTTGGCTGTATTTGATGTTGGTTCCCTTGGGATGGATTTTTCTCTGAGGACGAAAGCATTACAGATGGGCTGTGGCATGACAGAAGGCTTAAAAATACGGACAAACTATCTGTGGGCGGTAAATTCAGTTTCAGTCTGAAATGTTACCTGTAAAACTTAGGGATTCTCTCAAGAGAAAATAAATAATTTAACTTCAAAAGATTGTGATCACCTCCAGCCCACCCAGTTTCCCATTGAAAAGACTCTGCTGGGCAGGGAATGAAGGCCAAGACCCAGCTGGGACCTCTCACCTCACTCTTCCCCAGCATTCCCTTGTCATCTAGGAGGGTCACTTATACTGACATGACTTCCTAGTGAATTATCTCATCATTACCAATAATCCTATTTGCTAGATGGGGCTGCCTCAGGATTAACCCCCTATGGACTATTTCCCCATCTCCCTCTCTTCCATGTATCATCTCTTAATGACAAGCATTCCTCTTTTAGCTCGCTTTTGCATCAGCTTGATGGATGCCATGTGCAAATTGATTGCCAGCTGGGGTCACATCATCCTCTTCCCCACGAAATGAGAGGATTGCACTGTTTTCCAGGTGACATGCTGGGTTGCTTTTCTTCCCTCTGATGCTGGACATTTAAGCCATCCTTACATGTTGACAAGTTATGGGTCTGGACTGGTGTGCTAGGCCCTGAGTGGTCAGGACCTCTGGTCAGATAATTCTGCACCTCTGCATCATGCTACCAAAACCTGACTTGCAATCACAGGCTACATCTATTTTAGCAGATGCAATATCCAGGCACTGTCCTCCCATACCATTGCTACTGGTATGGCATGGCTTGCACTGACAGGATTGAGCTGTCTTATCCCTAATGACAAGACTATATGCTGCATCAAAGCAGCTTGCTGAGAACGGTCCCCAACTGTACTGTCTCTTGAGTACCTACCTATTTGATGTCTAGTAGTGGGCTATTTGGCCCAAAATCCCCAAAATCAGGGAGCATGCCAACAATTAAACTGTGTGGACAACCAAGGGACAGGGCTGTGGTCCATACCTAACTAAAAAGAGCCAGATATGTTGTTGTAGCTGTTGAAAAGCTCATGAATGGCATGGTGGGATTTTAATCCACAATAAGGCTTCTGAGGTGAGGCTGAGCAACAGGAACCATGTCTAGCCAGGGAAGAGCTCACTGCTGGACACGCTCGTACCAATGTGAGGATGTGTCCATACTGTGGTTACTGCTCTACCTGCAGGCTGACAGGGGCACGTACATGCTTAATTTAAATTAACCGGTTGCTTCAGCCACAGCAGTATGGGATCGGCTTTGTGTTTTGCAGTTTATGCCAAGATTTGTGCTGTTGAAGACAGACTGCCACTTTATAATTTAAAGAACACAGAAAAAATCCTGTGTCAGGCTCACTGGGTGGAAAATACCTGCATCCTTGCATTGGGATCTGCAGCAGCACTGAAGGCGGTAGACGCATATACACATCATGTCTACAAGTGTGCAGGCTCTCTAATTAACTCTTTTGAGGCTCCCAGAGAGACACAAAATCCCCCTGCAATAATGGAAGTTATTCAATATTTAATTGGACACTAATAATTAAAATATACCTTCTTTCAGCCCAAACCTACTGAGCTCACATTAGCTGCCATCTTAATTATCAAGCCACACTGATTGCTTCATTGCCACAGTCCCGGCTTTGTGAAAGGCAGCATTGAGGGTGCAAAGCGTGGCAATGTTGTGCAATTAATGGGAAAAGATGCTTTGTAGCTCATGGGAACAGACGTCCATTGCTACTTGGATTTTCTCTCTGACTTTTCCAGCCTTGTATCCAAAGAATAACTGATGTGAAAGATCAGGTAGCCCTTTGCTGTACCACAAAGAGAAAAGCAGCCAGATCTTCTGGTGGTGTAACCTTTACCTAACAGACTAACAGCTTAGGAGCCTGGACAGAGCTTTTTGTTGTTGCTGTTGTTGGTTTTTGCCCATTTGCTTGGCTTTGTTTTATTTTAGCAGCAATTGGAGAGCTTCTTATATGGCATTTTCAGACCAACATTTGTAATGAGCCCATTTTCAGACTTGAGATATCAGACCAGTGAGCTGAAGAAATCAAATATGCTTTCTAAGGTGGATGCCAAAGAGGGAGATTTTTACTCAGGTCTTGCTATGGACATTTTGTTAGAGGACTGAAGCATTCAGAAGGAAGGAATGCAAAGACTCAAGATGGGAAAACTCAGTGGCTGGGTTTTTTTTTTTTGTAAAATCAGTGAGAGCTGGACTAGCCTTGTAGCTGTTTGTCTAAGACAGTTAGAGTGGTGTGCTGCTATTATTATTATGAGGAGGAGTAGTAGTATCATCATCATTACTATATTATTATTAATGTCCCACCTGAACAGAATGTTACTTTTAGCTAGAGGAAAACTAAGCAAATGCACTGGTTAGTTAGTCCACTGTCTTGACAGCAAATCCAGAGATCAATAACAGGACAATTCATTGCACCTTAGCAGACAGGGCTGCTTAATCTGACCAAGTCTGAGGGGTTTACCCCCCCACACCCCCTCTCTACCAATGTGATGTTAGTGCAAAGTTACAAGAGCTTTTAAATTGGCAGAATTATTGCTTGGAAAGACACAGACAAGTTTGCAGCCTAGGAAAAAGAGGTGCCATGTGCTCAACTTCTCAAAGGCTCTGCCCAGACTGCTGTCTCTCCAGAAGCTGATTTGTATGGATTTTCCTGCAACTCCACAGAGAGTTTGATCTTTCCCTGCTTTGCAATAATGCTGCTGCATTGTTTGGGGCTAGGCAAAGCAGAGACTTAACTCTTTTGTCCCAGGAGACCCACTGACCCTTCTTACAAGCCCCTTAGGATACCCTCATTCAGTCTGCTCCATGTTGCATGATGTGCTGCTGTTTTTTATTGACTCTTCAAAGCCAGGAGCTGTGCAAAGTGCTCTGTAAAACTAGGATGGGGAAAGCCGGTAGGGAGTTGACACTGTGGGCATTGTTTTTTTCATTTAAACTGTCTTTGGAAGTTTGCAGCCTTTATCCCAAAATTACCAGAGAATGAGCTCTGATACTGCCCTGAATCACCACTGCGCTCTTGGATGGCCATTAGAGAGAAACAGAATTGTCACAGACCTGTGCTATGGAGGCTGTGTTTTCCTGAGTTTTTTTCCTTGGCAAGGAAACCAGTGATGACCGCTAAAGTTTCCTGTCCTGCTTTAGACTCAGTTATTTACTAACCCTTTATGCAATCAAAGATATCTGCTTTGCAACCGTTGTGCTGTTGTACTGATGTCCTGATGAGCTTTCAAGAGGAGTTGCTGCATCAGGTCGTGTCAAATTAGCTTGGCCCTGCCCAGCAAGGAATAAAGGATGGTTTTGACAGCGGCCTTCAAGGAGGGACTGGATAGATCTACTAACATGGCTACACATCTTTCTTTTAATCATAAAAGGCAAGAAAAAAATATCTGGAGGGATAGGAATAACCCAAATGGAGTGGTGTGCTGGTATAATAATAATAATAATAATGATAATAATAATAACCATCATTATCATCACCATCATCATTATTATTATTATTTACTGAGCAGGACAGATACTGCCATGAGTCTTCCTCTTAGATCTTCCAGCTTTGAGGAACAGCCCCCTTCTACTCTGCCACCGTCCACACAGCAGCTACTTTGCTCCATTGCATGTACCCTTCATGATTTCTCGGTGAGTGAAGCCTTGTCCTGTTCTTGTCCTGGTTTTCTTCATTTTTACCTTAACTCTTAGTTAAAAATCAGCTCAGGCTGACCATCTGCCAAGCCCCATGTCTACGTCCTGCTTTGGGTTTTTAATGCACACAGTGACAACCTTGCAGAGAGAGACTTCGGGAACCACTTAAGTTAATTTAAGAAGGGAAAATCTTCTTTGTAGTTTCTTCCCCTTCTTCCCTTCATTTCCCTCTTCATTTGCCCTTGACTCACTCAGCTCCTCCGTCACTAGTTTGCTGCCTGGCCAGGGCATGCTGCCAGGAATCCCTTGCCAGCCTTGAATAATAAATACCAGTTAAGTGATGGACTAATGCCAGGGTGAACTGCTCAGAAATATTCCCTCTAGACCTCAGATCAATAACACTTAGTTCTTGTTCTGTGATTGAAGACAGGCAAAAAAACACATCATCTTCCCAGGAGCATAGGAGGAGCCTGCAAAGAAATCCATTTACCCTGCCTCGAGTCCCCAGGCATTCACATGTACTTTAAAGAGCAGACTTCAGGTGTATGGTTTCTGCTTAGAAATACTTAGGTGGGACATGATATGCTGGCCAGAGGATGGCTGAATCCAGGGACTGGGTTGTGGAGGGAAAGATGCCAGAGGAAAAACACTGGTGCGGTGAAGCGGGGGACTTATCTCCACCAACATGACCAGGGCATCAGACTCACATCGGTGCAGGTGATGAGCACCTCGGATGCATCCAAAACTTCCAGCCCAGGTCCTCAGTGTCCTGGAACATGGTCAAAAGGTGTCAGGACCAGATAGGAGAGCACTCCTTTAGACAAGAAATGGATTTCTCTGTGTTATCAAAGGGGTATAGCCCCCACCACATTAGCACCATTCAGTATTTGGCATTCTCTTGACCATGTGAATTAGGGCATGGCGGTCTAAACTGGGTCTCTGCCAGTGACAGAACTGGTATGGATTTATAATAATATAACAAAATTCCCAAGTGAAGCTTTAGCATCTTGGCTGTGTGGTTTTCTCTTCCTCCTTCACAGGTGCAAGATCTCCACCCAACCTTGGGTCCCTCTGCTACCGCATCTGCTCTGCAGGTTGTAGTGAAGCCAGCATCACGTACCTCCTTGACACTGACTTAGAGTTTAACATGCCAAGCAGATCACTGAGAACTGCTGATTTTTAAATGACTTGAGTGCTGGAAAATAATACATTGCTCTTCCTGACAGGTTAATTGGAAAAGCCCATGTTCCCAAGTCAGTGTGAGAAGCATGGCTGCTTGAAGTGTCTGAGGTGAGGGATGGTTGCTGGGCAGCATGAGGAGGGTGGCAGCTCAGCCTGAAATCAAGAGTTTTAGATCTCAGCACTTGTAATTCTCCTTTCCAGAGGGAAGGTGAAGTTTTTCTATTCCCTGTCCACAATCGGAGGAAGAACTGTTCCCCACAAGGAGGATGAATTTTCCTCCTTTGCTATTTAGCTGTTGGTTCAAGGTTTATATAATTTTTTATGTTGCCTGAAATGGCATCGAGGCCCACATTCATGGAGTTCAATGGGAAACTGAAGATGCAGAGAATTAGTCTCTCTGGGGAACTGCAGCGCTTTTGGAGCGGGATCTGGAAGCTTATGGGAGATATCCACACACAGAGGCTCTGCTGACACTGGAATGCTGGAGCGTGGATACCACTCACAGCTGAGTAGACTAAGGTGTTTTAAGAGATAAAGTTACAGGCACTTTCTTCAGGTATGTGAACTCAATTGCTCCAGTTCTGGGGTGTACTACAGCACTGAAGATCTGGAGCCAGAAAGCAGGACCCCATGATGCTAGGTGTTCTGTCAGTCTAAATAAGACAATCCCCATCCACATACAGCATCTAATGGAAGAGCAGATTCTTTCTGTGGAGCTGTTTTAATTGCCTGGATAATTATTTTGTCATTATTCAATTTTATTTTAATGTTCCTCATTGGGCCAGAGCATCCTGCTGTATTCTGCTGTAAGCCTCTAGCCCTGGCACCCCCTGATTAATGACCAGAATGTATATGCACCAGTACCAACCCCTAGCTGGAGACAGAGCCATACCCTTGTACTTCCAAGAGTCAAGAGACAGTGGAGATGTGTTGTATTCCCCACATGGCTGAAATGGATCTCAGGCATCAGTAGTGAAGAAGGAGTGTCCATTCATCTTCTTTAATCTACTTAATACTATTTTCCTCATCTAACCCTTCTTATTTCAGGGCTTTTCCAAAAACATCTTGAGTATTACAGAGCACCAACATGAAGGAGAACTTAAAATGAAGGTCTTGGCTGACAAATAGACCAGCAGTTGTTTTGTGTAGCAGGGACACAGAGTTGGGGCAGAAGTTCTGGTAGTGAGACTGTCCAGTGTATACAGAGCCATGGGCAGTTGAGAGAAAGTTTCCCAATGGGATGTTTTGTGGGAGCCAGGTGTCATTCAGGGAACATCAAGCCCCTATACACAGTAGAAACCCAGAGTGCGTAGGAAAAAAGACCAGTGAAGTGCTGGGTCCGGGTGTCATCCTGGTGTGCTAAGCCTGTCACCTTCTCCACCACTCCATGTTTCCTTTAATGTGGCAGAGAATTTCATAACACTGGTGCTAGCAGATACAGCTGTAACTGTAAAGCAATCTGTTCCCCCACTACCTCCAGTCAAACTCAGTCACTAACAACATCAGAAAGGGAAAATTTTGCTAATGTGGGGTTATGGTGGCAAAATACAAATTACTGAGGCATGCAAAAATATGTTCTCATCTTTAGCTGGTATTGTCAAGAAAGCAGCAGTCATGTAGCAAATGAGTGAGTGCCTTTCTCATCCACCTGTGGATGAACTTTGTTTTGCCCATACAAGAGGTGAGCAAGTGTAATTCCCTGCATTTATCCTTGTCTACACCTCTGCCTGGGGAAAATGTCTTGTATCAAAAAAATAAAAATCAGAAGCAGATGAATTCTTCTTTGGTGTAGCATCCTTACAGCCTGCAGATTAGGAGTACCACTGAGAGAGAAATCGTCTACAGAGAAAAGCAGGACCCATATAAAAATGGAAATAGACCTTTTATTAAAACCTAGCAGGGTGTACTTGAATTTGCTCCACTCATTTCAGACCTTCCCAAATGCCTTTACTAGAAACAGCAACAAATGCAGTGTTGTCCCTGAAAAGTCTCTCCCACTGCAATGTTTCAGCTCTTAGCCAAGGTGGCCGTAGAAGGTGAGGGTAGAAATAGGGACAGCCCCTCCTTGTTTGCAGGGATCTTTTTTTACCTTGCCTCCAGGCTGAGGTGACTCCCCTGTACAGATTACCTGTCCCAGTGATTTGCATCTGTATGTCTTGCCTGGGAGATGTCACCTCAGAGCCTGCTCCTCACCAGGCACAGGAAGCAAAAAGAGACAGGAGAAAATGTGAGCTTTATTTATTTAACATGTAGAAGCAAGGACAGGGTTTATAAGGATTTAAGATGCGACAAAAGGTGAATGCTAAATTGACACATGGTTGACTTAGAATAGAAGTTATCCGAAGAGGATTAGCAATGCAAGGGCACTGGCACCACAGGGAAGGAACCTGGATGGCGACAAGTAGATCCAGTGTCTTGCAAAGGAGCCTTGCACAGAAATAGGCCATTTCTAACAGCTAATGGAATGAACCCGCATCAGCATGGGGACAGGATGGATCACATGCATGTACTGGGGGGTTGCATGGAGCAATCTGCATGGGAAATAAGTGACAAGGGGTGTGTGGGGCAGAGAGGCATGGCATATGTGTAAGACACAAGAAAATCTTAAGGTCTGAATCTCTGTCCACACAATCTATTTCAAGAAGTGAAAGAAACCAGGGGACCTTAGACAGAGAGGCCATTTGCAGAGCTTTGGGGCATGAATTTCTTCTTTTTTTCCCTGTTTTTTAATCCATTTTACCAAGACAATCTGTTTTGACATCTTTTCTAGGCCAGACTGAGCAGTGTGGAAGCCAGAATCTCTCTCTGCCATGGTGGATCTCACCTCCGCTGACCGTAAGGGTCCAAGGAAGAGGTATTACATCTAGCTTCTTCTGTAAACAAGAAGCTCTTCTGGTTTGTAATGTCTCTCCCTGGGACCCTGAAATCACGAGGATCATGGTTTATGGGTCAGAGAACTGCAGCAGTGGGAAGATCATGATGCACTGTGTGTCTAGAGAGGCAGCTTTGTCTAACCCTTAACCAGCTGCCTCAAAGACTTGAACACTGGTAACACGGTAGAGATCCCTGCACTGCTTTCCACATATAAACCTGGGACTTGCTGTACAAGAACAGCGAAAAAGAAGGAGCAGCATTATCATCCAGTTTGCAGTAGACAAGAATCTCCCTGTATATTGACCTGATTTATCTTGCCATGGGTAGTTTGTTGGGTGTAAACCAACTGTCTTTCTATTTGAGTAAATGTACTAATGCCTCCCCATACAGTAGTTCTTAATAAGCTCTTGCTCTCTAATGTGCTGGTTTTGAACTGTCTATAGTTCACTTACTCAATTATTTCAGGGTCCCTGTTGCTGTCCGGTCACGACAGAGCATTCGGTGGATGAAGCATTTAAATCTGTTTACTTCCATCTCCCTACATCCTGCCTCCCTCCTTTGAGGACACATTAGCAATACAAAACAACATCCAAAGTTAATCCTGCCCTGTCACTCCTCTGCTTTTCCAGTCTGCAGAAGCTGAGCTGGACTTGTTCCCTTTCAGTTGCTTTTTTTTTTTTCCCCCCAGTGTGGCTCAGCAGGAGAAAAAAGCAGCCTCCAGTTACAGAGTGATTTGAAGGTTAACACAACGACCTTCATCGGGCTCCTAAGAGGGATAATGATCTCTCCCTGTAATCAACAATGCAGGCTCCTTTTGATACCAAAATAGCAACTGTTAAGTAAAGCTGCTTTTTTTCCCCTCTGTTATTTTTTTTTCCTTTTTTTTCCCTTTTTTTTTTTTTTTTTTTTTATTCTTTGCCTTTTTCCTAAATCTGTGAACAGAAGCTCAGAAAGCAAATTGGGAAATAATATGATCTTGAAATGGATGTGAGATAGTCTTCAATTAGACTGTTGATCATGCTCCAATTCAATTAGTTAGGAGCTGATGCTAAGTTTGTTACGGGGTCCTGGGGAGGAAAGGTGCTGACCCTGTTAAGATGATCACTTGTTGGAGTGGTTCCTAAGTGGTGCTGGATATGGATATGCACACAGTGCAGGACAGAGATAATGGCAAAGCTTTCCTTTCTGGTCATGCTCTCACTGCTGCCACTGGAAGGGTACCCCGTGCAGGAGCTGGCCAGCTCTGTGATCTGAAGATACTGATGCTTAATTGCCATTTATCTGTGCATATCATAGATGATCTGCAATATCAGCTGCCAATGGAAAATACAGTTAAACTGCCTATAAATTATATATTTACTGACACTAAGCACCTGTATGATATAATACAGTTTATCTGTATTTTGTATTGGTAGTTGATATGCAATAGCCATTAAAACACCAACGCATGCCTGCAGATATAAGCAAGAGGATTCTATAGTGCTATGGTATATCTTTTTATAAAATTATAGGTTTTTTTCTTTGCATGGAACTGTTGTTTAGTTTCTTAAAAGCAGTAAACCTTGCATTTGGAGGCTCTACCTTATTGAGTGCTATCCTCAGCAAGTATAGTTACTCCAGCTACTCTCTGTTACACCATGTCACTTCCAAATGAAAACTGAAAGCACTTACGCTGCACGGTGTCTTCTGATCCCAATATGCTCCCCAGTAATATTAAGTGGCAACTCATCAGAAGTCTGTGAGAGACTTGTTCTTTTATCCCAGTTTCTCCGGTTTGACCAAAAAGGTAAGAAAAGTAAAATTCAGCACCACTTGGGGCAGATGGCATGCTGTAAGGAGTGGCTTGTTCACTGTTGGGGGAAGGAACAGTGTGGAGGCTCTTGACCACAATCAAACTTTAGACTCCAAAAAGCCTGATGTTCTCACAGGCTTAGTGGATAGCCTCTGGAGGCAGGTAAGTGGAGCACTCAAAAATACATTCAGTATTGTACTTGCACAACCCACACTCACAATTCTAGCACAAACAAGGCATGAACCCAGCATGGTGTCTGCTTGAGGTGAAATCTGCTGCTCAGTCTGCTGACCATTCACATTTTCATGACTCCCTGAGATGTGGTGCCTGGGAGGCTGTTCCCCAAAGTGTCTTTGCTCCCAGGTCACTGCTGTGTCTGATCAGAAGGACAGTGCCAGGAGGACTGGGCTCACTCTGATGTGCTGTCTTTGCCTTTTAGAAAATGTATGTAAAAATGTGTCAGAATTACTTGGGGAAAAAATGTCACAACATCCACAGGATTCATTTTGTGCCTGGACAATGTCTGGTCTGGACTGCTGAGATGGAGGACATCTCGGGTGAGTTTTTTTGGCCAGTTTGGCTCAGGGTGTGCAACAGGCCTCTTTTCCTGCTGCTCTAGGCACATTTCTTGATGCTTTCACTAGCAGACGGTTCCCAGAACATGCAATTACAACTGATTTTGTGCAGATATGGGTCCCATCATCTTACCTGGTGGATTCCACCTCTCTGTGGTACCCATCTTCACTCTCCCATCAGGTAATACTCCCCATCAGGTACAGAGGCACATCTTAGGGCTCAGCTTACCATTGTGTGAGTGCTGAGTTCCCCACAAGGGTATAAAGTTCATGCTTTGTGCACATCCCAAGCAATGGAACCTGCTTCTGCATTTTCCCATTGTTCCCCCAGAACATCATTTAGAAATGACATAGTCTTGATTCCCATTCACAGACATGCAGGACCGGGTGGAGGTCACCACAGAGTTTCCGGGAATACAAATAGAGGATAGGATGTTCTCAACCAGAGCAGAAATCTACAGAGATGTGTCCTGTCTCCAAAAATGACTCGTGGTCAATGGAAGAAAAGTAAAGCTGGTAGGTAGTGGCATTTTTACATCTTCTTGCCTTCTGGGAGTGGGATACTTGGGACTCACTGAACCAGAAATGGTATTTTCATGTTTATTAGCACCTGCTAGGTTTTTATTTCATAGATTTCTTAAGTTCAGTTTTGAACCATATAGACGTTTAGCAACCACAGTGTCCTAAGACAAGGAATTTCACAGATGAACTTCATTGTGTGAAGAATTACCTCCATGCAATTGTTCTGAATCTACCAACAGCTACACCCAGCTGATGCTTCCTTCTTTAGGGAGTGTGAGCAATCAGACCCTGCTTCCCTTTCCCAGTACCTCACACTCAGCAATTATGCAACCAATGTAAACATGAATGGGTCTATAGAGCACACGCTCCACCACACAGGAAAGTGTGGTTTCTGGAATGGTGTAAGCCCAACATGCTATGCCTTCCATTAATGAAGGAGCTTATATAGAAGCAATGTGGAGAACAATGTTGCAGGTCTTCTGCTGGGATGAGTTTGTGCAGCTCCAAGTGAAGCTGGAAGTGTAATACTGCTTTACAGCACTGGAGTTGTCCTTAAATGTCATACATGTCTGGTGTGGAAGGATGGCTGTGGAGAGCAGGTTGGAGGATGCTGGTCCCCTGAACCAGGTGATAATGTGAGAGACAAGGCAGAGCTACCTGTGCTTTACGTGCAAGGAATTTGTAGTCGCCACCAGATAAAGGCTGAATGATAGATGGTGATTTTAAGTGTTTAATATTCCTTCCCTGTTGAAGGGCGTTTTACATTCGGATAAAAGAAGCCATAAATCTCTTCTGGCAAATGAAGCTCTGCTCTACCACTCACACACACACAGAGGCACACACTCCCCCCACTTTTTATTGAGATCTCACCTGGAAAAGAGAAAAAAAAAAAAAAGATGAAGAAATGATGATGAATCACAGTAGCTGTGGAACAGCCCAGATAAGGCATGATTTGCATTTTCATGTGATGATTCGCCTCTCTTGATGCTTTCAAATTACCTTTAGAACCACATTAATTCTCTCACCACAAACTCCACCATGAGGAGATGAGAATGGCAACCATGAGAATGGCAATTCAAGTAGCAGCTTCTGTTTGACTTTTCTGGGCCTTGAACAGCATCTATCATACAACATCCTAGATCTGAGAGGGCACTTTGGTGGCTGTATCATACAGCCTCTGTCCACTCCATGACGTAAAGCCTGTGGTCTGAAGTGGGCTGGTTTCTTCAGCCTGCTCCAGATTAAGCTCTGGGGTCATCTTTTCTTGTGATGTGCCAGCTGTGAGGCATGTGCTGGAAGAGAACTATGTCTTGTAAGAGCAGAGTTGTCATAGTCAATAAATGTTAATGGAAAATCAGTATCCCTGCCTCTTACTATGGTCACTGGGTTGATTATGTACTGTAACTGTTTTAAACACCAACAGTTACAAAAGAGAGCATGTATTTGCTACAGAAGGGAGTTGGTTAAATAGATGTGCACTATTTAATCCTCTCTGTACGAAACAAACATCCCTCTGAGTCTGAAGAGAGTACTGCCTCTGCCAAGGTCTCAGCTGGAGATTGTCATCACCTCTTACGTATGCTAGCGGTCTAGCGGTGTACGCTGCGTCGAGCTGTTCATGAGCTTGCTGCCTAGCATGTTACAGCCAAAGTGAGCCAGGTTACTTTAAACAGTTTCAAAAGTACATTTCTGCTAACCCAGTTCATATCAAGCGCAGGGGGTTAGGAAGCAGTTGCATGAGCACTTCAGCTGATCTGAGAGAGAAGGACACACAAGAAAGGTGATAAACAGTTGCAGGTGCATTTGGGAGCAGTAACCACGTCAAGAAGCACACCTGGGCTGGAGCTAGAAGTGTATCCTGAGCTTTCATCTCCAGTCAGTTTTGTGCAGCTGTAATAACAAGGCTAGAATCAGGCAGGCTTAAATCAGACCAGGATCAGTTGTGATTGTTGGTGGTGGATGAGGTAGAAGTTGTATGGTAGCAGGGTCTGGCTACTGTTTTCAGCCCATTTGATCCAAGTTCTACAGCCACGACAGTGCTTTGGTCTAAAAGTTGTTGCCATGGGAAAAAAAGAAAAAAAAATCTTACTGTATAATCTTTAAGCACTTTGCCTGTGTGTACGCTATAGACAGGAGATTTTGGAAGTAAAAATAGCGTGTCTATGACCTCTTCAGGAGACAGCCAAAAATGTTGACTGCTGTTTTGCACCTCATCCTAATAACTTACTGTGAATGCTCCAGGTAATAGGTCACATGAAGTAACTAACTACAAGGAGATACTCCTTAAGCAGTCTTGATGCTCAGAAAAACCATCCCTACCATGGTCATCTTTCTTCCTGAATAATACATTACCCATATGGTCTTACTGATGATTATACAAGCTGGCGAACCTCATTTTATGTGCTTATCACTCACCTGGCTATTGATTAAGTGCCTTCTCCTTTTCTCTTCAAAGCTGAAGGCACACCTCTACATGGTCTGAAACAAGGTACCATCAAACTCTAGCGTAATACTTACTAAAATACCCTGTCCCTGAAATGCAGGTCTGTGTGCTGGGGGAATAGGAGGCTTCCCATCGACTTTCATGATGGATAAGTGAAGCTAACATTGGATTCTGACCTCTCTTTTGTGTCAGGAGAAAAATGCTCATGGCATCTGAAACTTCTGCTTGTAAAAAGTGCTCAACCTAGATGGGTGAGAAACAACTTCAGAACTGGAGTACATATTCTCTTATTCTGAATTAATATCAGCCAGAGATTTTCAAGGAAAATGTTTCTCCTCCAGAGCAACTTCATCTGACTTTGACATGAGAACTTTCTCTATTGACCCTGATGGTGTGTTGGAGCAAAAAGTGCCATAGGTCACTTGCAACCTGAATTATTCACTTGGTAAAAAAAATAAAATAAAAAATGAGAGGGAATGGCTGGGCACCTTTTATGTTGCAGATCAGAGTATGCCATGGAGAGAACAGAACAGTGGCCATCCCTGGGGTGGGAAGGAAGAACAAGAAGAGGTCAGTGCCCTGTGGTTAACATCACTGGGGATAACATTAGGTACACACCCTGGGGACATCTCTCTGTGCTGATGTTTGCAGCCCAGCTAATGTGATTTTAGCCACTGACAGTGAAAGACTACAGGCTTTGAGCTGACCTGACACCGCAGGGTCTCAGACATCTCTGGGCTCGCCATGCCCTGAGCTGGGTGTCCCTGGGATCACACGTGTCCCGCGGCCAAGGGGCTGGTGCCCACCTGCCTGAGCTCCACGCTGGGGACACCCGGCACGGCCAAGGGCTGCCGCCCCGGGCAGGCGCTGCCCAGCAAACACCAGCCCTTGGTGTGCCCGGGCTGGGCGCTGGGCAGCTCTGCCCTGGTGCTGGGCACCGGGGAGAAGGGAGCAGGCGGTGGGGTGGCCACATACCCCCGGGGGTGCCAAGAGTGAGGAGGAAGAAACCCCACCGTGGGCATCACACCCTGCCAGGGAAGGGCTCAGCGGGGTGACAACTTGTAATCCCTCACCTCTTCCATGCTACTGGGAGGACACTGGAGATGTCAGCCCTCGGATGAAGAGGAACACTGGCAGGGAAAGCAGCACACAAAAAGTAGGGAATGGATAATGGGAAGGTGGGAACGTGTCTGTATAGCAGTTTTAATTGCATCATTAATGAAACTTCATAGTACTAATTGGATAATTTGGACTATTAAACTTTTAAAACACTTACTGGTTTAAGAATAAATTTTTAGCTCACATATATGGTCTTTTTGTCTCATAATGGGTTTTGACAGTATTACTAAGCTCTTTTATCACTATGGGAGAGAAATGTGCCTTGCTGGTGTGGAGTGCATCTCGTCTCAAGGGAGAGACATCCAAAACAGGGCAGACAAATCTCATTCTAGAAGTACCCATCTCTCTGCCCTGATTATAAAGAGCATCAAGACAGCTGGCTTAGAGGGTGATGTTTGCCCTCAGATGGGAGAGGTTAGGTAAGATAAATCCCTAGTCGGGTGAATAAATTTTCAATTTGACTTCAAGAGAGATGTGAAGAACAGTCTGGGAAACCTTTACTGATGGAAGTGTCATTAAATCCAGCATGCTGGAGTGCAGATAGTCCCTATACTTCATGTTCTCTTGACCGTAAGTAACTTAGAAAATACCTATGTCCATCCTAGGAGCATCTGCTAGTGGGCTAAAAATGGCCACCCATGTTTCTAGCAAAGAGAAACAAGCTGGAGAGAGATTTGGAGATTAAATCTCTTGGAGTGAAGAAGTAAATCCAGATCCATCTGCCACGTCATGGACAGAATAGTTTAATAACACCATTTGCCTGCTTCTTTGGGAATCCCTTATCTGTGATTTTTTTAAATAAGAAAGGTGTAAAAACTTTTTTTTTTTTTCTTTGCATTTTCCTGGAAATTTCTGAGAAACGAGTGCATCATTAGTCAAAAAAACCAGCCCTTCTCACCAGACACACCATGTCATCATGCTGAGCTCAGGGCAAACATATTCTCTGATATAATGCCAAACCAGGAGGAGGCAGTGCATGTAAGGATGCTTTTAGTAAGGGACAATCTGCTCTGGGGCATTGTGGGATTTTTATTACTACTTTTAGAGTATGCCTGTGGCTTAGTACCAGAAAGTTGGATATTGTTCCTGGCTCCATTCCTGTGCTGTTGTGTGACATAGGGCAAACCTCTGCACTTGGCTCTACATTAAGGCCCTTCCCCTTGTCAATGGAGACAGAGAGCTGTTCTCCCATCCTAAGAGAGGTCGCCAACAGCAAGGTGTGAATTGCCTAGGAGAGAGGGTGTCTGTTTATCCACATGGCCTGCAATGGGGATTTTGATGACTTTCTGAAGCTACATACCTTATTTTTAGCTATCTGGATGAATGCCCTGCTGCATCTCAGCCCCAGACCTCCAGAGCATGCTTCCAGCAATGTTGCACTGCAGATGGCTGGTGTGGGAACAATTGATAAAAGACTGTGCTGGTTTGTAATGGTTCCACAGAGCCAACGTAGCAAAGAGTCTAAGTTGAAACAACCACACAAAGACCCTGGGAACTACCAGGGAAAATGTCTTTAGAGAGTAAAAGAAGGTATCTAAAACAACCTAATAAAATGAACGGGCATATATCTTATTCTGAGTATTACAGAGAAGGGTAAGCCTCTTCCCAAATGTGTGCAGCAACGGTAAAGTGAGAACCTAAAAGCTGAGTTTGGTTAATCCATAACTAAATTGTGGGACACGCTACCTCAGTATGCCAAGAAGACCATGAATTTAGGTCTTGAAGGAGGAGCAGACTGTGAAGGAGAAGGATGGGAGTTTCTTTAGGCTGGACAAGTGTAAGGGGCAGAACCCATCGCTACACCAACTGGGGAAGAGGAAGGAACTTCTACTTTGGGAAATTCTTCTTTCTTGAGACTTCTCGTGTTGCCTTTGAAAGCGTCTGGGCAATGTAGCTATCCTATTTAAGTATAATTTCAGCATCAACCACTCAGAGAATCCCTTAGCCTGGCTGATTTTCAGTTCTTGAAATATTCCTGATAGCCATTATTTTAAAGGGTAAGCAAGAAAAGGAAGCACATTCACAAGTCTATAGAAAGAAATCCTCCAGAGTTACCATGACAACCATCTTCACCACCACAAGCACCACCACGGACTGCAGTGTGTGATAACACAGAGAAAAGGAGTAGTCTGGGGTACACATCTCTGTGTGTCTGAGGGAGAGGGCTTCTTCCTAGGAAAAGGACCAGGAGAGCTACCAGAGAAGAGAGTATTCTGCTACAGCCAGCTCTGAGCAGCTCCTGGGCGGCAAGGTGAGGTAGAGAAGGTGGACCTGTGTCTGGTGAGGCATAGGGTACATGCCCATGGGGCTCAGCAAGGCAGCAAGGAGCTGTACCTGTGACTGTGTTGGTCTGGCCCGGAGGACAGGGACATCTCCCCAGGCAATGCTCCTAACTCTGCGTCATGCCAGGCGATCCGTGTTCATCCTCCATGCTCATCGCCCCAAGGAGCATGTCCCAGCATCCATCCTGCCCACAGCACTGCGGTCCCAAACAGGTACATTTAGCAATAAAAATACCCCAACTGCCACTGTGGACAAACGGCCATTCACTCGTCACCCCGAAAGTGTCTGATGCTAAACTCTTACCTTCTATATGGAAAGCTACTAGAAAGTACACAGCCTCAATCTCTTGATGAGCATCATCCGAGGGGATTTCAATCAAAGTAATTCCCAGGGGTTAATAAATATACAGCAATACCTGCAGGGCTGTAGTAAATCATTTTCTGTGTATTGTTCGAATGTCATTGTTTTACTGTCATATAAACACATATATTAAAGGGGGAGAATCGGCAGCTGTAAGTAATACATAAAGGTTTGTATAAAAATGAATTATGCAAATATGATCTCTCTTTTCTTGTGAGTGCAATAATAAAAATGTAAAATAAATCTTAATAACATGTCTCTGACTTAAAATGCTAAGGGGTAAAAGGGGAAGGGGGGAGGGTCAGCACTGTTGTTTATCATTGAATTCGATGCTGAATCCAACATGCCTAATGTTCTTGGAGAAATTGAAACATCTAATGTCAAATAAGATCTCCATGGTCTAATTCTTCATCCAGAGCCCTGGGGATAATGTATCCGACGTGACAATCCAATAAGCTTTCACATCTTCATCCATTTGTTTTCAGGGAGCCCTCACACTTCTGCTTAAAAGTAAAAAATACCTTTTAAAAGTCATTATTTCTTACATTGTAATAAATTTCACTGGAGCAATAGGTATAATTTAAAAAAGGGGAGGGAATAAAAAGTGAAGAGAGACTAGATGATAGATTGCCTACAGCTTTAATATACAGGGTACAGACTATCATCTATCTGTCTATCTACATATCTGTCTGTCTGTCTATCCACCTATCCGTCTTTATTATTGTAGTGACTTCTATTCCATCTTGAATAGGTGTTGTAGAACTGCATCTTTGCTGGTGAAATTTTGCTTTATAAATCACTGCCTTTCTTCAGCACTGAGTTTTTGCCAGGCAGCCTGAGACTAAATCAAAAGATAGATGAGGAAGGCCAGCATCTTCTGCTGTGGACAGTACAATCCCGCCATGGAGGCATGAAGAGATGACTGTTTGTGTCCATCCTGTCCCCCATCACTCAATTAGCCAGAGGCACGGTGACTACATCCCTTGGGGGTAACAGTCCCAAAGAAGGAGAGGAGCAGGGGAGCAACAACCTGCCTGGGTTAAGAGGAAGTTGGGAAGGGTAATTGAGCTGATCTGAGTTGAATATCCACAAATGCTGTTTAGTATTAAAGGGTCATAGATGAAGCAAGGCTTTTGGTGGAGGGGAGAGGGAAGCAGGACGCTTGTGTAGAGACATCTGGGATCTGCCCTAAGTGGCAAACTTCTTTGAAATTTCCCAGCCGGACATAGGATGCAGAACATGTAGACAGAAATAGTTTTGGCACACTTGCAAAAATTCTTTTCTTCTTTGACGAGGTATTGTATCGCATTTAGTGACAGCAACATCGCAGGGCACTGATGGCAGTCTGCAGTCCCAGATGGGCATGCATGTTAATGACTGGTAAAAGCAGCAGAGATCTTAACAGGGCCTGAGTCTCCCTTGGGGGCAGCATTTGGCGGTGTCCCATGGAGCCCAGATCAACCCCATTCATCTATTTTCCTGCCATTATTTTTTACCACTTTTGCTGCTGCAATTTGCATTATTATCTGCCAGGTAGGAGTCAGACTGCAGGGTTCTGCTGCTGGCTTTATCTGAGTTTCCTGCTAACGGAGAGGACATGAATTAGAGGAGGACCTCTCCTCTGTCATTGTGCTTTAAGGCTAAGAATACACTCTGCTATCAGAACTGCCCCACATTAGCACATACACATCAAGGTAAACAGCAGTTGCTAGTTGCCTTAGGCCAACATGATCAGTCTGTTCCTTGGCACATTAACAAAATGTTAATTGTTCGTTTCAGATTTATTTTTCCTGCCAAATGCAGGAGTAGTCCTGACACCACCTTGCATCCTAGGCTTTGGGTCTTAGGTCAGACTGAAATGGGGTTTTGAAACAATGAACCGGTAGTAGGCTCTCATTTGGAAACCCAAAGCTATGCAAAGCTCCAGGGTGCAGGGATGTTGTAGCAGGCTTTGAAACAGAGGTAAGGCTTACTGAGAACTTTATTAAAAAATAAAGAACTTGAGAATGGATCCCTGGCCTCTGGACTTGCACCTATCTGGCCAGCGATTTCAAATGGAGGCTTTGGATATATTGGAAAGAAAACTAATTTGTATAAATCTAGATATGGGTTATATGGGATATAGACAATGTCTTCAGCAGACTTCATTTGCAGCAGGGATGGGTGCAAATTTCCGAGTTCTTGAGGGGTTCTGAGGTTCAGTTCAGGGCAAATCTATGGTCTTGAGTCAGGAAGGCATTATGGGTTACAGTTCAAAGGAGCCCAACTTTCACGAGGAAACCAAGATTGCTTTCTCAGGCCTTGGACAGGGTTTCAAATGGGTCCAGAGCATCATGTGTCCCACACAGCACACCAGGTCAGTGGTTATTCATGTTTAGAGAGGAGTCCTTTGGTTTGCAGAAGACTAAATAAAGGAGCTACTCCTGTGGAACTTGACCACTGTGACTTTCCCAGACACAGCTTTGTATCTGCCTCCAGGTGACCAGTGGACAGTTAGGGACCCTTTGGAAGATCATATGGGCTGAAAGTGAGTCTGGGAAAAAGAGACAGTGTTTCTTCAGCTCCCGGTGATAAATGCAGTGCATGTCTCATACCAAGCTGTTCTGTTTTTCTATCAGCAAACAATGTGTGTTCCTTAGGTACTGTCACATCATCTAAAACCATATGGAAACCATGGTAGGAAAAGGTAACCAAAGAGCAAGCCAGAGTCAAGGGAGATGTTGCATTGAGGGAAATACTTTCTTGTTCCAAGAGAATAAGTGAGCTGATTTCCCTAAGAAAGCCTTTGGCATGAGATTTTAGGGGTTTGTTTTCTATTGGTTTTGTTTCATTTTTTTTCCTGGGATAAGAGGAACTCCCAGCTTGGACTTTATTTCTACAAAATGTTGTATGTTTTTGAGTGAGCCAACTTACACTAGTATTTTACAGAAACAAGCACAGACATATCATTGAGGTGTCTGTCTCAGCAGAGTTCTCCATTAGATCAAGTGCTGTCAGCCTGTTTTCCTGAAGTGGGAAGGGTGAGCATTAGAGCTTTGGCTGCCCAGCCTCACAATACTTTGTCAGGTCCCCAGCGTGATATGCACAAGCTGAGCGCATCCGTAACATAGGTATAACTCCCCTTAAGATTGTTTATCAGGAAAGTCCGAGAAACTTACAATTTTCTCTTTACACCCATACTTTTGGCTGCTTTATGTGAGCTGGCTATTTTGCAGCTGATTGCAAAGCTGGAGGAACAGGAGAGGAAGACAGCAGGGAAATAGCCATATAGACTGAAAATAAAACAAAGCTTTTCTAGACCACAATAGCAGCTTGAACACTGACTGCCAAAGCAGGGCCAGCAGCTGGCATGGGTACAGCTAGGCAGTTCCTCTGTGACACCCCATCGATGGGGATGACAAACACCAATGGGGTTCATCTGCATGGTGGAAGAGCTCCCCTGTGCACCGTTATCCCCAAGAAGCCAGGACCAGACAAGGGGTTTGGTCTCGGGAACAGGCCTCCTGACTTGCATGCCCAGCCTTGCACTTTGCCTGCAGTGTTTCCTCCGATTTCCTAAGAACGCTGTGCAATATCAGCTACATCACAGGAGGGCAATGGAGAACTGACAGCTGGAAGTATTCCCACTCTCTCAGTGGGGCCAAGTGTGCATGCCAGTGGTGGCAGAGGGAGCTGACACTGAGGAGTGGGACCTGACGTGCAAGCTGCAGGGCTGTGAATGCTTAATAGTTAATGATTGGGACCCTTCTGCTACCAGTGTCTTAAGTGTCCCTGGAAGGAAACTGCTGGAAAGACCCATGGGCCACAAGACCTTGCATGACTGAAGAAACCCTGAGGATAAGCTTGCTTTTTAATTGTTGACTGTTTTCCTTTTCTTCCTTGCCTCCAGCTTCCCTAATTTGCCTTTTGTTTAAATACTGAAGTGTGAAACTAGGTTATTTGTGCACAGTCTGATAAAGCAGATCTTGGCTGGTGCTACCATTACCCAATCTTCATATAAATCCCAGTGCAATGGAACCTGTGTTTTTGCGAGGTGTTCTTCTACGGACCAGGAATCTTCATGTTGTCCCTGCAGACAGTCCACAGAATCATGAAATATTGCCTTTGTGCCAGGCAACCAAAGTTAGTCTGCGGGACGAAGAGGAATTTCACCTCACCAGCACTGCACAGAGAGAAAGGGAACCAGAGAAAGAACCAAGATACAGACTCAGTGAAAGACAAAATAATTTTCAGGATAAGAAAACATTTCAACTTTGCAATGCACATTCATATATATGTATGGACTTCCATCATTTGCACATAATTTAGCAAAACCAAGAGTGAAATCCAGTGGAAAGATTCACACATGTGAAAGAGCCATAATTTTCCTCGGAATTGTGACTGAATGCTTATTATTTGCTTAGGAAGATTTTTTTCTTTCTTTCTTTCTTTTTTTTTCTTTTCCCATTCTCCTTTAACATCTCATTAATGTTAATGCAACCTCAGCTTGATAAAAATGGGAAGATAGGGCAGTAGTGGTTTAGCAAATTTATTTTGTGAGAGTAATATCTTTGGTCTGTGTAAATGATTTTCATTCTGAGAGAACAGCTGTGCAAAATGAGCATCTCCGGGCCCCATTAACCCAAAGTGAAAGGATCTGGGCATAGATGATCAAGGGAAGATGAAGAAGGTTTTTGACTTTGTTTCTTGCTTCCATGGGGAAGCCTGAAAGGCAAGTGCCAACCTGGTGAAACCATCAGAGGGGAAATGAAGCTGAAGAGAGGGAGGGCAATACTGCTGTTGGGGATGCAGGGCAAGAGTGACTATAGGGCTCCAGGACAAGGGTCCTGGTCTTTCCCTCTGTGTTTAAACATTAATTTTGCACTGTGTCCGGCTGTTTGGTCCACTGTGTCTTAGGGCCAGCTGAGATATGGCTGTTTCTGTGGTCCCAGGACAATCTACATGTGTCTTGCATGAGATTGTATTACTGAGAGTCTTGGTTCCCACTGGTTGAGGATCAACACAAAATGCATCCTGGGTCCTGTTTGGGTCACTTTCTTTTGCTTTCTTTCCATGGAAATCCTGTGTGGAGTGGAGAAGACCATGACATAGTGTCAGATGAGACCTGGATGCAATTAAACTGGAGCAGACAGTCTTGTTCCCCAGTGTGTAAATGGGAATTGGATGGTGCCCTCTAGGAACCTTCATCGTTGCTTTTTATGGGCTGGCAGTCTCCAAGTAGTTGACTCCCAGCTGACATCTGGCCTGCAGCTCTCCAGTGGGTATCTGCTTATCTTCCAGGCTGCAATGTGTTTCAAGACTTAGAGTTCACCGTTCTGTGGGTTCAGGTGGCTCAGAACATCTTGTGCATACAGGAAGGTCAGGAGAGCACTGGACATACAAATCAAGCAGGTTCATGATTTCCTGCCTAGAGATTCAGGTTAAATCTCAGCTGCCACAAGCACAGAGAATCCTCCAAATCCATCATGACAAACCCCCCTAGAGGCAAAAGGATTGATTCTTTTCCCTCCCTTTCCCCATTCAAAAATATGGGTTTATTGTAGTTATCCAAACTCTTATCTACTCTTGGTGGAGAAAGAGTAAGACCTCCAAGGGTGATGCATCTATCATGATTAACATGCTCTGCTTTCACACCCAGTTCTGAGCCTGCCTTGATGTACAGCTGTGAAAGCCGTTCAAGCTTGTGGCATGGTACTGAACTCACTTAACTTCGTATGTCTCTGCTGTAGGTGTCTCTGTCTGAATTAACCTTTCACTTGTCTCCCTTTACAGTCAGTGGAAAGTGATGGATACCCAGAAGTCCAATTTGTCTTCCCAATCTAAGAATCACAGAATGATTAGGGATGTGAAAGACCTTGGAAGGTCTCTAGTCTACCCTGGCCCACCCTCCCAAATGCAGTGCCAATTGATCTGGTTCTCTAAGGTCTCACCCAGCTAGGTTTGGAATACTTCCGTGGACAAAGAGCTTGTAAAAGCTTTGGGCAACTGCCCTGATTTTAGCTTGTGTCAGCCTTAAGACAAAAGGAACCTGATTAATGTTGACTTTTTCTTTTAAATAGTTGCAACATCAGGTTTTGGTGACTTAATTTGATGGAGATGTCTGTGCTATGAAGGTGGGATTCAGTTCAGAGTCAGATACCAAGAGTGTCCACAGTTCAGATGTCCCTATGGGAGCTGAGTGTCTGAGCTCTCCTCATAGCCAGTGAACATTTAGCCAACAGTCACTGCAGGTTCATGGACCAAAATAGGCATCTACTCTAGAGTGAGGTAGATAGTTCCCTGAACAACTCTGACCATTTGATGTAGCCAAAGATCTTCGCCACACTAGGATGGAGCTGGCAGATATGAAGCAGGACTTGAAGGTCTTTATCTTTCTGCAATGGCAACTGGAGGCCAGGCAGGATGTGCCTCAGTAACTAAAATGACAGAAGACCCCTGCATTTACCCAGCTGAACCCCATCCCTGCTGTCTAAGCATCCCGGAATTGATAGAGTTGTCTGCACGTAGGCATCCAGTGCCATGAGAGCTGACCCAGGGCATGAGAGACATCCATGCAGGGCTGGCTGGTAGGGAACAAGACATAAAGACCTCCATGCCCTTCTAAGTGTCAAACAGGATAACCCAGTGACTGGGACACAATACCTGCTAGAGGACAGCTGAATAGATGGCCAAAACATAAGCAAATAAATTATCCTCTATCATAGAGAAGGAACTGAAATGGCCCAGATGTGCATACAGTAGAAACTCTGTTCCATATTTCTGTTACATCTTTGCAACATTGGCAGATGGACGCCCCCATCCTGTTTTTCCTTTTCTTTCCATTCTTAGCATTATTCATCAGGACTACAACATCATCTTCCTGTATCAGTACCACATCCAGCTCTTCCTTTCTACTTCTGGGGGAAGCCAGTTACCATTCTCTTCAATAAAAGAAAAAAAAAAAAAAAAGAAAAAAAAAAGGAATGAAAGGTAATAATTATCTTTTTCAATCAACATTCATATGAAAGTTCTCTAATAATAATAGCACTTAGCACTCTTAAGCTCCAAAGTGCTTTTCAGACATTAACTAATGAATCGAGGATTCAGGGAGGAAAGGCCTTGAGCTCATCCATCTTGAGCTTCCCAACTGTCATGGGATTCAGACTAGAGAGGGAGAAGCCAGAGGTTTCTGCTAAAGACAGAAAAGACTCTTCAATAGTCCTGGGGTCTTTGAACCCTGCGGTCTGAATCCCGTTTGGGTTTCAGGAGCTTCCATTTTATTCTAGAGAAAAGAAAAACTGACTCCACAAGGTGCAGCATTCACGTGAAAGCTGTCAAGTGTCCAATCTAGCGCATGCCTGTACATACTAATGTGACTGTTCCTCAGGGTCTCTGCTGCCTGTAACTGTGACTATAGCTGACCTGAGCATCAGCCTTGCTGGGCAGTGTCACGGATGAAGAGGTCATGAAGAAAAGGAAGCACATTCAACACAGACTCAACTGTTACCTCTTTGGCAATGACATGGTCTCCAACCAGTAAAAAAGGCCCTTCAATTCCAGGACAGAGGCATTGTGCAAGGGGAGGGTGGGTAGGACTTGCGTAGGAGGATTTACAATCTGCATAGAAAAAAGGCTGATACAGAGACTTAACTCAGCAAGGGACTTCCTCAGTTACTGAAAATTAGGGCTGCAAAGAGGTTGAGAGATAGCAAGGCAGGGTCATTTCCACCTAATTAGTTCCTGACAGATGCATGTCTTTAGTCTTTCAAAGGTGGCAGCTCTACCTCACTGCCAGTCTCTGTAAACACACCGATGTCCCAGAAGACAGTTTCTTATTCTGAACGGTTCTTGCTGTTCTTTAAAACAACAGATTCTTGCCTTACACGGGAGAGGTATTTTTAACCTTCACATCTAAATAGCCTTCTCTGGAGCAGCAGACTTTTACCAAATTCCATCCTCACCCCATCTCCCTTCTCGTCTCATTTTTAGGAGCACCTCTTCTCTATGAAATTTTTCCCAAAGCTTTGCTTATACTAAAAAACTGTGGCAGCAACAGGCAGGAACCTAATTCTTCTGCCTTTACATTCTCAGTCTTGCTGAGCCTTTGGTTTTGTCCTTCTGTTTTAATGTCACGAAAAGAAAGAAGCTTGAGACGCCATAAACACTCTTTCTATTTCTATACTTAGGTAGCTATGCTATTTATTGTTCAAGAGACAAGAAAAATAAAGGGGAAGGGAAAGGGAAAATGAAGTAGGGGAAACAAAAGGAAGCACCGCATCTTTAAATGACTGCTTTAAGAAAGTATTTCCCCATGGATGGATATTTTTACAGGACCCAAAGTCTAGCCGCTACATCTGTTCAAGAGGAGGAAGCAAGCAGAAAACCCCATTTTCAACACTTCCATAGTTTGCATTTCACAGTCAATGGAAAACAATAAAACCAAAGCAGGGCTAACAAGGTTGCTTTGATTTTTGTTGGGAAATTTTGAAGGTGTGGGGAAAAATCCAAAGTAAAGTGTAACTGTTAACTCTGTTGTAGAGAAGGGAAATTTGACACTCGGGGAAGATGGAAAGGGCAAAAGAAGGGAGTAAGCCCTTTCAAAAGTGAAGGAAAGAAGGAAAGAAAACCTGCTTTCACAGCTGATGAGGATAAAGCTGAGAAATGATAAACCCTTTAAAACAGCCTTTAGTTCACAGCATAATTGGATTTCATGTTTTGGCAGCAAGATGTGATTATTCCCTCCTAAATAAAACATTCTTCCTGTGAATGATGACCATGTAGAATTACCATAGCTAAGGAGTTTAGTAAGGAAGATGCTTCACTCATCTCCCATTTCTTCCACCCAAGGATCTCAGAGCACTTTGCACATGGTAATTGCAAATATTTCTGATTAGTCTGCAATGCCATTTCCACTTTGCTGGTAGGGACAATAGGGAACATCATTTACCGATATCCTGAAGTCTGCATAACAGTTCAGAGTGTCCTGTACTCTTAACTGCTGCCCAGTCCTTCCATCACAACTGCACTGCATATCACTGAAATCCTGATCTTTCTATGACTGAAGACCAGGCCACCACTCCTGAGAACAGATTATTATGAAGAAGATCCCAGATGTGTTTGTATTTCAGCACTGATGTTCCTGCCTCCAAAATGACTTCAATAGTCTACAGTTAATGAGAAATCCAACTGCATTAAAAAAAATTATTTCAAGAGAATTATCTTTTACTGAGCTCATTTCTACTCTTCTGTGTCCTATGAAGAAGACACAGCAGGTCAAAGAGATTTCCCACTATGATCCAGTGTACACAGGTCCTTCTTTAAATGTTATTTGTTTAGTCTCTTTCTGGACTCCAGAATTCAGAGCTTGTGATACCTGAAAGTTATTGAATATGGTGCATCTGTGCTGAATGCCATGTGGAAGAAATTTGATATTGTTGCCATTGCCATCACCTTTTCCTTTACATATTCTCTTGTTGGCCTGTCTCTGACAAATCATCTGGGATTCTGCTGGATTGACTCCAAATACTGGTTTTCAGGGACATGTGGAAAGATAAGGAAATGCACAACTTGCTGAACTCGATCATAAACATTATCTGAAACAACAATAACACTAGGAAACTGGCCAAGATGTGTTATGATCAGAGTTATGCTCCAACACAGACAGGGTGGAGATTCTTAAGCACCACGATAATCAGAACAAATCAATTTCTTGTCCAAAATTATGCATTCCTTTTTTGCAGAATTTGCATGGAAACCATGCAAAACCAGGTATGACAAAGGAGAGCCTTGATGATATAACCCCTTGTGAAACGCTAAAAGCACTTAGGCATAGAAAACAAGTACTTAAATACCTTCCAGGCTGGGCTTGGACATGTCAAGCATATTAGACTCTCCTGATCTTATGGTTGATTTGGGGTCGGGAGATGATTATTAAGCTTGCTCAGCCGGAAGAAGGAGGCAATTTTACAGGCTGGGAAAATTATACAAGACCTGTCCTGTTTGCTATAGATTCTGCCTCTTTCCTAGTGAACAGGCAAAGAGTTTTCTCTGTTGGGAATTGGGTTTGTGTCAGTCCTTTGCTCTGTCAGCCTCTGCAACCAAGTCTCCACAGCATAACAAAGACTGTTACACCATTCTACCTTGCCAGTGCAAAACACACCAGCCTAACTTGCATGTCAGTGTCCTCCCTTGAAATGCTCCTTTGCAGCCACTGACCAGTTTTCCCAGTGAGGGAGCTGGCAGTTCAGGTCGGTAGTGATACATCACGGAGGGGAAGAGCTGCAGCATTTCAGAAAGCTTGCAGTCCTGTTCCTGAACACAAAAAGCCTATCCTGCAGCTGCAGCAGCAACTTAATCAAAAGCAAGGTGCTATATCATATCTTAAAGCAGAAAATGTGAATACAGAGAGAGAAACGCACGCAAAGCATAAAGCACTGAGATAAAGTGACAGTAGTATAAAACCTTAAGGTACACAGGAACAGACTTGAACTGTGGAGCTCGTTGTCTAAACAAGAAAAACCTATAGCTAGAAATAAAAGAATAGCTCAGTAATTGAAATTTCAGGAAAACACAAAGAAGCAGATTGTAATTTACCTTAGGTAAACATCCTCTCTCCTCTTACAAATCACCCCTGTGACACCCAACTTGTAATCTTTATAGGTAGAAGCCTAGCAGTGAGAATATATAGCTGTGTGAAAGTGAGAGATCTCAGCATTTGTTTTCCCTCTCAATCCTAAGCATTTTTTTAAGGATGGATGGGGAGGAGGGTATAGCTGGTCTTTGGATTTCAGTTCCTTGAAGCGCTGAGCTGCAGAGGTGATGACTGTTCTGCGTGTCAGCAGGTGATAGTGGGATGCTCAGGAGGGAAGGCTCTCCTGTGCCGTTGTACCTGTAGCATGTAGCACCAGCTACGTCAGTCTTGGTGCTGATTTTCATGGTTGTTTGAAGTGTGCCAGGTAAGGGCTGGAGGAGAAAGGAAAAGCTGAATTTGTTTTCTAATGAGTCTGAACTAGTGGCCCCAGAAAAGAAACTTCAGGGGAAGATGGTCCAGGCAAACTGGATGCCCAGCCTTGCAGCAGAAAGTCAGGTCCTCCCTGCTTCTGGCCTTAGCACTATGAATGCAAGGAGTCCTCCTGTGTTCTGAGGCCATCGCCACACAGGGGATGGGTCACGTAGTTTTGTTGCCAGGGACTTGAAGACTGCAAGTCACTCACATTTTTCTGTGGGAAATAGGTTGCAGCCGTCACAACTGGATCAGGAAAAAACCAAGCAACTAAGCAACTACACCACAGGCTTCACGTTTTAGGGTGGTTTTGTCCTGTCTGGTTTTGAAGACACATTTTTGAATCATTTTTAGAACTTTAGAAAAGGAATTTTTAGGAGAGCTAAAATTATTAGATTAACTGCTTTGAGTGTTACCCACACTTTCTTTCTGGGCCATAAAAGCTTGCTGCATAGAAGGTACAACTGAGCATCTGTGTGCTTGTGAGGGTTGGGACTGGGTTGGGAGTCCACCTGGATGTTCAGGTGCCAACCGTGCAAGGCCCAAGTACACCAGTAAGCATTTTTAGAGATGGAAACTGAAAGGACCAGGAGTCTTGTGTGTGGTTGGGAAAAAAACTTAAAACCAGACAACACTTTCCTTGTAGTTTCTGCTGGGATGAAGGCTGCCTGGTGAGCTAGTTTCTGACTAGGAGCAAAATCAAGTTTAGAAAATCTGGAAAATAAATCTCACTGTTCTATTTTCACAGGTAGTGAATGAAGAGGTGAAGAACTCTGTGTCCCAGACTAGCTTTTTCCCAGTCCTTGTTCT